>NC_090324.1:106131476-106445744 GCF_040869045.1 Eurosta solidaginis
TCTTTAATGGGAAAAGGTTTCCGAGACCACGATGCAATCATCATCACTATCATCACTTCAGAGGAGGATTTTTGGCAGCATTTTCTACCTCCCGTCAGGAATTTGGAGGCCGCATATTTTTTTTAGTTGTGTATAATACAGTGAAGTTGAATGTCAGACTTTAATATAGTTTTGGAAGTTTTTTTTCAAATTTTTCTAAGATACAAGATATCTAAAATTTATTTAAGTTTTCTGAAATTCCTTTGTCTGTTTCTAAAAACACAAAAAATCGAAATTTGCATAAAAAAAAATTCTTCTGAAAAATGTGTATTGCAGCATTCATTCATTCTCTCATTCAGTCAGTCATTCATTCATTTGTACATACACACAGGCTATGTCTCGTAACTTGAGGCTACTTCTATTTCAATTTAAAGCTGACTAATTGCTCACCACAAACCCTTGCCTGCACACAATTTATTCTCACGACTCGTTTACACTTAAATTTCATTTTCCATACTCTCTTCCGTTTTTGCTTATTATGCATTTCCCACAACTAATTTTATTTATGCTGAGCTTGCGCTTCCCAAAGCACCTAATTATATTTTGTACACTTAGTATGTAAGTATGTATTAATGTAAATATGTAATGTAGGTAGCTCATGAGAATTAACTAGAATAATTTTGTATAAATACTAATGTAACTTCGTTAATAAAAATAATTATTTTTTTTATATATTGGTTTCCGATCGGTTTGATTGATTTTCATATATTTTTGGTAAGCTTTTCCGATCTATTCGGAAGTAGTGCAAATACAACAATTTATTTCACCTTACAGTTCGAAGTTTAGCCAAATTTCCTTGGCTTCTTCTGGAGCAATTCTGTATTTGTTAACAATAAAAACACAAACACAACAACAACATTAATTTGAAATTATCACAATTACACATATTAACATTTAACATTGATTTATGAGTTTTCAAATTTTCACCTACATTTGAATTACGGCATTAAATTAAAGAAATAAAACATAATTTACAAGAACAAAGGTTAAAAAGTATAGAAGATTAGAAATATAAAATAACACGATACCATCTACTGTGGTACACTTGTCATACTAAAAGTAAAATGTTATAAACATAATATGTAAGTGGTAGCGATACCATCTGTGTCCTCTTTCTTATTCACAGTCTTTTCCCTATTTTGCAAAATTCGTAGGCTTTCTAAGGTGTGTCGTTTTTTCTCTCTAGCTTCTTTGGCTATTATTTTCATATTTTCGAAGTCAGCGACGTGGTTGTGTGTTATTGCGTGTTGTAAGAGAGCTGTATTTTGTTTTTATTTCCTAATATCAGCTTCATGTTCGGCTAATCGTGTACCCAAAGCGCGCTTAGTTGTTCCTATATAAACTTTGTTGCATTTTTCTTCGTTATTCCCTTTGCATTCTATTTTGTAAACTACATTGCTTTGTTGTTCTCTGTTTATAGGGGTTTTTGTTTTTGTAAAGCATCTTGATAATGTGTGGTTGGATTTGTAAGCTATTGTGATGTTCTGTTGGTTAATTACGTCTTGTGTTAAATTTACTGTTAGCCTGGGAATATGAGTGACACTGTGATATTGTTTTGTTTCATTGTTTGTTGTTGTTGCTAGTGATTGGTTTTGTTGAATTTGATTTAATTTTTGTTCTATAAGGTCAGATATAAGGTAGTCAGGATAATTATTTCTTTTTAGCGTCATTTGTATTTTCTTTATGTTGTCTTCATGAAATTCCTGATGGCTTATAGTCAAGATTTTGTGTATGAGATTTTTGGCGGTGCTAATTTTATATTTTCGTGGTTGTGATGAAAAAAAGTTTATTAGGCGCCCAGACGCTGTTGGCTTAGAGTACAAGTCTAATATTAAGTTATTGTTTGTTTTATGTATGCGGGCATCTAGAAAAGGTATGCTGTTGTTTTTTTCCATTTCCATCTTGAATTGTAGTTTGTTATAGTATTGGTTCAGCGTTTTAAGTATGATATTTGCATCATCTTTTTGGATAATGGCAAATATATCGTCCACATACTTTACAATGAACTTAATGCCTTTCTGCTGCTTTTTGAGCTCCGAGTACTATTTAAAAGATCATCCATTATTATATCCGCGATCGCTGAATTCGAAAACACGAAAATAATAGACAAAGAAGCTAGAGAGAAAAAACGATACACCTTGGAAAGCCTACGAATTTTGCAAAATAGGGAAAAGACTATGAATAAGAAAGAGGACACAGATGGTATCGCTGCCACAGATGGTATGCCCTTTATAACATTTTACTTTTAGTATGACAAGTGTACCACAGTAGATGGTATCGGTTTTTTTATATTTTTAATCTTCTATATTTTTTAACTTTTGTTCCTGTAAATTATGTTTTATTTCTTTAACTTAATGCCGTAATTCAAATGTAAGTGAAAATTTGAAAACTTAAAAATCAATGTTAAATGTTAATATGTGTAATTGTCATAATTTCAAATTAATGTTGTTGTTGTTTTTGTATTTTTATTGTTAACAAATACAGAATTGCTCCAGAAGAAGCCAAGGAAATTTGGCGAAACGTCGAGCTGTAAGGTGAAATAAATTATTTTATTTGCACTACTTCCGAATAGATCGGAAAAGCTTACCAAAAATATATGAAAAAAAATAATTATTGTTTTGACATCAAACCAGAAACAGAGTCTTTGTCTTTGATCCTGCCAGACCTGCTTAATAATAAGCAGACTGCTATTTAAAAAGCAGTCTGCTAAACATCTTTAGCAGGACGCCATCATTAATACTATGTGGCGATCCTGTCATACCTGTTAAACATCTCAAGCAGGACAACCATCTACTATATTAATTGATTATCCTGCCAGCTCAAGTATTATCAGCAGACTGCTATATTGAAGGAGACTGCTAACCTCTTTAAAGGACCCTGCCTTATAAGGACAAAACTTACTATATGGCGTTTGGTGTGGAGCAGACCGGCAACCAGTTAAAATTCTCCAGGATCTGTTGCTAATAAATGTCCACATCAACTTAATCCAGATGACATTATTTTCGAAGTATTTTTTGACCACTCATAAAGCAATTTCAAAGGCACACTCAGGTGATACAAAGGACGACTTCATTGAAAAAGTCTACATACCAGTGGGAGAAAAAATAACCAACGAAGAAATTCAAGAAGAGATGCAAAACACTTACATAGAATTTAAACGCACAGCATTAAATGGGTAAAGACTGGCAGCACAAAGCATAATTGCAGAGTGGAATACACAACATTTTGACTGGCAGCACTAAATAAACATTTTGACTGGCAGCAACAACATGACTGGCAACATTTAAATAATAAGTATAAATTAGAACAGTTTCGGAAACCTCACGGTTGCTCAACCAGTAGGAAATTTTTTAAAATATAAAAAAAAAATTAACAATGCTCAAAAAAACATTTTTTTTTATTTCTGCTTGGAATAAATCATAGGTTTTTTAAAAAAATAATTCCTGTTTAGGATAAAAAAATATTTTTTTTGAAAAAAAAAGGTATTAAAAAAAAAATTTAAATAAAAGTAATTAATTGTAACTAACTACGATGGAAAATAAAATAGAGCTAAGGGAAGAACTAAAATGCTTAGGCAGTTTATACAAAAATTAAAAAAAGGATTTAAATCCCAAAATAGCATAGAAAAAAAAACAGAAATTAAATTCCAATATTTTTGTAAAGTTTTTCATGTAAGAAAAATAATTTATACCTAAATGTTAAAAATATTAACATAAAAGTTTTTGTTTTTATTTTCGGCCTTTCAAAAGTTATATTAAAAAGAATTTTCGAGCTCTAGGCCACACAGATATATGATTAATAAAACTGCAATGAATTAAACCACATATGTTGTATTTATTTATTTTGTCGATATTTCGATTTCAACTAGAAATCATCTTCAGGGCTGCAAAAATATATTTTTTTTTTATAAAAGCCATAAATGCACAAACATAATCTAACACACTTGTGAATGCACCTTGTCGACTAATTTAAAATTTCAGTAAAGAACAGAGAATAACGTAAACAGAAAACAAAGATGTACACAAATAATAAACAGTAATAATAAACAAAATATCTGCTAACAACAACATACTATATATTAACCTATTGGACACCCTCAGCATTATTGTTGCTAGCTTCTCTTCATTACCAAATGCTTGTATGCATGAGCGATGTGATCGGTGTCACTATTAAAATTCATGCGTATGTCATTAGGTGTGTTGATAATATGTGGCATTTCGAGACTGAACCGCTTGGAATATTGTTTTTCTTCTTGCAATATTGTAACATTCTCTAAGTCCGGGGAGTGTCCTGTGGTCTTGCAATGATGAGAAAAAGCCGTTCTGTTGTGATTTTTGATATTCGATTTGTGAGCGGAAATCCTTGTCTTTAGTTTCGATTTAGTAGTACCCACATATACTTTGTTGCATAAGTGGGACCCGTCACCATTACATTTAATTTTGTATATTACATCGATTTTTCGATGTTGCTCTTTGTATTGCTGTTATTTGTTGTCGGGTATTCTTATACCCAAATATATGTTGTTGTTAGCAGATACTTTGTTTATTATTGCTGTACATCTTTGTTTTCTGTTTATAATATTCTCTGTTCTTTACTGAAATTTTAAATTAGTCGACAAGGTGCATTACAAGTGTGTTGGATTATGTTTCTGCATTTATGGGTTTTATAAAAAAAATGCATTTTTACAGCCCTGAAGATGATTTCTAATTGAAGTCGGAATATCGACAAAATAAATAAATACAACATATATGGTATAATTCATTGCACTTTTATTTATCATATATCTGTGTGGCCTAGAACTCGAA
Source organism: Eurosta solidaginis (assembly GCF_040869045.1). Taxonomy (NCBI): domain Eukaryota; kingdom Metazoa; phylum Arthropoda; class Insecta; order Diptera; family Tephritidae; genus Eurosta; species Eurosta solidaginis. Next base: position 106,136,321 of record NC_090324.1, read on the forward strand.
TATTCTTTTTAGTTTATTAACATAAAAGAAAAATTTTTTAAATGGAATGTTTTAGGTTCAAAAATAAATATAGTAAAAATAAAAGCAAGAAATTTTATTAAAGCCTAAATTAGAAACAAATTTATAAATTAAAAAATTGTTAATAAATTGGTATTTTTTTCAAAGGAGCAGGAAATGTTTTCTTTTCACAATGCCTTGGTGGAAAAAATTAACAAACGCCATTATGATAGCCATAGCTGGATATGAAATAGGAAAGGAAAATTCAGGAAATTCTGAAAAAAAAAATAACAGAGAACAGAATAGTTAAATATGACCCAACAGCTGAAGTAGAAGCAACAAATATCCCAAATATTCCTGATGTTTGGTTGACTATTTTGATATGTGTATTCATACCATTGATTATCGCAATAGCGAATAAATTTAGACAGCTAAAAGACATTCAGGAGCGTATATAAAACCTCATTTTAACCAAAACACCAACCACATTTCAAAAAAATGTTAAGATCAATTTTAATACCTTATTAAATAAAATCCCTTTCCAAACAGTAACCCTAAAAATGCTTCAATTAACAATAAATTTTCTTGGGACAGCTTTATCAGCACTGTCAAAGTTCAATAACAAACCAAGAATTTGCATAATCTTTTTGGATGCTCATGCATCTCTGCAAAAATCAAATGTAAGTAATGAAGCAAACATTTTGGATGAAATTCAAAATAGTAAGAAACTAAAAAACCAGCCAATAACAATATTACCAACAAAAATGAAGAAAATAAAGAGCCACAAAGAGAACCTTAATATAAATAAAGCGCTTAATAAATATATAAATATGCAATTAGACATGTCACGCTCGTTTTCATCCCAAAGGATAGAAAATTGGTAGCATAATAAATACAAGCAACCTGATTGTTGAGGAAGAGATTGACTTAGGACAATACTTAACCAGGCTGTACACATATTGTACAAATGCCGGCAATCTAGGACTTGTAAGAAAAAAAAGACAATTGTCCCTTATGAGACAAATTGGTCAGGAATAGTGAATACTCGAGTAGGCAAATTTAAAAATAAAAATAAAAAGAAAATAGGTATCCAAGTTCTCAAAAATTCAACAATCGCATTAACCCCAGAAGTTATGCATGTGACTTAAGTGGACAACAAAAAAAAACATAAAAAAAAATAATAAAAATAATAACTTCTTCATAAACATCATGACGATTCTGGCTTCGCCACCAAGAAATCGCACGACACAGAAGATCAGATAAAAAATATTGCTGAAAAATATGAAAAATGGTATAAGAAAAGATACGAAAAATTTTTGCATCCACTGTACCCATTGGTTTAACACTTTTCACTATACAACTACTTCTTGCTCTAGCAGCAACTGAATCTACCCAATCTACTGTATATAATACGCTCAGAAATCTCGCTTTATAGAACAATGTCAATTTTCAACCGATGATGACTGTAGCCATCATCTTATTCTATACGTTTTAATTTTAATAATAATGCAAAAGCTTTGTTTGATAGAAATAGTCAAGGTAAGGAAATCTAAATCTCCTATATTTAGTCAGTCATAAGCTAGATAGTAGCTACATATAGGGCCTTGTAGAATAGAAAATGTCAATAGGAAAAGTAATTTTATATTAAATCCCTGTAGAATAGGAAAAATAATTTTACAATAATTCCCTGTAGAATAGCAAATATCAATAGGAAAAATAGTTTTAAAATAATTCCCTGTAGAACAGAAAATATCAATAGGAAAAATAATTTTACATAACAGTGTAAGCCTTTAAAGTAGAAAAATCGATAAGAAAAAATTATTAAATTAATTCCATATAGAATAGAAGATATAGATAATAAAAATAATTACACTTTGATCCCCTATAATGTAGAAAATATAAACGGAAATAAGAAAATAATAATTCAAAAAGATAGGCCAAACTACTATAAATTTAAAAATAATAATAATATTTTAAATAGAAAAAACTAATTACAATACCACACATTTAAGTGAATAGAAGCAATCCACTTTATTTATACTCCCCATTAAGTACTCATAACATAATATGAAAACAAAAATTGTAAACAAAACAAAAAGGAACATAAAAAGTACATAAACGGATAAAGTTACGTCATAAATAAACAAAATAACAATGTAAGCACAAACGAGTAGCCATCCATAATTGGTGCACAAATTATGTATGACTGCTCTTTCAAAGGCGGATGGTGTAGCATACATTCATTCACTCATTCAGTCAGTCATTCATTCACTTGTACATACATACAGTCTAGGTCTCGTAACTTGAGGCTTCTTTTATTTCAATTTAAAGCTGACTAATTGCTCGCCACGAACCTTTGCCTACACACAATTTATTCCTCCGACTCGTTTACACTTAAACTGCATTTTCTATACTCCATTCCGTTTTTGCTTATTATACATTTCCCACAACTAATTTTATTTATGCTGAGCTTGCGCTTCCCAAAGCGCCTAATTTTATTTTGTACACTTAGTATGTAAGTATGTATTAATGTAAATATGTAATGTAGGTAGCTCATAAGAACTAACTATAATAATTTTGTATAAATACTAATGTAACTTCGCTAATAGAAATAATTATTGGTTTGACATAAAACCAGAAACAGAACGAAAATCGACACTGATGATCTCCCAGAATCTGTGGATTACCAAAAATTCATAAAAAAGTTATACCACTCCGACCTATTTGTTCATCTATCGACTCCCCGTCATACAACCTCTGTAAATATATATATTTATGATGACGAAAGCCTTGTTTCCTTGGACGTAGTCATCTTGTTCCCAAGCATACCGGTTGATTTAGCCATTGAAATCATATCCGCAAAGTGGGAAAACATAAAAGAATATACATCCTTAACAAGGGAACTATTTATCACAATGGAAAAATTTTGCATAAAAGAGAACCGATATTTTAAATAAAAATAAATAAATAAATGTAAGGCGCAATAACCTCCGAAGAGATCTAAGGCCGAGCTTCTCTTCCAATTTGCGTCGTGCTCCTCTTGATTTTCCCTACAAATTGGCCGGACGGGACCTTCATATTTTACGCCGACTCCGAACGGCATCTGCAAGGCAGATGAGTTTTCACTGAGAGCTTTTCATGGCAGAAATACACCCGGAGCGCTTGCCAAATACTGCCGAGGGGTGACACCGCTTAGAAAACTTTTCTTCTATTTTAAATACAATGAAAAAATATACGAACAACGTACAGGAATCCCCATGTGCTCACCAGCGTCCACAGTCATAGCTGACATTGACATGGAGGAGCTGCTAACAAGATCCGAAAAGGGAGCTACTAGCAAACCACGCCTACTTACAAAGTATGTAGATGACCTATTTGCCATTGTAAAAACTGAAGAAATTGAAAACGTTCTCACTGAACTCAACAGCTAAAGCAGAAGCATTAAATTTACAATAGAGGTTGAGAAAGATGGTCAACTACCGTACTTGGACACGTTAATAAATAGGAGAAACAACAAATTATATATTGACTGGTACAGAAAACCCACAGCTTCGCGAAGACTAATTAACTTTTATTCAAAACAGAAAAAAGTACAATATTAGATACCGCCAAAAGCTTCATAAGACGGGTACTTACAATAAGCGACAGAATGTACCACAAGAAGAATATAACGATCATCAAAAAAACACTAGAGGAAAATGAGTTTCCAAGTAGCATGGTCACTAAACTGGTCCGAAATTTCTATACCAGAGCACGTAATGAACGGAAACCCGAAGAAGCAAATAACCAAATATACAAACCGATAACCTATGTCCCAAGAATAGCAGGGAGGATCAAGAGATCGGATTTATATGACAAAGAAAAGGTTAAAATAGCGTTCACATACAACAATATTGAAAAGGTTTAAATATTCAAAAACAAAATATTTGCTCGCTTTGGGAGTCAGATAGTAATTGTCTTTATTAAAAGAAATTCTTTCCCTTTTATACATAATTTCTTAACCTATACATTCATAATTATTCTAATACTTACGAACTAAAAACATGTAGATTTGTATATATGTAGACTTGTATTAATGGTATGCATATATGTAGATTTGTATTAATGGTATGCATATATGTAGATTTGTATTAATGGTATGCATATGTGTAGATTTCTATTAATGGTATGCAAAGTCAGCAGATTGATATTTATATGAACCATGTAAAATGTGTGTATAGGAATATTTGGGTAATTCACATTAACAAAGTAAACAATGTAAATTAGTTGTGTGTAAATATTTTGGCGACAAACTAACATTGACGATCGGCAAGTGTATTGACCGGGGTGAGTGACTGAGCAAAATAGTAAGGTGTGAACCGACAAGGGTTTCATATTCGGCATTCCAATGATGTTGGCTTACCGCTGTGTTGGGTCAATGTAATTTATGTCGCATAATATTGTAATATGATTATGCTATGACTGCGTGTAGTCGGTTCACCAAAATGCATTGGCATAGAAGTTCATGATGCGTAATGCCGCAAATGTATTGCATAGGTGGGCATGATGCATAATGCTACACCATCCGCCTTAAAATAAGAGGCTTATATAGTTGTGTGCACAATTGTGTAAGACTCTTTGTTTGAGTTTTGAATGTTTTGGTAACTTGATATGAAAGTGAAAGAGTTTGTGTACTTTGTTTCTAATATGCTGACCTTGATACTTTTATTATTTTTACATTTAATTTTTTTTTTCCAACAATGTTTTGTACAATTTTTTTTCAAAATTTTAAATTTAACGATTATTTTGCTTATTTTATTTATTTTATTTATTTTCCATATTTTACTTATTTTACATATTTTACTTATTTTACACAGCCGGATTTTAAATGTGTCGACCCACCTAAAATTCGCTTGTTTCTTGAAGTTTTTATTAAATAACCGAGTAAATTGGAATGCTTATTTTACGATTATTTGCTTGAAATTATCAAAAGGTGTTTCAAATGTGTTAAAGCCTATTCCTATGAATTATTAATTTCTTATCTTTATTGCTCCTATTACTAGGTTCTTCTCTATGTGGTATTAAAGTAAAATTGTTATTTTTGTCAATTTTCTTTACCTTATATCTTCCTTTATATCTACTCTCTAGCTTATGGCTAGCTTCTTCTTTAACTAATACTAGATCACCTATTTTTATTTCCTTACTGGTGCTACTTTTATCATATCTAACTTTTTGTTTTTCTTTAGCTTCTTTCACTAACTTTCTAGCTCTTTGTTGTGCTATTTGAAGTCTTTATTTAACTTCCTTATCATATGCTTCGTGATTATACACTGGGCTTTTTTTATTCTCAGCTAGGAATTCGTATGTCAATGGATTTTTCGCAAATATAAGCTCGTAAGGGCAATACCCGTGTACGGTCGATGGGGTCGTGTTGTAGCAGTACGTGAAATACTTGGGGTATTCATCCCAATCATCTTTGTCACTCGATATGTATGAACGTACATATTCGTTGAACGTTCTATGATTGCGTTCTACGGTGCCCAAAGCTTGATGATGGTATAGTGTTGAGGTTTTATGCCCAATTTTTAACAGTTTGCATAGTTCTTCGAATAAGGTTATATATGTCTTATTTCAGCGAGCGCAACTACTTCACCACGCTTCAGTTTGGAATCTTCGTCACTTGGCAGTTTACAATTGGGATTCGGTCACGTTTGATAGTTCCAAGAGCATATATACCCTTGCTTTTCAATAATACCAACAACGGTAATGAAGTATAAAGTTACCAAAAAAAATTATATGGTTCATCAAGGCTGGGGCTTTTTCCGTTAGCGCAACATTAGATGTAGCTCCCAAACCTGGATAACCTTTAGGAATGATGTTATCGCCAGCACATGAATAAAGCTCGAAACTGTACGCTTAACCATCAGAATCGCATAAAACGAAAAATTTCATTCCCCATTTATGTGGCTTGTTAGGGAGATACTGCCGAAAACGTAAGTGTATCTTGGTAGCACACATTGGCTCATCTACGCACAATCGTGGTTTACGTCTCATGTACATTTCTCTGGAAGAAAATCACCAATAACCATACTAACATGATTCTTTGAATAACTCAACCGCTTAAATTTGCCTGTAAACGGCAAGACCGAGAGAACTATTTTTGGGAAAAGCTTAACAACGGCTGCAGTATTTCAAAACTTTCTTTAAATAGTAAAAATCTATGACGTGTTACATGAATTTCGTTTTCTAACTCTTGACCGCTTAAAAGCGGTCTTGCCCGCGTCAGGGTTGTGCATACATAAAACAACATTAGAGCTTTGGTTCTCCAAAAGTATAAACATCTTTGAAATGGCTTAATATTTAGAGAAATATGGACTTCTACGCAAAACCCTAATTTCCGTACATATTCGTTGAACGTTCTATGATTGCGTTCTACGGTGCCCAAAGCTTGATGATGGTATAGTGTTGAGGTTTTATGCCCAATTTTTAACAGTTTGCATAGTTCTTCGAATAAGGTTATATATGTCTTATTTCAGCGAGCGCAACTACTTCACCACGCTTCAGTTTGGAATCTTCGTCACTTGGCAGTTTACAATTGGGATTCGGTCACGTTTGATAGTTCCAAGAGCATATATACCCTTGCTTTTCAATAATACCAACAACGGTAATGAAGTATAAAGTTACCAAAAAAAATAATATGGTTCATCAAGGCTGGGGCTGTTTCCGTTAGCGCAACATTAGATGTAGCTCCCAAACCTGGATAACCTTTAGGAATGATGTTATCGCCAGCACATGAATAAAGCTCGAAACTGTACGCTTAACCATCAGAATCGCATAAAACGAAAATTTTCATTCCCCATTTATGTGGCTTGTTAGGGAGATACTGCCGAAAACGTAAGTGCATATTGGTAGCACACATTGGCTCATCTACGCACAATCGTGGTTTACGTCTCATGTACATTTCTCTGGAAGAAAATCACCAATAACCATACTAACATGATTCTTTGAATAACTCAACCGCTTAAATTTGCCTGTAAACGGCAAGACCGAGAGAACTATTTTTGGGAAAAGCTTAACAACGGCTGCAGTATTTCAAAACTTTCTTTAAATAGTAAAAATCTATGACGTGTTACATGAATTTCGTTTTCTAACTCTTGACCGCTTAAAAGCGGTCTTGCCCGCGTCAGGGTTGTGCATACATAAAACAACATTAGAGCTTTGGTTCTCCAAAAGTATAAACATCTTTGAAATGGCTTAATATTTAGAGAAATATGGACTTCTACGCAAAACCCTAATTTCCCGCAATGTTAAAAAAATATTAACATTATTTTGTTCTATCACGAGAGTACATTTAACGATTGCGTTACACTGCGTATTCCGTTCATGCAATTCTCAAACTTATCACCATAGAGTATTCGTAAATATTGGTATATCTGAATTACTTAAAATATCTGATTCATCAACAGACTCTATTTTACGTCCTTAATACAATCCTTTTTGCAAATAAAATAATTAAAAAAAAATTTTTAGTTAAACGGTTTTATTGAAAACTATACTCACATGAAGTAATAATAATACTAAAAGCTAGAAAGTAATCAGGTAGGTCCTAGGTGCTAGCAGGGCATTAGAGAGAAAATCCTGGCCCGGGACTAAACAATTTACGGGCCCCCTATAAAAAAACTTCTAATAAATTTGATTAATTTTAATTAATGACGTCTCATTAATTAATCATTATTGATGGATTACATAAAAAAAAAAATATTTGCCACATCAACTGAATGATTTTTGGACAAAGAGCTGAAAATAAAATTAACACTATTTATATCGTTTTATTGTAACGTAGAAATAAAATTCTGTTTTAACAGCCACATATAATATTTTCTAGTTATTGGGTAACATTTTTGAACATTTCTGATAAATATAATTATGATTATAAATTTTAATTTATATATATAGAAGGTTCGGATATCAAATAGTGGCTCTTCTTGCTTTTTTCACTGCAAAATTTTTTATAATAGTATCAAAATTTAACAGTCTTGCCAAACGGATTCAACACAAAGCGTGGCAAGTCCTGAAACTCGCTCTTGAGATGAACACGATATATGAAAGTTTTTTATTCTTGCAAGGACGCTGAAAGAACGTTCTGCACTAGCTACAGTGACAGGTATAGTGCAAAAGATACGTAAAGCAACAGAAATGTTGGGGAAAATTGTATACAGATTTTGAACATAGATGGCATTTAGCAATTCCAATGGTGACAGATCTTTATCAAAATTTGCTTCGTAAATGTGTTTCAAGTGTGTTCAAACGAGCGATTAGCGCACGCACCTTATTTATTTCATGAATTTTTATATCCTGAATTTGTATTTAGTTAGTTACTAATCCCCATCACCACACCACGGTAACCCACCCAAAACCTGATACGCATGCGCTACTCGCTCGCCTGAACGAGCATCAGCTATCAATCATGTTGACATTTTTCATCATATCTTTTTTCATATATATAATTTTAATTCGATTCGAGTTTGTTAATCGTCCCGGTGCGCCGAAAAGTACAATTAAAGAAAAACCCATCCTTTTGAATTAAAACCATTTTAGTTGAAATTTTAATAAAAGTGCTCACGCAGCTTTTGATCGAAGTGCTGTATTATTTAGTGTTCCGCAGTGTCTTATTAAGTGAGATTTTGCTTATACATATCTTGCCCTGGCATTCCCGCCTTAAACGCAGTTTTGCCGGTATCACTAGCGAAGCATTCCCACGTAGTGTACTGAATTTATTATTAAATTGAGCGATATTCTCAATTGCGGGTTTCGTGATATTTCCCAATTAAGGACTGCACTCAGCCATTATCAGCGCCACCGTCGCCGTCAGCCGCAACAGAGCCTACATCCCCAACAACTACAGCAACGGAGCTGTAGATTTGGTCCTTCGTAGCCATTTTTGGACCCAGCGGTGGAAAATTAAAGTGAAAGTATCCCAAAATTGTGAGCAGAAATCAAATTTCTTAATCATCGCTCACGCCCCGGAAAAATTAAAAATCTATATTTGTGAAGTTTTCCCATCTGCATACATATATGTATGTAATTATTAATTTGCCCGCGAAGCACATTAAAGAAATTAATATTAGCTCGCCCTCTCTCTCCCTCTACCCTTCATACATATAAAATTGAATTATTCAATTAATAATCCACAAATTTAATAAATAATCCTCTACGAAATAATTAATATTTTCCATTATTAATTAAAGTTTCATATTTGTGGATTTCCCAATAGGATTTATGAATACATACATATTTATTCCCAATAATTTTTTGCAGTCATAAATTTTCATATTTCATAAATACATATATAAGTCCCGTATAGCAAAAGGAAAAGGCAGTGCACCTCCACAACAATGCATTTCCACTATACCTATTGGTTTCTCATCGTTCGTATGTATGTATGTGCATAAGTTATAAGCAACTGGTAGACAGGGACCGAAAATAAATTTTTAAAACTCTCACTTTCAAATTTCTTTAATTAGCGTTTTCAACTTCTCTGCGCAAATACTCACAAATATTAAAAAGCCCTCAAATATATAACAATTATATATCCCCTTGGCAAAAAAAAAAAATTTTGTTTGGGGTTTACTCATATATATACTCACATACACACTCACATATACACACGTTTATAAAAATGCGGTACGGTGATACAATTTTATTTTTTTTTGTTCTCTCAAGCAGGTACAGTGGTACGAATTCACGGTTCGCGTTATTAAATATATAATTTCGAAAGTACAAAAAGTTTATTTCTCTTGTCGTGAAATTTGCATTGCGGTTATAAATTTGTCTTTAAGTCGTCAACTCACTCTCTCTTTCTCAGGCTCTCTCCCTCACTCTCAGGCTCTCTCCTTCACTTGCTCACTATATGTTGGGTGTCCCTCAAAGAAGCCAATCAAAAAGCCCTATAGGAAGTGACGATGAGAAATCCCAAGGCAGTTCCAAAGGTCAACGCCAAACGCGCCAAATCACCAAAAAAATAAGCAAATGTTCACGGCAAGTAATTCATCTCGGAAACGGATAATTTCACGGACTACTGTGCTCGATTCATTCCGATTATCGAAAATACGGAATCGTCCCTGAAAATTAAAGATACTAATATTTATAGGTTTTGGGACCAGGTCCAAACCTCCCATGACACTGTATTAGATACAGAAGATCAAGATCTCCAAGATGACTTCAAATCGGTCGGGTTCAATGAATAAAATGTCTGATTCTCTATGAGGACACAAAAACCCAGACAGGGGACCCACTTAAGTTGCTCAAACAAACAAACACTCCCATAGCCGCCCCACCGCATCACTTCCATGGAACAGGTTTCGGCTTAAAAATCCCGCCTTGTGATACATAAGTATTTTATGGGGGTTATGTACAATGGCCGCCATTTCGTGACATATTCTCTGCAGGTCTATATTAACCACTCAAAACTCACAAAAGCCCAGAAATTATACCATCTCCGGTATAAAATACAAGGCAAAGCCGGCCAAATAGTTAAACTGTTCCCGCTCAGTGGTGACAAATTCGAACTGGCCTGGGAAGCCCTAAAGTCGCGATATGAAAATCGCAGGGTTTTGGTAGACAACCAAATAAAAACCCTTATGAATTTAAAACAAACTGAGAATAGAGAGCATATATAGACATTACAATCACCCGTTAATAATTGCCTCAAAATCCTCGCTATCCAGCAAGTTTCAACAGAAAGTTGGGATCCAACCCCCATTTATCTGGCCACCTCGAAACTCCCGGAGAACACGGCAACCCTGTAGGAACAGCCGTTAAACTCCAGGAAAGATCTTCCCAACTGGTCCTAAATGAACCAGTTTCTGACTACTCGCTATGAGGTGGTAGAAAGAGTAGATCAATGGCGCCCCTCTAAACCAACATCGGCCCCCGCTAGCACGAGCTACTCCAAACAAAATAATTATGCATTCAGAGGCAACAATCACGAAAAATCCAATCCGAGGATTCACTCCCATTCTACAGAGCACCGCACAATGTACCAATGCGCATATTGCAAAACTTCCGAGCACCCCCTGTACAGCTGTGCGAAATTCACCAGTCCATGATCGGAACAAGTTCGTGAGATAAAATTACATGTGCTTATTGCCTATCCCAGTCCCATGTTCTAAGAGATTGCAAAAGCACATTCAAGTGTGTTCACTGCCGGCAACGGCACAACTCAGCTCTTCATGATTGCAAAAGCACATTCAAGTGTGTTCACTGCCAGCAACGGCACAACTCAGCTCTTCATGATGATGCGACCTCTAGCACATCGTCAACGCCCAGAATGCATACAGCCACAGCCCAAGTAGCAACTACCACCCACACTGATTTCAGTCACCCAACTCCCCATTCTCCGGAAGAAAACCCCGATCAACCCACGTATTCAAAAAATGCTCAAGTACAATCTTTCTACTCGGACAATGAAAGTAAAGTACTACTCCCGACAGCAATCGTCTCAGTAGAACACCGAGGTGAACTCTTCAGGCATGGGTGGAAGAGTAGTTCAAAAGATTTAACCAAACAAAACACAAAAGATTGTCCTACCCCAGTTAACCAAAGCGTTACCCAAATTTAACCCCACCCAAGGACAGCGTGAAAAAGGGCGCATCTAACCCTCGCAGATGCAAACTGCCACTCTCCATCCCAAATTGACTTAGTCATTGGCAGTGACCTTATTCCGCAGATAATGCTTGAAGGTGTTGAAAAAATCTCCCCGAACCTACTAGCGCAACACACCATATTTGGGTGGCTCCTTAGTGGTCATGTCCCTAGCAAAGTAGTTTCGTATTCAACCCAGGTGGAGGAAGTATCAAACATCTCCCTCGATTCGCAGCTCCGAAAATTCTGGGAACTGGAAAAATTATCCACCTCCAAGTGTCTTAATGTTGAAGACACTATATGCGAAGAATTGTACCAGTCTACCACCACTCGCACATATGACGGTCGCTATGTAGTGCGACTCCCCTTTAGACGCAGTTTCCCACAACAGGTAGCCTTAGGTAGATCCCGAACGTCAGCTCTCCAGAAATTTCATGGAGAGACATCTTTTCAAAAAAGGCGAGCTTAAATCCCAATATGACCAAGTCTTAATAGAATACCTCAGCCTAGGTCATATGGAAGAAACCACTTCCTACGAAAAGTGCTCAGAAAACAAATACTTGTCGTTCTACCTACCCCATCACGCGGTTAAAAAAAAGAACGACCAAGGTACGTGTGGTTTTTAATGGATCAAAGAAATCAATTTCCGATAATTCTCTGAATGATGTTCTCTATACTGGTCCCACCCTACAACTCGATTTGATGCTATTAATACTCAAGTGGCGCACGTACCAATTTGTTTTCAATGGCGATATAGAAAAAATTTACCGCCAAATTCTCTTACACGATGAGGACCAACATTACCAAAAAATTATTTTTCGCTCAGCCCCCAATGGTCCACTTCAAGATTTTAAACTTAAAACCGTCACATTCGGTCTTAAAGGCCCTATCTTGCAATACGTACCTTGTACGAACTCTCTAAAGACGTCAATAACATTATCCCTAAAGCATCTCAGATATTAAAAGACGAGACATATGTAGACGACACACCTTCTGGCGGACACCCCATTCGCTCAGCTTCAGAGGCCCTTTCGCAAGTCAGGCAAGCCCTCAAGTCAGCAGGCTTCCCTTGAGAAAAATCACGGCAAACCATCCTGAAAAAATTAAGACTATATCCACCCCAGACTTGCTGGATTCCCAGTTTCTTGAATTCGAAAAAGCAAGTACTACGAAGACGCTCGGGATTTAATGAAACGCCATAAAAAACTCATTTTCGTACACCGTTGAATCCATCCCAGTAACCACCGCGAGCACAAAGCGACAAATTCTCTTTTCTGTCGCAAAACTTTTCGACCCCACAGGATGGCTGACGCCGATAATGATTCCAGCCAAAATTCTCTTGCAAGAGCTGTGGCTTCACGGAACTGACTGGGACGAACAGGTCAAACCCCTCCACCTCGTAAAGTGGACGCAGTTCGCACATAACCTCAACGCCATAACAGGGATTCAAATTCCTCGATGGGTCGATTATTCCCCTGACCAACCTATGGAGCTGCATGGCTTTTTCGACGCGTCAGATAGAGCCTATTGCACCAGCATTTATGCCCGAACGACGGTAGGCCAAAACACAACTTCCCATCTCCTAGTCTTTAACAGCAAAGTGGCACCCCTAAATGCCACAAACTTGCCACGTTTAGAATTGTGTGGAACTCTGCTCCTAGCGAAGCTAGTCTCTGTCGTCCAGTCCCAACTCAATCTCAGCCCGCACACATTGACGATATGGTCGGACTCCGAAATAGTTCTCGCATGGCTAAAAAAGCCTCCCTATACATGGCGAACTTTCGTAGCAAATCGCACCGCGCAAATAATCGATCTGGTTGGAAACTCCACTTGGCGGCATGTACGCAGTTCCGATAACCCGCCGACATTGGCACTAAAGGATGCGTACCTCTTGATTTGGCAGCCTCCTCCCTGTAGTGGAAAGGCCCAGAATCATCCGGGCCCCGGAATCATGGCCCAAAGACTTGCGCCGCATTGCATGCCAGCGAAGAAGATCCCGATATCCTATATCGATTTTCCTAGTTTCCGCGCGCACTGAGAGCTTTAACTCACGTTTTGTGCTTCATACGCACCTTTAAAACCCGTGCGGGCCACATACCAACATCCCCTTTAACCCTTACACACGACGACTTCCGAAACACGAAACTCAAGCTAATCGCGATATTTCCCCAAGGAAAAGGCATCGTTGTTAGCCTCGAAGCCTATCGAAAAACGGAGCCCCTTCTCACCCTTAATCCATTTTTGGATTAAGATGGATTGCTCCGAGTCCACGGTCGCCTGGCTAACTCTTCAATACTAACCTAGAACGAACGCCACCCCATTATTATCCCGGAAAAATCCCGATATGCTGCACCATTCCTACGCTTCCTGCATGAACTTTTCTTGCACGCCGAAGTCCGTCTCATGCAGCAAACGATTAGACAGGAACTTTACATTCCTCGGCTCAAGCCACTCATCAAAAAATGCATTTTTCAATGTAAACCAGCAAGCAGCAAATGCGCTCCCAAATGATGGCAGCGTTGCCACCCGCACGCTGAACTTTCGCTCCCCCCTTCACAACAACGGGTGTTGACTTTGCTGGCCCCTTTTTGATAAAAGCATCCATGCAAAAATCGCCTACCGTTGTGAGGGGTTATGTGGCCGTCTTTGTTTGCTTCACGTCAAAAGCGGTACATCTCGAGTTGTGCTCAAATCTCACCTCTGAGGCCTTTCTGGGTGTATTTGCCCATTTTGTTCGACGCCGAGGCTATCCCGCAACTATGATGAGCGATAATGGCACAACCCTTGTAGGTGCCAAAAGAGCTACGGAAAATGAATTTGTGACCTTCTCTAACGAAGTATCGCAAGAAGTCGTCATAAAATACGCCGCTAAAGGCATAAAATGGAAGTTTATACTACCCAGCGCTCCTTATATGGGCGGCTTATGGGAGGCTGCGGTCAAAAGTTTTAAAACCCACCTCAAGAAGACATTCGGATCTCATAAATTCACTTTCGAAGAATTTACCACCCTGCTAATACGAATAGAGCCATGTTAAACTCATGCCCCATCTCCCAGCTATCTCAGGATCCCTCCGAGTTTACCGCGCTCACTCCGGGACATTATCTTAGGGGAACCCTTTTATTAGTAATCCCTGAACCCGACCATGAGAACCTATCTCTTCTCAACCGATGGGAAAAGGTCAAGGTTCCCCATCACCAGTTTAGCCGACGATGGAAAGAGGACCTCCACAAACGGTATCGTTGGAAAGACACCATCATTGAGCCAAAATTCAGTGAGTGTGTCCTCATCAAGGACGACACACTTCCTCCCACCAAATGGCGCCTCGGACCATCGAACGAGCTCGCCCCGGCCCGGATGGCCACATTCGTGTCGTCGACGTGCGCACCCAATCCGGCATACTCACACGGCCGATAGTAAAACTATGCTTTCTGCCTCCGGCGGATCGTAGTCCCAGCCCCCAAGCGACCGTGTAGATTTTCGTTACCAACCCACTCACAAGACCTCTTAGTCCTAAAGATGTATCCCGTCAAATCACAGTATCATAGTGAAAATATCGATATACACCTCACTAAAGTCATATGGATACTACTCTTTTCAGGCGAACATGGATGCAACACCAACACCAACTCCAAGGCCAAGAACATCGATACGCTCTCAGGTGGTGGTGGCTAGCAATAACGCCGAGCGCCAAAACAACAACTCCAACAATTTCATACAATGCCGCGTATGCGCACGCCATCACGCGCTACATACTTGCCCACTCTTTCGGGGCATGCAGCCGTCGCAGCGATACCTCCTGGCACGAGCCCATGGGTATTGTACCAATTGTCTGGCGCTATCACAGGCGACGAATGAATCTACGTCGCCCGTTATGTGCCGCATTTGTGCACTTCCACACCACACCATGCTCCACCGGGCCCCACCACCACCAACGCCATCAAGCCACGCCGCACCAACATCTTAAGTGCCTCCGAAACCCGCCCCACGCTCTAATTTTCGCCGCCGCCGCTGCCGTCAACGGCCAAAACAACAATCCGTCACCAGCCGTCGTTACAATCCCACCACATTCACGATCCCACAAGCACGGACCGTTCGATGCGCAGCAGCAGGCCTTCAGACAGCTTCACACCGAGGCAAAGCGGCGAACAATCTCATGAACGAAGCCATAAAAGCGCTGGAACAGCTCAGAGTGACATTAGCCTGCTAACGCGCCTAGGCGGGGAAGGATGTCCAAGAGAGCGGTTAGCGCACGCACCTTTTATATTTCATGAATTTTTATATCCTGAATATGTATTTAGTGAATTTTTAACGCCCATCACCACACCACGGTAACACACACAAAACCTTATACGCATGGTTGGCAACGCGTTCGCTACTCGCTCGCCTGAACGAGCATCAGTTTTCAATCATGTTGACAATTTTTATCATATCTTTTTTTCATATACATAAATTTAATTCGATTCGGGTTTGTTAATCGTCCCGGTGCGCCGAAAAGTACAATTAAAGAAAAACCCATCCTTTTGAATTAAAACCAGTGTTGTTGAAATTTTAATAAAAGTGCTCACGCAGCTTTTGATCGAAGTGCTGTATTATTCAGTATTTCGCAGTGTCTTAATAAGTGAGATTTTGCTTATACATATTTTGCCCTGTTATTCCCGCTTTTAACGCAGTTTTGCCGGTATCACTAGCGAAGCATTCACACGTAGTGTATGCATTTATTATTGTTGGCAACCCATTAATAAGTGTCAAAAATGCATTGAATATGCAACCCTGAATTTAGATGACAAGAGAGAAATGACTTGCAATCAGGGATTCGGAGGAACATCAGCATTATACTTTTGTCTGCTTCTTTACGCGTGTAAATTTGTAATTAATTTTCTTTATTGTATTTGATTTCTTGAAAATAAATGGTATATGATTGTATCGCAATCATAATAGTGGCGACGAGGATTTGGAACCTGTGATTTTGAAAAAATTTCCACAATGAATGCAGACAATGTTCGCACTTTATTCACGCAAATGCAAGAACAGCATGAACGTGATAACCAAGCTATGCAGAACCTGGTAAAGACACTTCTTTCCAGCCAACTTCAGCATAACGCATCGTCAACAAAGGATGATAAGGGTGCAGAGTTCATAACTGAAGCACTTGCGTCTAGCATCAGTGAGTTCTGCCACGAGCCAGAAAATAACCTCACTTTCGACATGTGGTTCGCGCGTTATGAGGATCTTTTCGAGGTCGATGCTGCCAAACTAGACGACTCAGCCAAAGTCAGGCTTTTGTTGCGTAAACTAAATACAATTGTCCACAGCAAATACATAAATTACATTTTGCCAAAGCACCCGCGAGATTTTACTTTCGCCGAGACAGTAGAGAAGCTCAAACAACTGTTCGGGCTCCAAACATCACTTTTCAACATCAGGTATAATTGCTTGCAACTCACCAAAGGACCAATGTCAGATTTCATCACATACGCAGGCATGGTGAACAGGCATTGCGAAAGTTTCAAGCTAAATAACTTGAAGCTTGATTATTATATTACAATTATATCGGAAAACAACTTCCGCAAACTAAACGTTTCAAATAGGTCAGCAGTCGAACAATCAGCTCGTAGCGCCACAGGCACAGCATTACCCCTTTCATTTAAGTTTGAGTGCGAAGTCGAACTCAAACAACAAAAAGCAACACTCATATGCTTCGTGACACCAATCAAAAATTTAAACGTAATGGGTCTAGACTGGATAAAATCTCTCAAACTTGACAGCATTCCATCAACGCCGTTTGCAACCAGTTGGCAATGGAAAACCGGGAAAGTATTACTCCAAATATACAAAACATTTCAAATATAAAACAATATTTTCCAGATGTGTTCGATGAAAAACTAGGTTTGTGCACTAAAACTAAGGCACACTTGGTGGTAAAATGGGACCAAAAACCAGTTTTCCGACCAAAGCGACCAGTAGCTTATGCCATACAGCACCTTGTTGAGGAAGAACTGCAAAGGCTCATAAACCTAAATGTTATATCACCAATCAACCACTCAGAGTGGGCCGCGCCAATTGTAGTCACAAAAAAGGCTAATGGAAACATTCGCATTTGTGCCGATTTCACGACAGGGTTAAACGCCGCTCTCGAATCGTACCAGTACCCACTTCCTTTACCCGAAGACGTTTTCGCAAAGCTAGCAAACGCAAAATATTTTAGCCATATAGACCTTTTTTGATGCTTTTCTCCAAATTGAAGTTGACGACGACTCAAAAGAGTTACTTACTATCAACACGCATTTAGGACTGTTTCGCTATAACCGCATGGTATTTGGCGTGAAGACTTTTCCTTCCATATTTCAGCAAATCATGGATAAAATGCTCGTTGGTATGGATTACGCCGCAGCGTATATCGATGATATCTTTGTATCCGGAAGGGATCAAAGGCAGCATGACAGGAATTTGCTTGAAGTTTTCCGACGAATTCAAGAGTATGGTTTTAAACTTAAATTCTCCAAATGCAGGTTTTCAGTGACCGAAGTTAGGTATCTGGGCTACATAATAAATCAAAATGGCCTTCAACCAGACCCAGAGCGGATCACAGCAATCAAGGGCATGCCAGAGCCAACAAACATCGCCGAACTACGTTCGTTTCTGGGCGCAATAAACTTCTATGGAAAGTTCATACATAAAATGCGCGCGTTAAGAGGCCCACTTGATGAACTCCTGAAAGCAAACGCGAAATGGATTTGGAGTCAAACTCATCAGAAATGCTTCAACAGCCTAAAAGAGGTACTATCTTCAAAGCTACTTCTAACGCATTATGATCCGCAGAAAAAAATTATTGTTGCAGCGGATGCGTCAAACTATGGGCTAGGTGCGTGCATTTTGCATGAGCTCCCTGATGGCACAGTTAAAGTAGTTAGCCATGCATCGAGATCGCTTACTCCTTCTGAAAAGGCGTATAGCCAAATAGAAAAGCACTAGTGTTTGCGGTAAGTAAATTTCATAAAATGATTTTCGGTAGATCATTCAAACTTCATACCGACCACAAGCCCTTGCTTGCAATTTTCGGCAAGAAGACCGGCATCTCAGCACATCAAGCAAACCGTCTACAAAGATGGGCTGTGCAATTGTTGGCATACGACTTTGAACTCAGTTTCATTTCTACAAATAGTTTCGGCTATGCCGACGTGCTATCGTGACTTATCAACCAGAACACGAAAACAGCCGAAGACTTTGCCATTGCGTCAGTGCAGTTTGAAGGTGAAATCAAACAGATCCTCTCAGAAGCAATAGAAAAGATTCCGGTCACGCACAACATGGTGAAGTATGAAAAGATCATACCCTAAAACATATATTTAATTACGTAAAAACTAATTGGCCATTAACTACCAGAAATGCCGAATTAAAAGCCTTCCAAAATCGTAAAGATGAAATAAGCGTAATCGATGGCTGCATTATGTTGGGTCACCGCGTAGTGATACCAGAAGTGCTGCGCAAACGAGTTCTAAAACAGCTACATCGTGATCATCCCGGAATTGAACGCACTAAAGCAATAGCTAGAAGCTTTGTATACTGGCCAAACATCGA
Organism: Eurosta solidaginis; assembly: GCF_040869045.1. Taxonomy (NCBI): domain Eukaryota; kingdom Metazoa; phylum Arthropoda; class Insecta; order Diptera; family Tephritidae; genus Eurosta; species Eurosta solidaginis. Next base: position 106,155,519 of record NC_090324.1, read on the forward strand.
TTCCGATATCAAAACATTAGTACAAAATTGTAATAATTATGCTTCGACAGCCAAACTGCCTACAAAAACCACACTGCAGCCATGGCCAAAGCCCACAGCTCCGTGGCAGCGTTTGCATATTGATTATGCAGGGCCAATCAACGGCGAATATTTCTTGGTAATTATTGATGCGCACTCAAAGTGGCCGGAAATAGTTCCGACCAAGTCAATATCCACGCAACGAACAGTTGACATTCTCAACGAAATTTTCTCACGTTTTGGTATTCCGTCCACCATAGTTTCCGATAATGGAACACAATTTACGAGCGCACCTTTTCAACAATTTCTACTAGAAAACGACATCAAACATATTCGTTCTAGTCCTTATTATCCGATGTCTAACGGACAGGCAGAAAGATTTGTTGACACATTTAAGCGCGCTCTCAAAAAGATGGAGGGTGAGAACACATCGAATAACAACTTACAAGTCTTTTCCAATATTATCGCGCCTCGCCAAACAAAAACAACATTAACAACAAATCACCAGCTGAAGTTTTGCTAGGCAGAAATATTCGCACCAGCTGGGATCTGCTAAAGCCGAAACCTGGTTGTGATACTCAGTCCGAGTTATCACAACAACAAAACCGTATGAAACAGCAGTTCGACAGAAAGCATGGGACTAAACAAAAGTCATTCTGTAATAATGACATCGTTTATGCATGCGTTCACAAAAACAACAGTTTCCAATGGATGCCTGGAAAGGTAATCGAACGTGTTGGCAGGGTGATGTATAACGTATTACTCGACAATCAGAAGCTCATAAGGTCGCATGCTAATCAATTGCGTAAACGATTTTGTGACAATGAGCAATCCACGAGCACGAAAGTTAACTCGTCAAACACGCTCATCGACACATTCGGGTTGTACGAAGATGAAAACAATTGTGAAAGCGAAGCTCCTAACGAAAACATACAACCAAATGACACTTCTTCTGCAAATCTCGAGCATGACACCGTAGAGCCAATTGATAATCAGTCAGCACAAAATGAAGACAACACCATCGTACCAAGTCGCCCTCAGCGCGTTCGCCGTCCAGTGGATAGATTTATTCCTGGCTAAGCAATATCTAACTCAAAGAGGGGAGGTGTTGGCAACCCATTAATAAGTGTCAAAAATGCATTGAATATGCAACCCTGAATTTAGATGACAAGAGAGAAATGACTTGCAATCAGGGATTCGGAGGAACATCAGCATTATACTTTTGTCTGCTTCTTTGCGCGTGTAAATTTGTAATTAATTTTCTTTATTGTATTTGATTTCTTGAAAATAAATGATATATGATTGTATCGCAATCATAATAATTATTAAATTGAGCATATTCTCAATTGCGGGTTTCGTGATATTTCCCAATTAAAGATTGGACTCAGCCATCATCAGCAACACCGTCACCGTCAGCCGCATCAGAGCCTACATCCCAAAAACTACAGCAACGGAGCTGTAGAAAGTGAATTATTTCGCATTCTAAGCTTTGAGAAATGTCCGACTTGTATTTTTCGACAAATTTTGCTGCGCTCGCCCGAGCCGTAGTTTCATCCATGTCTTCAAATTGCCACAAAAAGGAAAACGTCTCGTTCAAATTTCTCATAGCCGCAAATCGTTCAGTAATGCCAGTGACTACCGAATCAACGATCACCAAGAATGTATTGTTTTTAAAATCAGACTCTGGATCATCCGTAATCATCTCATTTCCATTATCTTCAAAACGTCGTTTAGATTTTCTCTTTCGAATGTCCGGAAACTTTGGCGAGATGTTTGATTGAATAGCAACTGTTTTGCATTCGTTTAAAATTGTTTCACATTGGTTCTTGATCAACTTCAAATCAGCTTATAAGGCATCTAGATGTCGGAGTGCCCCTCATTAAATCAGAAAACAAAAATTCAGAAACACATTTTTTCAGAAAACATTAGTCAGAACCCTTTTTCAGAGAGACAAAATTCCGAGGTCAAAACTCGAATCTCAGAAGTCAAATTTCTGAAGTCAAATTTAAGAAGTTAAAATTCAGAAAGTAATCAGACGACAGAAAACATTACATTTTTCTCTAAATTCAGAAACGTTTATTTATTTGGAAGGAATTTATGTATAAAGAAAACGTAGTAAAATCTAAAATTTTATATTTTTTGCAATAGCAAGCATGTAATTAATTAAATCTTTTCGCGTTTATCTTTTTCAAATGAATTTACAATATTAAAAAAACGAAGTGTTTATATTATAAGCTTTTATTTACTTTCACTTTTGTTGTCTGTAATGGAATCTTGCAAGTTAAATTTGATACACTTCCCGGTGTCCGATTGAGCTGAAATTTTGCACACATGTATAACTCCGATGACAATGCAATATTACTTTGTTAGAATTCGATAAATTAATCGATAACACAGTTATCGGTAAAGATTTGTATTTACTTTGGCATAACAGCCTAAGTCCCATACAAACACGCCGGTACCTATCCGTGGATTGTGATATTTGGACGTGGTGAATCACGTGTCACGCGTGGTGAATCTCATCGCTTACGAAAAGCGGAGACATAACCCTCTGTTGTATTTCTGTGTATAACCAACATAGCTGAATTTTTAAGGCTTTTTAACCCTGTAATCTTTTCTGTAATTTATTTTGATTTTGGAAAAATTACCTATTTGAAAAAAGCTGGCTGAAAAATATTGGCATAACAGCTTAAGTTAAATCAAGAATGGAAAATCTTTGGAAAATTTGAGCAGATGTGGCAATTTCGCGCGTCCGTTGAACGAAATATTGACAATCTGCTGATCATCGCTAAGAAATTAGCGACATTCCATCAACTAAGCAGCACTTTAGCAATACTACTGTTATTATTTGGCCGCTCAAACACACAAATATTAATTGTGCATTAAATCTAAAATATACAAATACACCATAATAATTTACACGGCCAAAGCCATAATAATTCACACGGGTCATCAATTCTTTCTCTGATTCAAAATCTGAACTACCAGCGCTACCGTCAACAGCTCAGTGTCATCACTGCCAGTAGCGCCAATAACACCAAACTCGTGCCTGACACACAAAAGTCGTTTCACTCAATAGCGCAAGTAAAATGTACTACGCACTCACTACTAAGAAGCGTCAAAAATTCGCTTGGAGTAATTTCGTCAATGAGCTACCATTGAGCTGGCACCGCATTGGGGCTGGCGCCATGCAATTTACATCACTAAAATTGCGCGAATGCCCAGGCTCATGACTTCAATACTTATATTTACAATGCTTTAAACTTTAAATACACCTCTGAAGTTCCTGCGCATAAAATGTGTACTAATAAATTCCAATACGCATTATACGCAGATGTAACTGATATATGTGTTTTTGTTTCACCACCTATACTTATATTTAAAGCTTTTATAAGAACAAGCTTCTATTACTTGTTAATAAAACGAACTAAAAAGTAAAAAATAAAATTAAAGAAAAAAAAACTTTTTTAAAAATAAGCTTTTATTATTTTGGTTAATAAAATTAACTAAAAAGTAAACAATAAATTGACTCTAAAGAAATATAACACTTTATAAGTTCATTGTAAGCTTAAACGATAATTAGGCTTTTTCGTCTGCGACAAAAAAATTCTATATTGTACATAATTATATATTTTTAACATTAAAACTTTACACCTAAATTATTAAATCGTACAGTTTATATCACAGTCCTAATTGTTCTCATAAAAGCGTGTTACATTGCGATAGCAAGAAAAGGAGATCCTAAATGTTCTTAATTATACCATCAAAATTTAACACGTTTTTTATTAGAACAATTAGGACTGTGATATAAACTGTAAGATTTAATAATTTAGGTGTAAAGTTTTAATGTTAAAAATATATAATTATGTACAATATAGAATTTTTTTGTCGCAGACGAAAAAGCCTAATTATCGTTTAAGCTTACAATGAACTTATAAAGTGTTATATTTCTTTAGAGTCAATTTATTGTTTACTTTTTAGTCAATTTTATTAACCAAAATAATAAAAGCTTATTTTTAAAAAAGTTTTTTTTTTCTTTAATTTTATTTTATCATGCGTTTCCGATATGGCTTGCCTCCAGCTGAAAATTGCTGCAGTTTTCTCTTTGTTATTGCATGTTCGTTTTTATACTCAGTTGAGCAAAGCTCACAGAGTATAATAACTTTGATTGGATAACGGTTGGTTATACAGGTATAAAGGAATCGAGATAGATATAGACCTCCATATATCAAAATCATCAGTATCGAAAAAAAATTTGATTGAGCCATGTCCTTCCGTCCGCCAGTTAACACGATAACTTGAGTAAATTTTGAGGTATCTTGATGAAATTTGGTATGTATGTTCCTGGGCACTCATCTCAAATCGCTGTTTAAAATGAACGATACGGACTGTAACAACGCCCACTTTTTCGATATCGAAAATTTCGAACAACAGAAAAAGTGCGATAATTCATTACCAAAGACGTATAAAACGATGAAACTCGGTACGTGAGTTGAACTTATGACGCAAAATAGAAAATTAGTAAAAGCTTGAACAATGGGCGTGGCACCGCCCACTTTTAAAAGAAGGTAATTTAAAAGTTTTGAAGATATCATGATGAAATTTGGCAGGAACGTTACGCCTATTACTATATGTATGCTTAATAAAAATTATCAAAATCGGACAACGACCACGCCCACTTTTAAAAGAAGGTAATTTAAAAGTTTTGAAGATATCATGATGAAATTTGGCAAGAACGTTACGCCTATTACTATATGTATGCTTAATAAAAATTATCAAAATCGGACAACGACCACGCCAACTTTAAAAAAAAAATTTTTTTTTAAGCCAAATTTTAACAAAAAATTTAATATCTTTACAGTATATAAGTAAATTATGTCAACATTCAACTCCAATAATGATATGGTGCAACAAAATACAAAAATAAAAGAAAATGTCAAAATGGGCGTGGCTCCGCCCTTTTTAATTAAATTTGTCTAGGATACTTTTAATGTCATAAGTCGAACAAAAATTTACCAATCCTTGTGAAATTTGGTAGGGGCTCGAATTCTAGGACGATAACTGTTTTCTGTGAAAAAGGGTGAAATCGGTTGAAGCCACGCCCAGTTTTTATACACAGTCGACCGTCTGTCCTTCTGCTCGGCCGTTAACCCGATAACTTGAGCAAAAATCGATATATCTTTACTAAACTCAGTTCACGTACTTATCTGAACTCACTTTGTATTGGTATAAAAATTGGCCGAAACCCGACTATGACCACGCCCACTTTTTCGATATCGAAAATTACGAAAAATGAAAAAATGCCAAAATTCTATACCAAATACGAAAAAAGGGATGAAACATGGTAATTGGGTTGGTTTATTGACGCAAAATATAACTTTAGAAAAAAACTTTGTAAAATGAGTGTGACACCTACCATATTAAGTAGAAGAAAATGAAAAAGTTCTCTGGGGCGAAATCAAAAGCCCTTGGAATCTTGGCAGGAATACTATTCGTGGTATTACATATATAAATAAATTAGCGGTATCCGACAGATGATGTTCTGGGTCACCCTGGTCCACATTTTGGTCGATATCTCGAAAACGCCTTCACATATACAACTAAGGGCCACTCCCTTTTAAAACCCTCATTAATTCCTTTAATTTGATACCCATATCATACAAACACATTCTAGAGTCACCCCTGGTCCACTTTTATGGCGGTATCTCGAAAAGGCGTCCATCTATAGAACTAAGGCCCACTTCTTTTTAAAATACTAAATAACACCTTTCATTTGATTCCCACATCGTACAAACAAATTCTTCTGGTCCACCTTTATGGAGATATCTCGAAAAGGCGTCCACCTATGGAACTAAGGCCCACTCCCTTTTGAAATACTCATTAACACCTTTATGGCGATATCTGTAAAAGGCGTCCACCTATAGAACTAAACCCACGCCCTTTTAAAATACTCATTAACACCTTACATTTGATACCCACATCGTACAAAAAAATTCTTCTGGTCCACCTTTATGGAGATATCTCGAAAAGGCGTCACCCTATAGAACTAAGGCCCACTCCCTTTTGAAATACTCATTAACACCTTTATGGCGATATCTGTAAAAGGCGTCCACCTATAGAACTAAGCCCACGCCCTTTTAAAATACTCATTAACACTTTTCATTTCATACCCACATCGTACAAACAAATTCTTCTGGTCCACCTTTATGGAGATATCTCGAAAAGGCGTCCACCTATAGAACTAAGGCCCACTCCCTTTTGAAATACTCATTAACACCTTTATGGCGATATCTGTAAAAGGCGTCCACCTATAGAACTAAGCCCACGCCCTTTTAAAATACTCATTAACACCTTTCATTTGATACCCATATCGTACAAACAAATTCTAGAGGCAAACAAACAAATTCTAGAGTCACCCCTGGTCCACCTTTATGGAGATATCTCGAAAAGGCGTCCACCTATAGAACTAAGGCCCACTTCCTTTTAAAATACTCATTAAAACCTTTCATTTGATACCCATATCGTAGAAACAGATTCTAGAATCAGCCCTGCTCCACCTTTATGGCGATATCCCTAAATGACGTCCACCTATAGAACTATGGCAGACTCCCTCTTAAAATATTCTTTAATACCTTCCATTTGATGCACATGTCATACAAACACATTCCAGAGTTACCCTAGGTACATTTTCCTACATGGTTTTTTCCCTTATTTTGTCACCATAGCTCTCAGCTGAGTATGTAATGTTCGGTTACACCCGAACTTAGCCTTCCTTGCTTGTTTATTTTATTTTTGAAATTAAATACGTTAGGGTGTGTTCCAAACGCACTTCGAATGACGTTGTGCTAACTTCAGGTAGAATTATTTGTAAGGACTTAACCCAATTTGGTGGTATTATATATTCCATAATTCGATTGGATATGACGCCTTCTTTCGACGTTGCTGTGTTCCAGGCTGAAAAAAATTTCAGAAGTCGAAATTCAGAAAGTAATCAGTCAGTATTTTGAACAAAATTGAGGACAGCAAGATACATTCGAACTTATTGATGTACTTGAGAATGCCGTAATGCGTTTAGTGCTTGTGTTAATCCTGGCACATGGTTTGCGAATGGTCTAATTGCCTCGATTCTAGCCGACCACCTAGTGTTTGAAAGACTGTGAAGATAGCTCTGTACATTTTTTTGAGGATGGCCCATCGTTGTGGACTGCTGCTGAAAATAGTAAAACATTTTTGTACAACTCCGAAGAAAGTAATTGTAGCCGTACAACATTCTGCAGCATCAACACCTTATAAATTCAGACTGTGGGTTGCACAAGGCGAGTAATCAACATTCGAGTTTTTGTCGAGAACGACGATCTTTTAATGGGATTTCATGTTTACCTAGAGTATGGCAAATTAAGTCAGCGATTTCCTGACCAGTTTTTTGGTTACAATCCACGAAAGTCAAAAACCGTTCTTGAGTTGTAAAATTTGTTGCTTTCGAATTGAAATGGGGTTAGCGCAAAATTAATGTAGTCAACGTGACTAGCATCAGGCATAGCATCAACGATAATAGCAAAATACTTGGCTTTCTTGCGTTGATCTAATATAGTTTCCCTCACGTGTTTTGCACAAATTTTTATAAACTCGTTCTGAATGTCTGGGGAAAGATAGTGAACTTGTAAACGTTTGTGCTGGTGTTGGGAAATCCTAGCTTTCTCCAAATGATCTCTAAGTATCGGATCATAATGGCTTATGAGTTCTAATATGGCCAAAAATTTTCCATTGTTTCGTTCACCAAGATATATACTTTCGCCTCTGAAAGCTAGGCCTCTTTCACCCAAAAATAGAATAGTGTCCAAAATTCTATATAAAATTTCTTTCCAATTTTGAGTTTTAGTGATTAACTAGTCATTGATAAGTGCATCAATTGTAGCCCCCTTTTGAATTAGATTTTGTAAAGATAGCCATTGAATATAACATTTAATATGATCTTGAGTATTTTCGTGTGCTGGCTGTTTATCGTATAGCTTCTTCCACACCTGCAATTTCGAATTAAGTCGATTTAAAGTATTGGTGCTTAACAGATGACATAGTAGGCAATAAAAAGCATTGCTACTGGCACGCCACACCAACCAGTCACGCTCCACTTTCTCTCCATTTGGCAAGATTCTGTTTAACAATAAGGTAGGAAATGCCTTGTCATAACGATCACGTGGAAAAATAACAGGACTCTTTTGATGATCTCGACGAATTATTTCGTTGACTTCTTCAGATCGCAAAAACTCTTTATTCACGGTACCGGTGTCGAAGTCGTTTAAATAATCTGGACTTTGATACAGAGTTGGTGGTATTGTTGGAAGACTTTTTGAAGATGAACCTTCATCAGTGTCGGATTCATGTAAACATACATTTTTGTTTGATGTTTTTATTGTCTCCTCACTGTTCGAAGGCCCAGGCAAAAAATCATTATCAATAGTCGAGCCAGCTGCCAAATAAAATATTTATTTCCAAATTTTAAGGAAAAGGACTTTTCAAATTATTTTTCACACTTCACTGTAATATTAAAACGAAATGCAGACATTCGCTGCTTTTGAAAGTCGGCTTAAAAATTGCACATGGAACAACTAAAGACTCTCCTGAATTAAAAAATATGTCTTAGTACCTCTAAATCGCGCCCCCTCAGAAACCCCAGGCCCAGGGGAAATCCCCCATTCCGCCCCCTCCCTTTCGGCGGGCTTGGGTACTAGTCATCACACTCCTCATCAATCTAGGGCGTTGTTCAGACAATTAAATAAAAGCGTTGACGCGTGAAATTTCTAATAATGTGAGGCGTAGCATAACATTATTAAAGTTCAGTTGTTCTTCTATATAACTATCAATAGAAATTTGACGCATCCAACGCTTTTATTTAATTGTCTCATCGACGCCTAAATTGATGAGGAGTGTGATGACTAGTATCTAGGACCTACCTAGTTATTTGCTAGCTTTTCGTATTATTATTACTTCATGTAAGTATTGTTTTCAACAAAACCGTTTAACTAAAAAAAAATATTTTTTATTATTTTATTTTCAAGTTTTTAGTCTTTATTTAATTGCCTATTATTTTTCACTCTATATATTTCATTTAGTGACTCATTATTACTATCTTTCCTGACAATTTTTTTTATTTAAGTCCTCAATACATAATCCTTCCAAAGGCCTTACTCGACTCTGCGCCACGTATGCTCCCTCCTCGAACTCAAAAATATCAAAAATATTTTGTTACATGGAAGGAAAATCGAAAGGAAATGCTTTATGCACTAACCTCCCACGGCCCGCGCATTTTCCGCACCTGGGACCGCGTTTAGCATAACTTCAGTTACGGAAGCGCGCTACGTGAGCTCTTTGGCTACTCTCAAGTTATTGGGCTAAGTAACCATCTTACCGTTTAGCGAGGAGAATATTCCTTGCATATCTGCTGACCATGTCCCATCTGTCATTTCCGTAGGTCACTTTATGGATGACACTGCCCGGGGATAGGTCGCCTAGTGTTACTTCCACTCTTCTTCGTTGCTATGCGAAGTGATCGCGTGTGGCGTACGTCGTCTATGAGCCCACAGTATAAGTAATTCGGATTTTCAAGCTTGCCCATCCTGTGGAGATATTTCCGGAAGTAGCCGTGGCCACTTAAAAACTGTGTCAGGTAGAAGTCGACCTCTCCTTGTGGCCGTTCTAACCATGCCTCCAGCTCAGGAATCAGTTCCCTGGTCCACTTGCCTGCAGTACTGCAGCTCCATTGCTGTTGCTAGCGTCGGATAGAATCTTTTCGCGCCTGCGCGGCAGCAACATCTCTGCATACTTCTCCTCGGTATTTCGTGGAGCTGCGTGTTTGTACTTGTTTTTCTCCAACCGTCATATTGATAATGGTGGGAATTCGTCTCTTCGTGAGGATTACGATCTCAGTTTTCGCTGTAGTGAGCTAAAGTCCATGGTCACTCATCCATCTATTTACACTGAGCATTACTTGGTTTAATTTAAGCTGCGCCAGCTTGCAATTCCGTGCTGTAATAACGGCAGCCACGTCGTCTGCGAAAGCGACAAGAAAAGCACTTTCTGGCATGTGCAAGCGAAGGAGGCTGTCATACGAAGCATTCCAGGGGTCGGGACTTAACACCGATCCCTGGGCTGCTCCACCTGTTATCCTCACTTTCTCTGACCTTGGTTTGTTTTGTACGTGAGCCACCGATCTTTAAGGTAGTCCCTTAATATGGCTAGTAGGTAAGGAGGTACCTTGAAAGAATGTTTTAGCGCATCGAGCATGTCGTCCCACCTGACGGAATTGAAGGCATTTTTCACGTCCAGCGTGACCAGTAAGACAACCGCCCTAGCTTGGTGGCACGCGGTTTCGGCTTCCCTTACCGCATTTATAACCTCGGCTATGGCATCTATTCCGGAACCCATGCTGCCGATGGGACAGACCTCCTCCATCTTCAATGGCTGCTATCAGCCGTTGTTTAAGAAGGCTTTCCATCATTTTCCCGGCCGTGCAGAGCATGCATAATGGTCGAAAAGACGACGGGGAGTTCGGGTCTCCCTTGCCTTTCGGTATTAGCACGAGGTGCGCTCTCTTCCACCTTGTTGGAAAGATCTGCTTCCAGGCATTAATTATACATATGCAGCAGCAACTCAGGACTGCTCTTAGCAGTCAGTCTTATTGCTTCAGCTGGTATCCCATCCGATCCTGGCGCTTTACCGGGCTTCATTCTGTGTAGGGCCGCTTTTAGCTCACCTTCACTGGGCGGCTGCACGTCGTGGTCTTCGTGGGTGACGTGGTCACCCTCTCTGCTTGTGCGAGTGAGGAACAGAGCATCTACTATGCTACGCATTTCTCCCTCATCCATCGTTTGGTTCGGTGGGCGGAATTTCCTCATTACTATTTTATACCCTTGTCCCCAAGGATCACGATCAACTTCTGTGCAAAGCTTTATCCAGCTATTAAGTTTGCTTTGCTTAATGGTGCACAGAGAACGTTTTTTGCCCTTTGTATGCCTCCGCATGCTCTAGCGCGTCGGGCCTGCTGCGTGCGCGGGTTGCCAGCCTTCGCATTCTGTGGCATACTCTACCTATTTCGGCGATTTCGCTACTCCAACAGTGCACTTGTTTTTTACCTCTCCTAGGCCCTTTTCGTGGCATTGAGGTCTTGCATGCGTGGTTCAGGTAACGCATGGTGGCTTCTACCGTAGCGTTCGCCGCTTCGGCACTGTCGACTATCTGTCGTGCGCTCGATTGTACAACAGCGGAGAACTTTGCAACGTCAACCTTAAAGGCGTCCCATTTTGTTTTCATACGGGGCGGTCTTCCTGTCCGAATTTGCCCTGAGTCATTAAGATAGAAGGTGATGTAGTTAATGTCACTACCCGTGAGATCCTCCATCAACCTCCATTCAGCCGCCTTTGACAGCAGGTTTTCCGATACTAATGTAATATCAGGGATAGAGTGTCCAAAGACTGGTCGCCGATATTTCGGGGTCGTGCCGGTATTCAGAATGACCAATCCAAGTCGGGCAGCCATTTCTAGCACTAGCCTTCCTCTGGAGTTAGTCTGTGGCATTCCCCACTCAACAGCCCTAGCATTGAAATCTTCAGCGACGACCACGTTACTGGTTTCATCACGCAAATCGTCTTCGAGTGGTTCTAGCTTATCTTTAAACCCTTGAATTGGATCGTTTGGAGACAGGAAGCAGCTCACTAGTGTGGTGTACGCCACTATTGCGCGTACGTAGCCGTTTCCGACAACACGGCTTCGTACGCGGGTGCCAGCATCTACGATCCAGATCGCAGCAGCACCTGTTAAGTCTACGTGCCAGTCACTCCTGACTCTATAAGGTTCGCTGATGATGGCATATCTGGCTCTGTTTTCAAGAATCAGTTGGTCCGGCAGACAATCGGCTAACCTGCTTCGGTTCAGGTTGCCATGGATTAACCTGGTGACTTGCGCGCCTGTTTGGCCTTTGTGGCAGCGAGTGCCTCCCTGAAGGTGCTGCATGCTTCAGACCCGGGAAGGTGGTCGACCTTCTCTTACTGGCATAAAAAGCACTTTGGAATTTCCGTGCAGGCCGAGGCCTGGTGGCCACTCTTTCCGCACTTGTTACGAGCCCCTTAAGCCTCTTACTTAAGATGGGCTTGCTTAGCATGTTAGTAAAAGTGGTGTGTGCACTGGCGTTAGTACGGGAGCTTCAGCCTGGGGAGGGTTCGAAACACCTTTACTGAACCAAGCCATCATCCTTCAGCTTGGGGGCATAACACGAAATTTAATTTGCACACTAACGAAAAGCTACCGGAAAGCCTGAGTACCACCAATCATGCCTGGAAAACCCCATACCTAGCAGCGCGTATCTTATTTTGGCGGCTGCTCTCAACCCACCCTACCATGGCTTTAAAGCTGTTAGTAAAGCCCCAATAAATCCACCCACACTAACTATGGAATCAGACCAACGCAATTAAGTTTAAAATTCCATAATTACAAATATTTATTAAAGCTCAATTCATTCTTCCTATATTCTAATAGAAGCTTCAAAATAGGTATAATGCTAACACTAAGATTACAATTATTTACTTATCTCCTAAAGTACTAACATTTATTTGTTTGGGGGTATCAATCAGCTGACCAAAACCAACCTATCTCAACCATACATACATAAGGTATTCCATAGGCTAACGACCTTGTCATTCTCGTAGACTTGTGGCTTATTCAGAAAAAAAATAATAGAGAGGGAAGAAAAACCCGCTCTAACTCCCTTTGGTTTGCAAAGCAGATCTCTCAGCAATCCATTCAAAAATAGAAATTAATGATACAAAAAAACTAAGTTGACGTGCATATATAGATATGTATGAACTTAGGTGCAATTTGGCGCACGCAAAAAAAAACAAAAATATAATGCATCTACGTACATACATAACTAATATGTATGTAAGTACATGTGTAACTAAGCACCTTCTCTGGTTATGCTAAAATAGTTGGTGGACAAAATGACTTAAATTCACTTACATGCTTTTGGCGTTATGTACCCATTTGCTTAGTCCAACGCTGTCCCACGAAGCGAAGAAGGCCTTCCTTGCTTTGTATGAAGCGGCTGGTACGCGATCGTAAGCTTAACCCTATGGAAGAAGCGTTAGGACTAGGGAAGATTTCATCCAACCAACAACAAAAAAAATCCTGCGATATAATTAATCTTAAAAACCGACGGGGGCTATTTTTTTGTCATGCATTGTATGACTGGTGTGCGAAGGTCGCTTAAAAGGTATCAAAGATTAATCGCCACCGGCATGAGCGCAAACAAATGAAAAACTGAGAGATTCTAAGAGAATTTCCAAGCTTTTGTTAAAGTAAGAGTTTTAGTAAGTTTAATGTGCCTTTCGGTTTTCTCTCGAAAAAGTAAACAGAAAGTGGGTAAATGGAATGAAAAGTTATGACATTTTGTGGAACTAGGTCAGTTTTAGCAGCGATCATAAGGTATTCTATGTAAACGTACATAGAATAATTCTGTTAATAACAGGTTGTGTTTGAGCGACTGTCGTAGTCGCCAACAGCCAACCCTTCTATTTAATAGAAATTAGGCTTAAGAAACCCTAAACATGAATTTAAATGAATTTAGCTGAATTTTATATTGAAGTTTTTTACATATGTACCTTTTACGTATAAGTATGCATCGTGAATTATTTGCATGTACAAATACGTATATTCTATATTACGTACATATTCCTTATTAACTTTAAGTATTTGAGACGTTTGTATTGTACGCTAACACGCCAGCGTATTTCACCTCTTTGGCAACCCCAACAATGGGTTGACAGATGTGACTATCTACACATACATATATTTATTATTGCTTTGACATTTCTTTTTATATTTTATTATTCGAAAATTTTCTCCATCCCGTGTATGACACAGTAAAAAATGTAAATCTCTTTATATTAAAGAAAATAGTTTCTTTGAAGTTAAACAAACCCCGGTGCCTTTGTTATTTAAAATCGAAAGTATATAATCGTTCTCATTGCTCGCGTGTGAATTTTCTTCACAACTTTTCGCATTTATTCCTTGCCTTTGCAAATAAGTGTGAAATACATTTTACTCGGCCGTACATTGCTTCATTGGAGCCTTTGTATGATCAACCATTTAGTCTGTGCCGAATTTTAACTGTGGCTATTAAAGCATCAGAGCATAAATTATCCACATAAATGCCTAGGCTTTCCGCCAAGTGACTTTACCTAGGCGCAATTCATCCATCCAACATTGAAGACCGCCATCATCAAAGCGCCGCCATATAACCATCACCACCATCATCAAAACGCCACCGCCATCACAACCGCTATATCCCGCCAGGAGAGGAAGGTAAATTTTATACTACCACCCCCTTAAACAGTGGTCCTTCGACGCTACCAAGGAACCAGCGACAATAAATACCCATTTGCCAAAAAACCGTGAGTATTAAATGACATTTGAATACACCCTAAACACGGAAAAATATACATAAAAGAGAAAAATCAAGGCAATTTTCATTTTCGAGGATTAGAATTTCCCGCCAATAATCCTCATTTCCCGCCAAATTTTCTCAAGTTCCCACTAAAATTGCACATACCATTTCGTATATATATATATATATACATATAGCAATAACCCCATATTGCAAAAATCAGTACGGTATATGTGCAAAGCAAAATAAGAAAAAATCAGTAGTTAGCTACAGTGGGCACACTTGCTAAAAGCACCCCTTATATTTTAATGCGACAAATCTCTTAATAATTTAAAATTTCCTCATTTTAAATTAAAATATCTCTTGTCGTTAATTAAATATATTGCACAACCTCTGCTAACTTCTGATTTCTCCCCATTGAATTAATAAAAAAAAAAAAAAAAAAAAAAACGCAAGCAAATTTTCTCGGTTTCCTCATTTGCGTAGACAAGAAAGCGACATAAGCGGTGAAACAAAATCTCATACAGTGGTACAAGAGTGGTTCAGTGCGTACACTAGCGTTTGAAAAATATATCTCTCTTGTGTAAAGCTAAAAAATTTTCCCGAGTAATTTAGTATTTCACTCTGAATCCCCATTTATACAGTCCACAAAAATATCGATAGTGAAAATCTTAAAAAATAATTACTCATATTTACATATATATATATTTGTATTTTTCCCACGTATATTTAACCCTCACGCATATATACATATTAAATACAGTGCACCGCGGCACAGTGGTCAACTTTGTCTCGTCATACCCTCAAATTTCAAATTAATTAAAACCTCTTTACTTCGGAAATTTGTCCCCCTCTCTCTATTAGGTTTTACACATACTCAAACCCCTCAAATAAATTTAACTAAAAAACTTTTTTTGGTTTTGAAAATTATTCTCTCTTGCTATTTAACGTGAATATAAACGTAACTCCCTCACACATAGTTAAAAGCAAATAAATACTCTCTATTCAAAAAAAAAAGTTTTTTCTCTCTTAGTTAAATTTTATTAATTCTCAACTCTAAGCGACATAAAACAAAGCTCAAAAATGAGTGACGATGAAACCAAAAAAGGTGGCTCCAAAACTCAAGGAGTTAAAAAATTTAAAATCTCGTCTGCCCCCAAAAAATTTACATCCGAAACGGACAATTTTTTGGAATATTGTGCTCGGTTTAGGTCGACGTCGCTCCAAGACAACACGGAGTCCTCACTCAAAATAAAAAACGCCAATATAGACAAATTTTGGAATAGAGTCCAAACCGTCTTCGATAAGATTGTCGAAACCCCAGATCAGGACCTGCCCGAAGATTTTCCAACATCTGCTAATAGCATATACAGGTCCTGTCTCATAGCATACGAAGACACAAAAGCCCAGATCGAAGACCAGCTTCAGTTGCTTAAACAAGCAAATGCCCCCGCTTCCCCTACCGTCACACCAGGACCATCCGATAACTCCGGTATTTCGCTAAAAATCCCTCCCTGCGATACCGAAATATTTTATGGTGGTTATGAAAAATGGCCCTCATTTCGTGACACAGCCGTTTATATTAACCATCCCAAACTCTCCCAAGCGCAAAAATTGTATCACCTCAGATACAAAACCCAAGGAAAGGCAGCTCAAATAGTCAACCAATTTCCCTTGACTGACGACAACTTTGCCTTAGCGTGGGAAGCCCTAAAGGCCCGATACGAGAACAAACGAGTTCTCGTAGATAACCAAATACGGGCCCTGATGAACAGTGAAGACATTCAAAGGTTGCAATCGTCGGTAAATAATTGCCTTCAAATTCTCGCCACGCAACAAGTCTCCACAGATAACTGGGACCCCATACTTATTTATCTCGTGACCTCTAAACTCCCAGAAAATACAGTCACGTTGTGGGAGCAATCTCTAACCTCAAGAAGAGAACTCCCCAACTGGTCCCAAATGGACCAGTTCCTCACAACGCGATACGAAGTGGTAGAAAGAGTTGATCAATGGCGCCCAAGTAAAAGTAAATTCACTCCTCCTCAAACTAGGCCGCCATTTAAACCCCAACAGTCACATGCGTTTCCAAATAAACCGACCTCCCACACCCAGTCCCATGTGACAGAGCAGCGGACAATGTACAAGTGCACTATGTGTAAAACCTCATCTCACCCCCTTATAAGTTGCTTCAAATTTAAGAAGCTGTCGACCTCTGATCGCAGAAGGTTTGTGAGAGAAAACAATATGTGTTTCAATTGCCTCTCTCAGTCACACATATTGAAAGACTGTTCCAGTACTCAAACTTGCAATCAATGTCAAGATCGGCACAACTCAGTTCTTCACGAAGACACATCTCAAGTGCCGAAAAGACAACCCTCACGATTGCAAAGGACAGCCTCACAAGCCACGACCACGAATTCCACAGTCTCACCCGGCAATACTCCCGATCAAGCCAATGCTCTGGATGAAAGCCCTTCAAGCTCGCAGAAAAGCCAAGTGCAATCGTTTTATTCCGAAAACGATTGTGAAATAATTTTACCCACGGCTATCGTTCCCGTAGAGCATAAAGGAGACATTTTTAAACTACGAGCTCTTGTGGATCAGGGATCTGAACGAACCTTTATCTCTACCAGAGCCCAAGAAAGACTCAAACTCCCATTCAAACCCTCTAGATTTGAAATATCAGGGATGGGCGGCAAGGTAGTTCAGACCTCAAACAAATTGTGCTCTCTGACTTTGGTATCCCCCGATTTCAAAACCAGAATAAGTGCAGAGGCAATAGTATTACCCCGGCTAACAAAAATGCTCCCCTCGCCTAAGCTCACTAGCGAGCTTCAAGCAAAATGGGCACACCTCAACCTCGCAGACTCGAACTGTCACTCCCCCTCGCAAATAGATCTCGTCCTAGGCAGTGATGTAATACCGCAAATCATCCAAAATGGCGTTTAGAAACTTTCCCCCCATCTTCTAGCGCAGAAAACCATTTTTTGATGGATTCTGAGCGGTAGAGCCCCTGTGATGGTAAACGCTTTCTGCATGCAAGTGTCAGAAGTGTCGAACGAAGATCTTAACTCTCTATTGCGTAAATTCTGGGAATTGGAGGAAGTTCCCACCAAACCCCAAATAATCCCAGAAGACGAGTTTTGCGAAAATTTCTATGCAGCCACAACCTCACGCGATGATAACGGTCGTTATATCGTAAGGCTGCCGTTTAAACCCAGCTTCCCAGAGTCAATCTCATTATCCCACTCTCGGTCTTCAGCTCTAAGCCAGTTTCTTGGAATGGAGAGAAGTCTGCAGAAGAAAGGGGATTTAAAGACTCAATATGATAGTGTTCTAGAAGAATACCTCACCCTTGATCATATGGAGGAAACCGGCTCCTATGAAAAATTTGACGGAGGAAAATGCCTCTCATTTTATCTTCCTCATCACGCAGTTGTCAAACCCGAGAAAAAGACATCAAAGGTGCGGGTCGTGTTTAACGCCTCAAAGAAGTCGGCATCTGGACATGCGCTCAACGACGTTCTTTATACCGGCCCTACCCTCCAGCCCGATCTGATGCTTCTGATTCTCAAGTGGCGTACCTACCAATTTGTTTTTAACGGAGACGTAGAAAAAATGTATCGTCAAATCATAATGCATGAAGACGACAGAGACTATCAGAGGATCGTCTTTCGCTCATCTCGAGCGACCCCATAAAAGACTATCGTCTGAAAGCAGTCACATTTGGTGTGAACTGTGCCCCCTACCTCGCCATACGTACTCTTCACCAACTGGCCAAAGATGTAGAGGAAACTTTCCCCAAAGCCGTCCCTGTTTTGACGAAAGAAACATATGTAGATGACATTCTCTCTGGCAGCCATGAAATTCTCTCTGCTGAAACATCTCTCTCCCAAGTCATCCAAGTGTTAGCGTCAGCAGGATTTCCATTACGGAAAATAACGGCCAATCACCCCAGTATAATAAAAAACATCAAAGAAGAGGACTTGCTAGATACCAATCTTTTGGAATTCGAGAAAGCAAGCAACACCGAAACTCTCGGCATACAGTGGAACGCTCTGACCGACACGTTTTCGTATACAGTGGACTCAATACCCCTCTCGTCCGCTAGTACAAAACGACAAATTCTCTCCTCGGTCGCAAAACTTTTTGACCCCGCAGGGTTGCTTACGCCGATTATGATTCAGGCCAAGATTTTACTGCAAGAGCTATGGATAGACGGAACTGGCTGGGACGAACCAGTGAAGCCCCTCCGCTTCATTAAATGGACGCAGTTCGCAAAAAATTTACCCAACATCTCAGAGATAAAGATACCTCGATGGGTTGACTACATGCCGAACAGGCAGGTTGAACTGCATGGTTTCTGCGATGGGTCAGAAAAGGCATATTGCGCCACTATATATCTGCGAACAACCCACGGTGCCACCACGTCGTCCCACCTTCTGGTCGCTAAAGGTAAGGTTGCCCCTCTTCGCACTACCAGTCTTCCAAGACTAGAACTATGTGCAGCTCTACTCCTTGCCCGACTAATCGCCGTCGTACAATCCCATCTCGAGCTCTCTCTTAAAAATCTTTACATGTGGTCTGACTCGGAAATTGTGTTAGCATGGCTCGAAAAGCCTCCCCACGCTTGGAAAACTTTCGTATCCAATCGAACAGCTGAAATTATGGATCTCGTCGGAAGCGCCTCCTGGAAGCATGTAGGCAGTCGCGACAATCCAGCAGATATGGGCACACGAGGGATGCAAGCCCATGGACTTGGCAAATTCTTCGCTGTGGTGGAATGGCCCTGCGTGGCTGACCCAGCCCCCCGAAGCTTGGCCAAACCCATCTACCCGCAGCATCAACCCGCCTGAAATGCGCCGAGTCGAAGTACTACACTCAGCTGAAGATGACCCCGATGTATTGGATCGATTTTCCTCTTTTCCTCGCGCCCTCAGGGTCATGGCATATGCATTCAGGTTCATTAATAATCTCAAGGACCGAATTCGAGGCATTAAACCCACTTACACTCCCTCTCTGTCTCATGAAGATCTCCGCAAAACGAAAAATAAACTTGTGACGTTAACGCAAACCCGATATTTTCCTCGCGAAAGAGCATGCTTAGGAAATGCAAAACCCATTGATAAAAGAAGCTCTCTACTAACCCTCAACCCATACCTCGATGAAAACGGGCTCCTCAGGGTTCATGGTAGACTACTTCATTCGACGTTGACTTACAACGAAAAACATCCCGTTATTATCCCAGAAAAATCAAGATTCGCTGTCCTCTATATACAGTACCTCCATGAACTTCTTCTCCATGCCGAAATACGTCTCATGCAGCAATGCCTCAGACAGGATCTCTATATTCCACGACTTAAACCCCTCATAAAGAGATGCATACATCAGTGCAAAACTTGTACCCTCCACAAGAAGCAAATGCGATCGCAAATCATGGCGGCTTTGCCCCCCGGAACGATGCACATATGCTCCGCCTTTCACCACTACCGGTGTCGACTTTGCGGGGCCTTTTCAAATAAAAGCCTCCTTGCTAAGGTCTCACACCTTACTGAAAGGATACGTGGCCGTTTTTGTCTGTTTCGTGACAAAAGCTGTACACCTTGAGCTGTGCTCGGACCTAACAACAAATGCCTTTCTCGCAGCATTCGCTCGCTTCGTCGGACGTCGTGGATATCCTGCCACAATGATGAGTGACAACGGCAAAACGTTTATTGGAGCTAAAAGAGCGACGGAAAAAGAGTTCGTTGACTTCATGAAAACTGCCTCTCAAGAAGTAATCGCAAGATACTCTCCCCAGGGCATTAATTGGAAATTCATTCCGCCCGGAGCTCCCCACATGGGCGGCTTGTGGGAGTCTGCAGTGAAGAGTTTCAAACTGCACTTCAAGCGGACTGCAGGAGCCCACCAGTTCACATTTGAAGAATTTACCACCCTCTTGGTAAGAATTGAAGCCGTATTAAACTCTCGTCCTATCTCACCTTTATCCCAAGATCCCACAGAGTTTACCGCGCTGACCCCCGGCCACTTTCTCCGAGGTAGTCCCCTCCTCGCTATCCCTGAAGTGGATCACGCGGATTTATCTCTTATAAACCGATGGAACAGGGTAAAAAGTTTACATCATCAGTTCAGCAAAAGGTGGAAGGAAGACTACCTAAAGGATTTCCAAAAAAGGCAGAAGTGGAAAAATTCACAACCCGAACCCAAGGTCGGTGAGTGTGTCTGCATTCACGACGACTCACTTCCCCCGACTGAATGGCGCCTTGGACGTATTGAAAAAATACATCCAGGTCCTGACGGCCATATACGTGTTGTTGACGTTCGTACTCAAACCGGCACCCTCACACGACCACTTGTCAAGCTCTGTTTCCTCCCTCAGATTGGAAGCCCACCCTCTCGGGCAACCCCGGAGAATTCGTAGCTACTCTCAAACCACCTCTGTCCACTCTTACCACATCGCCGTCACTAATAGTCGTATTTCGCAACATAATGCCAACTGAAACTCCCTGCCTTAACATTTCTCTCACCTAAAAGGCATTTACAACTATACTTTCAGATTGTCATGAATCGCGAGCAGCAACGGGCACCCCGAAACTCCTTGCGATCAGCAGTGGTCGCGCGCAGCCCGCCGCTGCAAATCGACTACTGACGATGCCGCGTATGTATGCAAACCCACGCTCTTCGCAATTGCAGAGTCTTCAAGCAACTGAAGCCGCCATAACGATGGATTCTCGCGAGGGCGCATAAATTCTGCCTAAATTGCTTAGCGCTATCGCACGCCACATATGAATGCAGCTCACATGATCGCTGCCGAACTTGCGGCTTACGACATCACTCTCTGCTACATCGACGGGATGCAACCCCGAGCATCCCACGTCATACCCAGGCACCCCGGCCTAGTCGCCAAGTAGTACCACCTCAGGTACCCTCTGCCCCCACCGTGCGACCCCATTCTCGCCCAGCTATCTCTCGGTCTCGTCCAGCTACCGAAGCACAACCGCCAGCATCTACTGTCGCTCGACGCACCGTTCGGTGCACCGCTCAAGGGCTGCAAACTGCCACTTTCAGGGGAAAGGTGTCTGACCTCCTCGTACGAGATGCGCTACGGACTCTTCAAGAGCTGCAAGAGGCTCTAGCCGCTGCACGCGCCTAGGGCGGGGACGATGTTTGAGCGACTGTCGTAGTCGCCAACAGCCAACCCTTCTATTTAATAGAAATTAGGCTTAAGAAAACCTAAACATGAATTTAAATGAATTTAGCTGAATTTTATATTGAAGTTTTTTACATATGTACCTTTTACGTATAAGTATGCATCGTGAATTATTTGCATGTACAAATACGTATATTCTATATTACGTACATATTCCTTATTAACTTTAAGTATTTGAGACGTTTGTATTGTACGCTAACACGCCAGCGTATTTCACCTCTCTGGCAACCCCAACAATGGGTTGACAGATGTGACTATCTACGCATACATATATTTATTATTGCTTTGACATTTCTTTTTATATTTTATTATTCGAAAATTTTCTCCATCCCGTGTGTGACACAGTAAAAAATGTAAATCTCTTTATATTAAAGGAAAATAGTTTCTTTGAAGTTAAACAAACCCCGGTGCCTTTGTTATTTAAAATCGAAAGTATATAATCGTTCTCATTGCTCGCGTGTGAATTTTCTTCACAACTTTTTGTATTTATTCCTTGCCTTTTGCAAATAAGTGTGAAATACATTTTACTCGGCCGTACATTGCTTCATTGGAGCCTTTGTATGATCAACCATTTAGTCTGTGCCGAATTTTCACTGTGGCTATTAAAGCATCAGAGCATAAATTATCCACATAAATGCCTAGGCTTTCCGCCAAGTGACTTTACCTAGGCGCAATTCATCCATCCAACATTGAAGACCACCATCATCAAAGCGCCGCCATATAACTATCACCACCATCATCAAAACGCCACCGCCATCACAACCGCTATATCCCGCCAGGAGAGGAAGGTAAATTTTATACTACCACCCCCTTAAACAGGTTGTTTAACATATTTGCATATAAAAAAAAAAATGTTCTTAATCAAATTAAATATCCGACGGCAAATTTGAGATCTAGGTTGAAGGTAAGTTTAAAGAGTAGCTTAATTGGAAGTATGAAGATACTTGGTATATCTTAAGGGTAAGTAGTAAACTAATGTATTAACCGTATATTTGATTTCAAATTCATTTCAGCTTAAGTAAAATTTTAAATTCCTTTTTTCCTTTTTTTTTTGTTTGATAAATATATGGTTATACCTATCCACCTGTGTAATTAACATGCAGCACCATAGTTACAAAATAATAGGTCTTTTCAGCTAGCTTTACACAAGGGAACTCAGACTTTAGGTTCAAAGGTAGGTATTACTAAATTAAATTAGGTTAGGATCATTTTAGATCAGCATGCTAACCATCTTTCTAGATGCATATGCACTTTTAAATCTATTTACTGCCCTATCTTCTTTTCTAGCGACCACGCATCGCTAGAACATTGAATTATGGGAACTAAATTTAATTTTATTATTTTATGTGTGATTCGGTTGCATAATTTGCGAATATACGACTTGATGTATTTTCAAGCGCCTAATTGGATCGGGTTTTGAGGGGTTAGCCGCATGCAACTCGATGGGGGCTCCTGCACCCGTCTTCCAGCGTTCCGCTCGCTAATCTTCTCCAGTGTATGCGCAGTAGGTATTTGTTTGCAAGGGTACCGAATTTTAATCCCATTCTTTGTTTAAAATACTAACACTACCCGTCAGCACTAAACTACACGGACACTAAGTTATAGGTTATCACTGCGTCTTACCTAATTTCTGGGCCGGATCTTGTGCAGGAATTGATGATTTAGTGTTGGTATGTTCGATCTACCGTGGGTAACGTCCTACGAAAGCACTCGCGAATTTAGACGCCTTACTAGGCTTAACTTAAAATTGAACACTCGACCCGGACTTAAATTTCTGCACCAGATGTTTACCGCACGGTAGTTCCTCAGGAAAAGAAAGAGCTGAGCTCCGGAAATCGCTCAAGACCCATATGGTTATCATTGACGTCTTGATTATCGATATATGTATTTTGTTATCAAAAATCATATGCAAGCATTGAAAGACGGACGGAAGTTGAGTTTAGACTAGTGTTAGATAATACAGAGTCATGAAACTTGTAATAAGAAAAATCGAAAGCATAAAAAGAAAAAAATTTAAATGAAAAGATGGAAAGTATGGTTGGTGCTGAAGTGTTCATGTACCCATGGTACATATACCCCCCACCTAGAGTGTTGGTGCGGTTGGTATCTTTCCTCTGTCTTTTTGGATGTCCTTTTGGTTATAAATAGCTCGTTTGCCTGTATCTACGTCTTGCAATTCATATAAACAATTGCCGGTTTGTGCAACAACGGTTGCTTTTACGAACTTAGAGGCAAACTTGGCACAAAATTTCTTTAAGGCGTCACTCAGCACAAAATTTCGTCTATAGACCGAGTCTCCAACCTTAAATTTTTCTGCAGAACTTCGCAAGTTATATCTTTTTGCTGACGATTCGAACGCTTTTTTAATATTTTCATCTATAGACTGCCGTATTAACGCCAGTTTGTCTAATCTATCTACGACGAGACCTTCGAGGGACCCCAATTTTCGAAAAAGCGGATACTCGTCACCATGAGCCGGCATCTGCTGACCGAAAAGGGCATAGTAAGGGGTACAACCTATGGACTGGTGAACAGAACTCCTCAATGCCTCTGCAATGCTTGGCAAGTGTTTGTCCCACAGAGCCTGGTCATCTTTTAAGTAAGCCATTATTCCTGCAATTATGGACCGATTAACCCGCTCGCTGGCGTTCGCTTGAGGGCTGGACAAGGCAGTGTATACGTGCTTGATACCCCGTTGAGCAAGCAAGTTATTGAACTGGGATGACTTGAATTGTTTCCCGTTGTCACTTAAGATTATTTCGGGTGTTCCGAAAACAGCAAACACACTTTCCCGAAGAAAATCGCATATCCCAAGAGCATTAAAATTCTTTACGGCCTTGAAAAGAGGAAATTTGGTATAGTGATCCAAAACAATAAAGATTCCGATATTACCTTGCTTTGAACGCGGATATGGACCGAGGAAATCGACGTAGAGTTTTTGAAAAGGACGCTGAACGGTATATTGTGCGGACATAGGGGATCGCAGCGTAGCGTTTGATGGCTTCGAGGTTTGGCAGACTTCACAACTTCGGATGTAGTCCTTTACGTCAACCGTCATGTTTGGCCAATAAAAGTTCATTCGAAGCCGTTCTAAGGTTTTTGCTATTCCTCCGTGGCATTTGTTAGGCGGGCGGTGGGCATTCTGTATCACGTTCTCAACCAAGCTTTTCGGGACCCATAGTTTCCAGTTGTATATCTCTCGCTCCGGGTTACCGTTGGGACATTCGGTCCTTTTATAGACCCGGTCATCAACTATTTGCAGATCAGGTAGTCTACTTTGATTGTTTTTAATATGAACTATTAATTTCTTGTACTCTTCGGACTTAAACTCGGACGATTCTATATCAACTATCGGACGGACCTCTAACTCATTGATTTCTTCGAAGTTTTGGCGGGATAAGGTATACGGCACTACATTTAAAGAGCCCTTTCTGTGCTCTATTTTGAATCGATAACCTTGAAGTTTGAATGACCATCGTGCTAGTCGGGTGGATAGGTCGCTTTGGCACATCAGCCACTGAAGACTGGCATGGTCAGTCACAATTGTAAAATCTTGCCCTTCAACATAGGATCTGAACTTTTTTAAGCTGAGCATAGCTGCAAGGCATTCTAGCTCCGTAACGCTATAATTGCTTTGAGCCTTGTTGAGTTTTTGGGAGAAATATGCAATTGGGACTTCGATACCTTCTTCATTCTTCTGCGCCAAAACCGCACCAACACCAAGCTTAGAGGCATCACATTGAATTATGAATGGCTTTGTGTAGTCAGGACTGGCTAAGACAGGAGCAGAACATAATACTTGTTTCAAATTATCAAACGACTTCTGGGCTTCATCATTCCAAGTGAAATTTTTGTTTTTCTTTAATAAGTTAGTCAAAGGGGTGGCAATGGACGCAAAGTTATCTACGAACCGACGGTACCACCCGGCCATTCCAAGGAATCTCCGAACTTTTTTAACGGTAGTGGGTACTGGATAATTGGTAACTGCGGAAATCTTCTCCGGGTCAGTTCGAAGAGTGCCATTACCCACAATATATCCCAAATACTTCACCTCACTGATGCAAAACTTGCTCTTCTCCACGTTAATGGTTAATCCAGCTTTTCTTAACTGGTGAGCAACGTCGGACAGAACGGACATATGTCTATCAAAATCTTCGGACAGTATAAGCAGGTCGTCTAAATACACAAAAACTTGATTTTTTAATTTGGGTGGAATGACGCGATCCATCAAGCGGCAAAGTGCTTGAGGGGCGTTGCATAAGCCAAAGGGCATTACACAGTATCGATACAACGGAGGGTTGGGGACAGTAAAACAAGTATAATCTCTAGATTTCTCGGACAGGGGGATTTGTCAAAAGGCTCTACGCAAATCTAGTGAAGTTATGTATTTTGCCTTTGGTATCCTGCTTAGTATACCATCTATATGCGGGAGGGGGTAAGCGTCCTTAACGGTTACGCTGTTTATCTTTCTGGAGTCAAGACACAGACGGACCTTATTTGGCTTCTTCACTAGAACGACCGGACTGGACCAAGGACTGTTAGGGGACTCTTCGATCACTCCTAACTTAAGCATTTCGTCGATTTCTGCGTGAACTAATTTTTCTACCGCAGGGGAAATGGGGAAGTATCTTTGTTTGATCGGACGGACGTTGGGCTGTAGCTCTATTACGTACTCCATAAGAGACGTTTTCCCTAAGCCTTCCGTATCACAGTTCGGAAATCGGTTTTTAATCATATTTAAGTGAGCGGTTTGTTCGTCCGTTAAGAAAATGGCATTACCATTAGGTTCTACATCAAGGGCAATTCCGGATATAAGGTGGGGCGCGATTTGGAATTTAATCCAAAAATCGACTCCCAATATAACTTTCTGAGACATACTTGGTATGACTAAAAACGAAATCAACTGATTCCTACACTCAAATTTTACTTCCAAGTCTATAATCCCGAACACCACTTGCGTTTTACCATCAGCGGTACAAACTGCAGTTTTATGTTCTCGCAGCTTCTTTTCTTTGCGAATCTCGTCTGCTAGTGAGGATCCTATACATGAGACTTGGGCTCCGCTGTCTAGCAATCCTAAATGATCTACACCACAAATCGTTACTTTAGCATAGGGCCTTAGGTCAGATGACTTCTTGGTCAAAGAGCACACAAAGTTCTTAATTGATCTTCGTTTGTCCTTAATACCTCGCCAAAACTCGTTAATACGGACGGACGAACGACTTCTAACGGGTATAGACTTATTTTCTTCAAAAAAAATTCGGTTTCGGACTTCATTATAATTTTTCAGACGGACATCGTACGGAACAATTTTATGGACAAATGGACTAGTCTTCGCAGAGGGGCTACCTGTTTCTGCGCGGGAAATCAAAGGATTTATTATTTCGGTTTTGGGTCTTTGCGAGGGTTCAACTTCGAAACCTCGCCCGCTTGCAAGTTTTCCGAACACGTTTCGCATTTCGGCCTATAAACATTTGGTTTGCCGCAGCCGTAACAAAAGACACTTCGGTCTTCAAGACAATCCATATACCTGTGACCTTCACTCCTACAGTTCCAGCACACTAGTTTCGGCGCGTCGAACGACCGTTTCGTCACCTCGTTCACACTCTGCAGTTTTGGGTATTTCGTCTTCGTACTGCAGCTCATTAGCATATCTAAGGGGTGCTTGTCGAGCATTTGCGGATGGTAGTGGAGTACAGGACTTTGTAATTTCGCTTGCACGGCTTGCACCCTTCAAGCATAGTCTACGTAGTTCGGCGAGAGAGCTAACAGGTACATATAGCAACTGCTGTCGGATGCGGGACGTAGGTTGTGTTGCAAAATTTCTATCAGTTCGGCCTCTGTCAGTGGTACTTGTAAGGGTTCAGCCAATTTGAGAACAGAATTCCTAAAAACATCAAAGCTCTCGGTCATACCCTGTTATCTGCCTCTAATGTGCTCCTTCAACTCAAAATCACTTTTGTGTTGTTGGAAATTAGTTCTGAGAGCCTGACACAGGGAAATCCATGTGACGCGTTCCACTGAACGTCGATACCTCCAGTAACAATCTTTCGCATCGTGAGTAAATAAACTTTGGACATGTTCGCAAAGGAGGTTGAAATTCCCACCGAGGGTATCTATTACCTGGCATTCAATACGGTAAATAAAGCTATCGACCGATAACCGCGTTGACCCATCGAACGTGATACCCCAACTCGAAATGAGTTGTGCAATTCTGTCGGAATTGGGTACACTCGACATATCGCTAAAGCGAAGCTGGTCAATTGCGCGATGGAAAGTTTGGTTGGAGTTATTGGGTAAATGAGGTATGTCCCTAGGCCAAAATTCAGTCGAATGATTGTTTGGCGGACCTAAGGGGATATTGTTGACTACCGGACTATGGTTCTCTACTGGTGGAGGTGGCGGCTCATTCGGATTTTCCCTATTCAGGTTTAGCCTGACTAGGACCGTGGTCAGAGTACTCTCGAGTCTTTGCTCGATCAAGTGGGCTACTCGGTTCTCGAGGTCATCAACTAAAGTGGCCTGTCTATCTGCAATCACGGCCGCAACTATATTTCTGATCCGCCCTTCCTCGTCTCTACTACCTGTATCTGGTGCAGAAATAGGTAAACTCGGAGCACCTTCTTCAACCTGACCTTGCTCATTGCGAGGCAGCTCTGTGTTCTTACTGTTGCTCTTTTTAAATTCCCTGCTAGTGCACCTTGTTCTGCATTGAGGACATGAATTGTTCTTTTTCAACCAGTTTAGCAAACATGCTCGGTGAAAGGTATGGGAGCAAGACGTTGTTAAGGTATCGTCGGTAGCTTCAGGGGTTTCTTGACAGATTGTACAGCTATTCCCCTGAAGTGTCACCCGTACAGACCCTTGGTTAAACGCCATAATAAAAGAATTTTAAAATCGTAGATCAAAAGAAAAGTAAACGCTTCAACAGAAACTCCGATCCTGAGGACCACAACCCAAAAAAAAAAACAATTCCTCAATGCCCGTAATGCGAGGGTTTGGGAACTTAAAAAAATATCAAATTCAAACAACAATGAACCGATTTGAAAAAAAAAATGAAAAAAAACTAAGCGTTTTATATATTCAAATTGTATGCACATATCCACCTATATATTGTACATACGTATCTCGCTCAATCAAGGTGTATATGTATGGTTTTACCAATGTAAGATTGGTAGTTTGAGTTTTGCCTAATATTCGTGAAACTACAAAAAAAAAAGTCAAATCTACAAAGTAAAGCAAATCATCAAAAATATGGTTGGTCTGACATCCAAGCGGTGTGGCGGCCAGTTTGGTAGGGGCATTCCAGGTCAATCGAAAATGAATACTCGAAGCTTTCGGCATGTAAACAAAAAAATAAAAAATTAGAAAAACACTCGAAAATGGATTTTGAGATAAATTAGTTTACAAGAAATTCACAAAGGCGTTAGATAATTACACTATCGGTTGGTTAGCTGACATACAGACGAGCTAAAACCACAGTTCCAGATAGCTAACATCCAAACGCTCATGAAATCTGCAAAATATTAATTCCTATAAGGTATCTTCGAATAAGTACTTTAGCTTCAGCGGTCAGATCCGTAGACATCAAGCCTTTAGGGTTCTGCAATTCCAGCGTCAGCTCTGAGCTACTCTGACTACCTAGATATGATTTCAAAAAAACTATCAATTAAATTGGTCAAAACAAAAAGCATTTAGCTAAAGTTTCGCGCTTCCAATCAATCGACTTTAGTTCACAAAAAAAAATAAAAAAGGTCATATAAAAATTTTCAAGAAAACGAACAGACAAAAAAAACGAATATTCCAAGAGGGAATAATTCGTAGGGACCAAAAGTCTTCGACGAAAACCTAGTACGCCTCCGGTCGTCGGTCAGTCAGGTCCCTGCTCGGGCGCCATTTTCTGTTACGAGCCCCTTCAGCCTCTTACTTAAGATGGGCTTGCTTAGCATGTTAGTAAAAGTGGTGTGTGCACTGGCGTTAGTACGGGAGCTTCAGCCTGGGGAGGGTTCGAAACACCTTTACTGAACCAAGCCATCATCCTTCAGCTTGGGGGCATAAAACGAAATTTAATTTGCACACTAACGAAAAGCTACCGGAAAGCCTGAGTACCACCAATCATGCCTGGAAAACCCCATACCTAGCAGCGCGTATCTTATTTTGGCGGCTGCTCTCAACCCACCCTTTCATGGCTTTAAAGCTGTTAGTAAAGCCCCAATAAAACCACCCGCACTAACTATGGAATCAGACCAATGCAATTAAGTTTAAAATTCCATAATTACAAATATTTATTAAAGCTCAATTCATTCTTCCTCTATTCTAATAGAAGCTTCAAAATAGGTATAATGCTAACACTAAGATTACAATTATTTACTTATCTCCTAAAGTACTAACATTTATTTGTTTGGGGGTATCAATCAGCTGACCAAAACCAACCTATCTCAACCATACATACATAAGGTATTCCATAAGCTAACGACCTTGTCATTCTCGTAGACTTGTGGCTTATTCAAAAAAAAAAAAATAATAGAGAGGGAAGAAAAACCCACTCCAACTCCCTTTGGTTTGCAAAGCAGAGCTCTCAGCAATCCATTCAAAAATAGAAATTAATGATACAAAAAAAACTAAGTTGACGTGCATATATAGATATGTATGCAAAAAAAACAAAAATATAATGCATCTACGTACATACATAACTAATATGTATGTAAGTACATGTGTAACTAAGCACTTTCTCTGGTTATGCTAAAATAGTTGGTGGACAAAAGGACTTAAATTCACTTACATGCTTTTGTCGTTATGTACCCATTTGCTTAGTCCAATGCTGTCCCACGAAGCGAAGAAGGCCTTCCTTGCTTTGTATGAAGCGGCTGGTACGCGATCGTAAGCTTAACCCTATGGAAGAAGCGTTAGGGCTAGGGAAGATTTCATCCAACCAACAACAAAAAAAATCCTGCGATATAATTAATCTTAAAAACCGACGGGGGCTATTTTTTTGTCATGCATTGTATGACTGGTGTGCGAAGGTCGCTTAAAAGGTATCAAAGATTAATCGCCGCCGGCATGAGCGCAAACAAATGAAAAACTGAGAGATTCTAAGAGTATTTCCAAACTTTTGTTAAAGTAAGAGTTTTAGTAAGTTTAATGTGCCTTTCGGTTTTCTCTCGAAAAAGTAAACAGAAAGTGGGTAAATGGAATGAAAAGTTATGACATTTTGTGGAACTAGGTCAGTTTTAGCAGCGATCATAAGGTATTCTATGTAAACGTACATAGAATAATTCTGTTAATAACAGGTTGTTTAACATATTTGCATATAAAAAAAAAATGTTCTTAATCAAATTAAATATCCGACGGCAAATTTGAGATCTAGGTTGAAGGTAAGTATAAAGAGTAGCTTAACTGGAAGTATGAAGATACTTGGTATATCTTAAGGGTAAGTAGTAAACTAATGTATTAACCGTATATTTGATTTCAAATTCATTTCAGCTTAAGTAAAATTTTAAATTCGTTTTGTTCCTTTTTTTTTGTTTGATAAATATATGGTTATCCTATCCACTTGTGTAATTAACATGCAGCACCATAGTTACAAAATAATAGGTCTTTTCAGCTAGCTTTACACAAGGGAACTCAGACTTTAGGTTCAAAGGTAGGTATTACTAAATTAAATTAGGTTAGGATCATTTTAGATCAGCATGCTAACCATCTTTCTAGATGCATATGCACTTTTAAATCTATTTACTGCCCTATCTTCTTTTCTAGCGACCACGCATCGCTAGAACATTGAATTATGGGAACTAAATTTAATTTTATTATTTTATGTGTGATTCGGTTGCATAATTTGCGAATATACAACTTGATGTATTTTCAAGCGCCTAATTGGATCGGGTTTTGAGGGGTTAGCCGCATGCAACTCGATGGGGGCTCCCTCACCCGTCTTACAGCGTTCCGCTCGCTAATCTTCTCCAGTGTATGCGCAGTAGGTATTTGTCTGCAAGGGTACCGAATTTTAATTCCCATTCTTTGTTTAAAATACTAACACCACCCGTCAGCACTAAACTACACGGACACTAAGTTATAGGTTATCACTGCGTATTACCTAATTTCTGGGCCGGATCTTGTGCAGGAATTGATGATTTAGTGTTGGTATGTTCGATCTACCGTGGGTAACGTCCTACGAAAGCACTCGCGAATTTAGACGCCTTACTAGGCTTAACTTAAAATTGAACACTCGACCCGGACTTAAATTTCTGCACCAGATGTTTACCGCACGGTAGTTCCTCATGAAAAGAAAGAGCTGAGCTCCGGAAATCGCTCAAGACCCATATGGTTATCATTGACGTCTTGATTATCGATATATGTATTTTGTTATCAAAAATCATATGCAAGCATTGACAGACGGACGGAAGTTGAGCTTAGACTAGTGTTAGATAATACAGAGTGTTACAGAGTCATGAGACTTGTAATAAGAAAAATCAAAAGCATAAAAAGAAAAAAATTTAAATGAAAAATGGAAAGTATGGTTGGTGCTGAAGTGTTCATGTACCCATGGTACACACTTCCAGCAAGCACTGCTTCTATCAGGGCCTCAGCAGTCTGCTTTTTGGTGTCCGTAGCCTAGACACCTGAAGCATCGCTGCACGCCTACCCTCTGTCTAAACCTGCATTGCATCCAGCCGATACAGATCTTGCCCTTGGATAGTAAAAGGACGCCAACAGCTTAATCCAATTCAATGGCTGCCATCTTCTGTTCACGCTGGTTTGCCGAGAAAATAGAAACACGGACCTGTCCCGTCATTTCCCCGCCAGCAGCTTTCCTAACAGCCTCGGCAACTTCTTCGGCGGTTGCCAGAGAGTCCATTCCCAGCACCTCTATCCGCATTCGCCCTGTAAGCTGCTTGGTTTCGCCCGCTTCTCCAACAGCGCTACCTATCGCTTGGAGTAACGCTGATTTATCGCCGCAACGTGCAGTTTCGATAAGTACACTCCCGGATTTGGTTTTTCGGATGGAGCGTATAACGGTCCCTGTATCTTCAGGCCAAAGCTCGCCCGGGATGGCTCCTACGATTTCGGCGTAGTTCTTTCCCTGGGCTGGTCTAACTACGAAAGTTGCGGCCCGTCTGTTTCTGGACTTGCCTTTTCTTTTTGCCTTCTTGGCTTGACCTGGTGGTGTCCTTTGTTCTTTCCAGGGCGTGGTTTGGCTCTCCGGTTCCTTACGGTCGTCCAGGCCTCGCCCGAGATTGTCATCGCAGAACCCTCATCGCAATTTTTCTTGGCCTCCGAGGCCCCCGGTTGCGAGCCAGAGGTCGTTCGTTCTCTTTTGTTCCCACGAGCCGCTTTCGGTTCGATGTATTCTGCGCTTTTACACTCTAATAAAGAGCGTTGTGCCATGCCGTTCTTTATGTCCATCGACACATTTTTCTGTATTGCCGCAGCAGCCTGCATGCTGCGCAGCACAACTCTTGCATACTCGAGGAGGTCAACTTGACTTGTCCTCCCCGGTGTTGCATCGCATACGGAGGTTTCCCGCCCGTCATTGCCGTCACCTTGCTGTCCAGGGGTAGATGGGGTGGCATCTGCTTTCCTACTGCTTTCTCTAGCTTTGTCCCCCTTGCGTTTGCCGTGGGGTGTCCCTGGACATTGCTGACCCGCCACCTTGTTTCTCTTCTGGCGCTATTGTCGCACTGGTAGCGGCTTTTAACACCGGCGATCGGAGCACCTTGCTGCTCCTTTGAAAAGCGGCTACGTCGCTATCATTAACATCGTTACTTCTACGCATTTCAATTGTTTGGCCCATTTCTTTTCAGTTAGGTCTCCGCTCCAAGCCGCTATCTCCGCCCGATGTGCAGTCGCCGTTTTAGATTTCCGTGGTTATCTTTGCATGTGCAGGGAGGCCACGCGAGGGTTGACACAGGTCCTTATGAGAGTCTGTGTTCAGAGCCAGAATCCGGCGTAAGTCAGGAGTCATCTCAACTGAGCCTGCACCGCCAATTTAATGGTGACGTGGCTTCGAACGTACTTGGAGACCTGCCAAGGTTTTAACGAGACGGAGACGATGACGATATTAGCCCACCAGCCGTTTCGACGAGGTGTCACCCTAGGCTACTAAGATGGTAGAATGCCGTCCACGCCAGCCCATAGCAATCTTTTCCTTAACATTTTCCAGTTGTCGCCGTCAGGATCTGACTGGAATCGATCCTGAGGATGCTTATTGAAGTTTTAGGGCGGCACCCACGCGCCCTGCCACCAAGATTCATTGGGTATGTGTGGCCTTTTGCGCCACGCCCTCCTCTATGGTCGCTCTTGATCGGGGATTGCTTATTGGTTATTCGCAGCTAACCTACTAGAGGCCGTTCACGATCCGCCACCTTGTGACCACGTGACCACGGTGGAGCCCTGAGCTCAGCCTCCACCCTTATTATTATTATTATTATTTATTTCATTATTCTCATAAGTATATGTACATATATAGATAGCTTAATTTTACTTCTTTACAATATCATTACTTATAGGGAATTTTCAGTGACATCTTTATTTTATATAATAAAATAGTGTTGCATGTCACATTATGTTTTGACAAATTCAATTACATAAATAATAGTAATGGGGTGAACAAAAAAGAATACAAGATTTATATAAACAATTTTATTTAAAACGAGAATAAAATATTTAAAAAATAAAATTGATTGAATGAAGCTCGTGAAACAATTTTAGGAAAAAAAGATAAAATCTAAGTTGTCAGAATTCCTCATATGAAAACAGACAAAAGAAAATTCAAAACTATACAATGCTTATATAATAGTAAAGACATATGTAGCTGTATTATACAACGTAGTGCATCAGAATCTCTATCTGGTTGGTATCAAACTTAAGAAGCCAAGTTTTTATTTTTTTGAGAAACACAGATCTGGATCTAATTTGTCGCATGTTTTCTGGAAGAGAATTAAAAAGTTTGGAGGATAAGACAATGTAGGAATTTCTAAACAATGTTGTTCGAAAAACTGGCAAAGAAACAAATGTGTTATGGTTACTACGCAGGCTGTATATGCCTCGTATTGAAACTATCCAGTTTTTCACTACTCCACTATGTATAATGTGTTCCATATATGGACCGAATCGGACCACAAATACGATTTTTTTAATATTTCGATCCTTGCGCCACCTAGCGGCGATTTTTTCACAGGCCGCTTTCTATTCATGTATGTATTATGTGTTCCAAATATTAGCCAAATCGGACCACAAACACGATTTTTTTGAATATCTCGATCCTTGCGCCACCTGGCGGCGATTTTTTTTTTCATACTTACTTACTTACTTAATTGGCGCTTAACCGTCTAAACGGTTATGACCGTCCAACAAGGCGCGCCAGTCGCTCCGCCAACCGGCGGAAGTTTAAATCGTTTTCCACCTGGTCCTTCGAACGGAGTGACGGCCGCTCTCTACCTCTGCTTCCATAGGCGGGTTCCGATAGAAACACTTTCTTGGCCGGAGCATCATCTTTCATTCGCATAACATGGCCTAGCCAGCGCAGTCGCTGCGATTTAATTCGCTGGACTATGTTGATGTCTGCGTATAGCTCGTACAGCTCATCATTAAATCTTCTCCGGTACTCGCCATCGCCAACGCGTAGAGGTCCATAAATATTTCGAAGAACTTTTCTCTCGAACACTCCCAAAGCCGCTTCATCTGCTGTTGTCATGGTCCATGCTTCTGCCCCATATAGCAGGACGGGTACGATAAGTGACTTGTAGAGTATGGTTTTCGTTCACCGATAGAGGACTTTAATTTTCAATTGCCTACCTAGTCCAAAGTAGCATTTATTGGCAAGATTGATTCTTCGCTGGATTTCAGTGCTGATGTTGTTCCTAGTGTTGATGCTGGTTCCCAAATAAGCGAAGTCTTTTACTATTTGGAAATTATGGCGGCCAAGTCGCATATGCGCTGACTCTTTGCTCGATGACAGCAGGTACTTCGTTTTGTCCTCATTCACCATCAAACCCATATTTACCGCTTCTTTTTGCAGTTTGGAGTAAGCAGAGCTAACAGCGCGGGTGTTTAGGCCGATGATATCAATGTCATCAGCATATACCAGTAATTGCACGCTTTTATAGTATATTGTTCCAGTGCGGTTAAGTTCTGCAGCTAGTATAATTTTCTCCAGCATCAAATTAAAGAAATCGCACGATAGGGGGTCACCCTGCCTGAAACCTCGTTTAGTTTCGAACGGCTCGGAGAGGTCCTTCCCAATTCTGACTGAGCTGATGGTGTTGCTCAACATTATTTTGCAGAGCCGTGTAAGTTTTGCGGGGGAAACCAAATTCAGACATAGCGGCGTATAGGCAGCTCCTTTTCGTGCTGTCGAAGGCGGCTTTAAAGTCGACGAAGAGGTGATGTGTGTCGATTCTTTTTTCACGGGTTTTTTCCAAGATTTAGCGCATTGTCAAAATCTGGTCGATGGTAGATTTACCAGGTCTGAAGCCGCACTGATAAGGTCCAATCAGCCGGTTCACGGTGGGCGTCAATCTTTCGTACAATAAACTTGAAAGGACCTTATATGCGATATTGAGAAGGTTGATTCCACGATAGTTGGTTCATTTTGCAGTACCCCCCTTCTTGTGGACTGGGCAAAGAACACTTAGATTCCAACCGTCGGGCATGCACTCTTCCGCCCATATTTTGCTAAAAAGCTGCTGCATGCGCCTTACCAACTCCTCGCCGCCGTACTTGAATAGCTCCGCAGGCAATCCATCAGCGCCCACGGCCTTGTTGTTTTTCAATCTGGTTATTGCTATTGTAAATTCGTCATAATCGGGCGGGGGGACAGAGAAGTTTTCCCTCCATAATCTAAGCACTCTCTGGACATCAGTTACAAGGTCGCCGTTTTCGTGCCTACAGGAGTTTTTCCCGGTCTTAAAACCTTCCGTCTCTCGCCGTATTTTTTTGGTAAAATTTTCGGGCGTTATTCCTGGTGGCTAGCAGCTCAAGCTCCTCGTACTCACGCCTTTCTGCTTCTGCTTTTTTCTTCCTGAAAAGGCGTCCCGCCTCCTTTTTCTACTCACGATAGCGTTCACACACTCCTCTTGTCGCGTTCGCTTTTAACGTAGTGTAGCATTATACGTCACACCCACTGTATTGTATCATTATACGTCACACTCACTGTAACATATTCGCGGCATTACGCATAACAAACTCGAAATATATTTTAGTAATAATCATATTACAATATTTTCCAACATAAATTATTGAACTAACCCAGACGGCTAACCAACATCAATGGAATGCCGAATATGAGACCCATATCCATTCACAGCTCCTAAACTATACATACAAACATACAACCCATGGTGGGAAAATACCAAAACACTCAAATTGATCTGCTGACGCTGCTAAATGTACAAAACTACATGTATGGAGTTATGCATACAAAACTACATGTATACAAAGACTGTATACAAACGTACATGTATGCATAACCCATTTCCTATGTACTTATTTTTATAAGCTTTTATTTTTTTACTTTCACTTTTGTTGTCTGTAATGGAATCTTGCAAGTTAAATTTGATACACTTCCCGGTGTCCGATTGAGCTGAAATTTTGCACACATGTATATCTCCGATGACAATGCAATATTACTTTGTTAGAATTCGATAAATTAATCGATAACACAGTTATCGGTAAAGATTTGTATTTACTTTGGCATAACAGCCTAAGTCCCATACAAACACGCCGGTACCTATCCGTGGATTGTGATATTTGGACGTGGTGAATCACGTGTCACGCGTGGTGAATCTCATCGCTTGCGAAAAGCGGAGACACAACCCTCTGTTGTATTTCTGTGTATAACCAACATAGCTGAATTTTTAAGGCTGTTTAACCCTGTAATCTTTTTTTGCTTTTGGAAAAATTACCTATTTGAAAAAAGCTGGCTGAAAAATATTGGCATAACAGCTTAAGTTAAATCAAGAATGGAAAATCTTTGGAAAATTTGAGCAGATGTGGCAATTTCGCGCGTCCGTTGAACGAAATATTGACAATCTGCTGATCATCGCTAAGAAATTAGCGACATTCCATTAACTAAGCAGCACTTTAGCAATACTACTGTTATTATTTGGCCGCTCAAACACACAAATATTAATTGTGCATTAAATCTACAATATACAAATACACCATAATAATTTACACGGCCAAAGCCATAATAATTCACACGGGTCATCAATTCTTTCTCTGATTCAAAATCTGAACTACCAGCGCTACCGTCAACAGCTCAGTGTCATCACTGCCAGTAGCGCCAATAACACCAAACTCGTGCCTGACACACAAAAGTCGTTTCACTCAATAGCGCAAGTAAAATGTACTACGCACTCACTACTAAGAAGCGTCAAAAATTCGCTTGGAGTAATTTCGTCAATGAGATACCATTGAGCTGGCACCGCATTGGCGCTGGCGCCATGCAATTTACATCACTAAAATTGCGCGAATGCCCAGGCTCATGACTTCAATACTTATACTTACAATGCTTTAAACTTTAAATACACCTCTGAAGTTGCTGCGCATAAAAAGTGTACTAATAAATTCCAATACGCATTATACGCAGATGTAACTGATATATGTGTTTTTGTTTCACCCCCTATACTTATATTTAAAGCTTTTATAAGAACAAGCTTCTATTACTTGTTAATAAAACGAACTAAAAAGTACCGTGGTGTGATGGTAGCGTGCTCCGCCTATCACACCGTACGCCCCGGGTTCAACTCCCGGGCAAAGCAACATCAAAATTTTAGAAATAAGGTTTTTCAATTAGAAGAAATTTTTTCTAAGCGGGGTCGCCCCTCGGCAGTGACTGGCAAGCGCTCCGAGTGTATTTCTGCCATGAAAAGCTCTCAGTGAAAACTCATCTGCCTTGCAGATGCCGTTCGGAGTCGGGATAAAACATGTAGGTCTCGTCCGGCCAATTTGTAGGGAAAATCAAGAGGAACACGACGCAAATTGGAAGAGAAGCTCGGCCTTAGATCTCTTCGAAGGTTATAGCGCCTTACATTTATTTATTTAAAAAGTAAAAAATAAAATTAAAGAAAAAAAACTTTTTTAAAAATAAGCTTTTATTATTTTGGTTAATAAAATTAACTAAAAAGTAAACAATAAATTGACTCTAAAGAAATATAACACTTTAAATACTATAATATAACACTTAAATACTAAAATTAAACAAATATTTCCAAAACAAGTTTTCTTAAACTGTTATGTCAACTAAATAAGGAAAAATAATAAAAATAAAATGGAATGCATAGGATAAAGAATAAAATCAAAAATTTTATTAAAAATTAAAATTTAGTTCATTACTCATAGAAGCAGGAAGATAGCCAAAATGTCTTGGTGGACAAAAATAGCCCAAGGCATTATGATAGCCATAGCTGGCTATGAATTAGGCAAAGAAACCTCTGAAGAGGAAATAGTTGACAACAAATTGGTAAAATATGAGCCACAAGCCCAAGGGGACACAAAAACTACAGACATTTGGCTAGGTGCTTTAATATGCACGATAGGGCTATTAATCATAGCGATAGCCGCTATTCTTAAAAACTATATGAAAATCAAATATAGGCAAACGAATAACGTGCAACAACGCATATAAAATTTTTTTTTGCCCTTTCTACCCAAATTTCCAAACTCAAAGCTGAGGAAGAGCCATAAATAATTGGAGTAAAATCTCAAATAGTGTCTCAAAATGTCACAATCGACAGTAAAGGTAGCTCTGCCTAATGCGAACAGCAAATCCAAAATTCGCATAATTCCTTCGATTGCCCCTGACAAAGATGGTCAGGAAGCAATAGGAAATTCTAGGACAGTGGAAGTAAGCAAGACCTAACGAAAAAAAAAAATAAATACTACTAATATTTTATAACCAGCCCATAACAACAAGAATGAAGAAAAAGTCACAAGGAGAACATATACATATATAATAAAGCGCTATATAAATTTGCAAGAAAAGACTAGTCGCGCTCGTTTTCATCTTAGGATAGAAAAATGGTAGCATAAAAAAATTTTCAAGCAACCAGATTGTTGAGGAAGTTATTGACTTAGGACAATATTCGACCAGGCATAAAAGAAATGCCGGCAATCCAGGACTTGAAATTTATAAGGAAAACACAGTTGTCCTGAGGGACAAATTAGTGAAAATAATTGAATATTTACTGCAGTAGGCGAATTTATAAAATAATAAATGGTACCCAAGTTCTCAAAGATCAAATAATTGCACTAACCAAAGAGGTTATGCATGTGACAACCCCGGTATAAAAATAAAAATAATTCTTCATAAAAGTCATGACGATTCTGTCTTGGTGGCCTCCGCAGAAATCGCATGACTCATAAGATCAAAAATGTTGCTGGAAAATAGGGAAATTATCGAAAATATAAAAATAACATTTAAAAGATACGAAACATTCTTCTTTGCACCCACTGTACCTTCCACTCATCCATTACAGAACTACTATCAATACATAGCTACCCCGCTCTTCCATCAGCAACCCCTCTATTGTATATAGTTTATTTCAGATTTACCGTATTATGAATGAAAAAAAGAAAAAAAAAATGCCAAGTGAAAAAAAAAATCTTTTTCCTTGAATAATAAACAGAATTAGTTTAATAAAATAAAATAAATACAATCATTTATTGCCTAGGTCTAAGGTCATATTTTTACATATTAGGAAAATACTTCACTTTAACCCCAATAGATAGAATAGGAAAATAGTTTGCATAATTTACTACATAATGATAGGAACAATAAAGATATGGAATTAATAATCCATAAGAATAGGCTTAAACGCATATAAAATAAGAATTCCATGTTACTCATTGCACATTAAATATCGAAAAAAAAAATCGAAAAAACGATTTTTTTTCTCTTTCTCAATTCCATATTTACATAAATTATTATAAATACATAAACATTAGGGAATAGATACCGACAAACGGATTTTAATTGGGTGCACACATTTAAAATCCGACTATAAAAATGTATACAATAAATAAAATAAATAAAATAAGAATAATAATCATTAAACAAAAAAAAAACTTTTTCTTTTAAGATAATAATAATGTAAACAATAAATATAGAAGTATTAAATATATCAAGGTCAGCAAATCAAAAACAAAAAGCAAAATATCAAAACATTAACAATACGACAAAGAGTCTTATACAATTTGTCCACACAACAATTGTATAACACTCTTTTTCTAAGGCGGATGGTGTAGCATTATACGTCACACCCACTGTATTGTATCATTATACGTCACACTCACTGTAACATATTCGCGGCATTACGCATAACAAACTCCAAATATATTTTAGTAATAATCATATTACAATATTTTCAAACATAAATTATTGAACTAACCCAGACGGCTAACCAACATCAATGGAATGCCGAATATGAGACCCATATCCATTCACAGCTCATAAACTATACATACAAACATACAACCCATGGTGGGAAAATACCAAAACACTCAAATTGGTCTGCTGACGCTGCTAAATGTACAAAACTACATGTATGGAGTTATGCATACAAAACTACATGTATACAAAGACTGTATACAAACGTACATGTATGCATAACCCATTTTCTATGTACTTATTTTTAGTTATTAGTATTAAGATATTTATGAATGTATAGGTTAAGCAAATTACTATAAAAGACGAGAAATTAATTAATAAAGTAAGATTTAATGTTGGACAACCAAAGCCTTCACTTCTTTTATTTTAGTACTTTTCAGT
This sequence comes from Eurosta solidaginis, assembly GCF_040869045.1. Lineage (NCBI taxonomy): Eukaryota > Metazoa > Arthropoda > Insecta > Diptera > Tephritidae > Eurosta > Eurosta solidaginis. Next base: position 106,196,952 of record NC_090324.1, read on the forward strand.
AGCCCTGTAGGCAGCGTCTTTTCTTTCAGTTGCAACGCGGCATTCTTAATCGTACCAGTTGTTTTTTCGTGGTCGCCGGTAACCAATTTTTTCCTCGGCGGCAGTACGAAGTGCTTTGGAAATATGCTCCCACTGCTCCTGTATTCCTTCAGGATGAGTTGTGCTCTCAGAGAGCAGGTGTGAGACTCGAGTTGCGAAATCATTGGCAGTCTGTTGTGATTGAAGCTTTTCGACGTCTAGCTTTCCTTATGTTTTTTGTTCCTTGGTTTTAGCCGCGTTGTGGCGGGTGCGTATTTTGGCTGCAATGAGATAATGGTCCGAGTCGATGTTAGGTCCTCGGATCGTGCGCACATCTAAAACACTGGAGGCATGCCGTCCGTCTATCACAACGTGATCGATCTGATTGCGAGTATTTCGATCAGGACACAGCCATGTAGCTTGATGTATCTTTTTATGCGTGAACCTCGTGCTGGATATGACCATGTTTCGAGCACCGGCAAAGTCAATCAGCCTCAGTCCGTTAGGAGAAGTTTCATTGTGTAGGCTGAACTTTCCGACTGTAGGGCCAAAGACACCTTCTTTGCCCACCCTGGCGTTAAAGTCACCAAGCACGACTTTTATATCGTGACGGGGGCAGCGCTCGTATGTGCGTTCTAATTGTTCATAAAAATTGACTTTCACCTCATCGTCTTTCGCCTCTGTCGGCGTATAAAGTTCCATTTGTGGAACTTCTAAAATGTTCTTTTTTGTGCCCACACACGCACAGCTGGCTCATGCACTTTTCTTCTATGTTTCTGTCTACTGTCTCTTTATTATTAAAACAAAACCTTATTTAATTTAAATGTGAAAATATCGTTATATTTTTATTCAACTTTAGTTACAGTTCTTTTGTCTTTTTAACTTTAGGTTGATTAATTTACTATTTAATTTACTTTTGATAATTTTCGTTTTTAGTTTTTCGCACTGCCTCGTTACGTCCAAAAATTATAATGCAATATTCAGAGCCGAATTGCTCTGTGTTCAAGTTGTTCCACACCCGTGGGTAGACAACGGGTGTTGCAGCAACTTGAACACACGGTGACATTTTATTATTTATTATGGCTCTGTTACATCATCCTTTTTGGGGGAAAAGAAGAATTGAAAAAGTGATCAGTTTTGTCACATTCTTCTTGCCCATAGACTTATAAAAATTGTTGCGAACAAACAAATATATTTATATTAGGGTGTACCTCCCCTTTTTAATTCGTTGGTTCGGAACCATTTTTATTAATAATTGAAAAAAGATTTTATACATCGAATAGTTAAATTTTAGTTACATTTTTATAGTTCATTGTAACTTAAATAAAAGGTATAAATATTAATAATATACGTAAAATATGTTGAAGGTTTATTTTTTTTTTGTAAATATTTGTGCTTTACATATTCAATTTAAAGTTTTACATTTTGTATTACATATTAAGTATGTATTTTTGTGTTACGGACAATTTTATAAAAAAAGTTTTTTTTTTGAATATACAAAATTTGTGTTATTTTCTCTTTTTGCTTTTTGTTGTTTTAACAGTTTTTAAGCCTTCGTGGCTGCTTAAATGCTAGTAAGTAAATTTTGGATTTGGTTTTTAATCAAATTTAAAGTAAACGAATTGGAGTAATGTTAATTTACTTTACTTAGGCGGTTTTTATGTACCACTTTTTCTTTGTTTTTAACTTCATCGAAAATAGTTACGTTAGGTTCGTTAATTTTAGTTATAATAAAAGGACCTTGGTAAATATTTTCGTGCTTATGATGTGGTTCTTTTTGTAAAAGTACTTTATCTCCGACTAAAGGTCGTGCCGTTTTATCGTACAGATTTTTACTTTGTAACTTATTTTTATTAATTAGATTTTGTGCCATTTTGTGCGTTTTCTGCATCCTAAACTTAACTTCTTTGGCATAGTTTTCGGCGTTATAAATTGGGTCAATTTTTTCTTTTGTTAATTCATTAGGCAAAGTTGCCTTTTTCCCAAAGACTAACTCGTAAGGTGAAAATAGATTGTCGAAAACTGTGCTACTCGTAGTATTGTGTAGGAAGGTAAAGTATTTTAAATAAACATCCCAATCAGAAAAAGTGTCTTTTAGATATGCACGTAAGTATTCATTAAAAACTCTATGATTACGTTCAATCGTGCCAACAGTTTCATGATGGTATGCAGTTGAAAAGTTATGTTGAATATTTTAAAGCTTTGTTAATTCTTCGAATAATTCATTTTTAAATTCAGTACCTAAATCTGATTTTATGGCATTCATTGTGCCGTAAGTTAAAATGAATCCTTCAAAAATAGCTGAAGCGATTGTTTTTGCCGATTTGTCTGGTACAGCGACTGTTACCAGGTATTTAGTCATGTCACAAATCATGGTAAGTGCGAACTTGTTACCATATTTGGACTCAGGTAGGGGTCCTATTGTGTCAATTACTAATATGTATATCGAATGGTTTACAAGGAGTTGGTGTTAAAAGAAGTTTTTCTTATGCTTTAGGTTTAACCTTGTTTAAAAGACAATCTTTACAATTTTTGATATATTTCGATATATCACGAGTCATGTTCTTCCAATAAAATTTTGTCCGCAATTTTGCGTAAAGTTTTTCATTCCGCAATGTCCACCAGAACTGGGATCATTATGGTAAATTTTCATAAGTTTTAATTCTGTATCCTCATCTGTTACTGTCTCCGAGGAATCTGTTAAAGTAATTTCTAATGATTTTAAAATTTTATTTCCAATATTTTTGGAATCTGTAATAGTATAGTGTTCGAACAAAATATCGTTTTTAGGCCATTCAATTTGCTTAATCTTGCGTTTGCCGGCTTCTGATTCAAGCCTCGAAAGTAATTTCTCTAAAGTCATTATTTCGTTAACAAGCTCAAAACTAAGTAACTCGAGTTTCTTATGTTTAATATGCGCAAAAATTCTTAAATTTGTTGTTTTATTATTTTTATCGTACTTAATTGCGGATCTTATTCGTGGGACTTTTTTCGAAAAATTAAATGAAAATTTGTCGTAGACATGTAAAGTAATTTGTTTTTCATCGTTTTTGTCTGTTTTCCTATTTAAACTTTTGTCGTTTGCCTTGTTTGTCATGGCTCTTGTCTGTACTGCCAAAATTTGTTTGTTAGCTTCTTTAATCTCATCGATTGTTATACGCGATAGTTCATCAGCACAAACGTTTGATTTAGTCTTATTCTTGAAAGTTTTGAAGATGGGTCTTTCATGTTGAATAAGTATACTAGAGGTCTATGGTCTGATTTTACAATGAAATGGGTACCATAAACGTATGGTCGAAATTGCTTGATTGCAAAGTAAATAGCTAAAAGCTCTAATTCTATAATGGGTTTTTTCTGTTCGGCTTTATTAAATGCTTTAGAAGCGAAACAAATTGGTAAATCACTACCTTGTTGTTCTTGACTCAAAATAGCGCCACATCCAGTTGTGGAAGCATCAACTGTAATAATGAATTGTTTAGTAAAATCTGGATATTGAATTAATTTTCGTGAAAGTAACGCTGCTTTCAAAGATAAAAATGCTCTTTCGCACTCAACATCCCATACAATTTTCAACTCTTTTAGTGCTTAATCGATTTAGAGGCGCTGCCAGAGACGCAAAATTGGGTATAAAACGTCTGTAATAGTTTGCAAACGCGACGAATCGTCGTACCGCGTCTTTGTCAGTCGGTTTTGTATACTTTTTAATTGCGTTTATTTTAGATTCGTCTGGCAACAAACCTTTGGATAAACATTTGTGACCTAAAAATGTAACTTCTGGTCGTAAAAAGTTGCATTTATTTGGGTTAAGTTTGAGATAAGTTTGATTGGCGGCCACCGTGGTGTGATGGTAGCGTGCTCCGCCTATCACACCGTATGCCCTGGGTTCAACTCCCGGGCAAAGCAACATCAAAATTTTAGAAATAAGATTTTTCAATTAGAAGACAATTTTTCTAAGCGGGGTCGCCCCTCGGCAGTGTTTGGCAAGCACTCCGGGTGTATTTCTGCCATGAAAAGCTCTCAGTGAAAACTCATCTGCTTTGCAGATGCCGTTCGGAGTCGGCATAAAACATGTAGGTCCCGTCCGGCCAATTTGTATGGAAAATCAAGAGGAGCACGACGCAAATTGGAATAGAAGCTCGGCCTTAGATCTCTTCGGAGGTTATCGCGCCTTACATTTATTTATTTTTTTTTTTTTAAGTTTGAGATTAAAAGACCTACAAGTATCGAAAACTTTTGAAAGATTTTTAATATGGTGTGCTTCACTACAACCTATGACGATGATATCGTCGACGTATAAAAATGCGACATTGGGTGGTATACCCGAAAAAGCTATGGTCATCATTCGTGAGAATGAAGTTGGTGCTATATTTAAGCCGAATGGAAGTACTTTTCATCTAAATGCGCCACGGTCAGTGCTGAAAGACGTAATGTCACGAGAGTCAGGATGCAAGGGGATTTGATGAAATCCTGAAAAAAGATCTAATGTGGAAAAATACTTTGCTCTACCGAGATTGTCTAAAATATCGTCAACTCTAGCTAGTGGGAATTTATCAGCAATGAGTTTTTTGTTTACTGCGCGAAAATCTGCGCATATACGATATGCTTTTTGACCATTTGTATCTTTCTTTGGGACTACAATCAAAGGACTATTGTAATTCGAATAACTGGGTTCAATCAAATCATTATCTAATAATTTATTTACTTGGCGATTTATTTCTTCGCGTTGAGAGTATGGCAATCTATAGTTTTTAACATATACCGGTTCGTTGTCTGTCAGTCTTAATTTTTGCTCGTAAAAGTTACTTAAAGTCATTTTATCCGTGTCAAGAGCGAAAATGTCGGCATAATCTATGCAAAGGTCAATTAATTTACTATGAGCATGTTGAGGTATTTGATTTTTTAAAATCGAAGTTAGTTTTTCGTACGTTTGTCTTCTGTTTCTGTCTTGTTAATTGTATAAACATTATAGTTTGAAAGTTTTTCGGTCCGAATACTTTTTCTTTTCACATACTGCATATCATCCGTGGTATTTATAACTTTAATTATTGGGTTACTGGAATTAACAATGCACCTAGCTGTGAAAACACCTCTTTTAATATCCTGCTAGTCCACGAAAAGTGGTTCGGGTGAATCTCCTAAATCAAAAAGTCTGAATATTTCGCATCTTGGAGGAATGATACAACTGTCGCCTTTTGTTCCGTGTAGGATTGGTATCGCGACTTTTTCATTACCTACTCAAAAGGAAATAATATTTCTTTCATAATTAATAATGCATTTGTTAATTTTCAGAAAATCTTTACCCAGTATGCCATCGGATGGAATATTAAAGTCCTCATTTACTACATGTAAAGTATGTTTAATAGACAAGTTAGAAAAATTTTAATTTACGGTAATTTTACCTAAAGTCGAAACTGAATTTGAAGTGACACCGGTAATGTTAATAATGTCGTTCGTATTTAAGGAAATATTTCTGTCTAAACATGATATCTTTATTAAAGAAATGTCCGCTTGAGTGTCTACTAGGAAAGAACAAAATTTTTGTGACTCGTTAAGTTGTAATTCAATGAAATCTGAGTAATTTAAATTTAAACAATAGATGGCTATAGGTGAGGGAAGTTCGCTTACTCGCTTAATTCGTCCTCTCTCAGTGTTCGCTCCTGAGGGGCACTGGCGTTTAAAGCGCGGACGTTTGCGTTTCTACCTCTACCGTTGGATGATCTAGAATTGTTGCCTCTATTGTTACTGCTGTTTGTATTTGAATTGGAATTTGGACGTATATTATTATTATTGTTATTTTGGTATCTATTTCTGTTATCATAGCGATATCTCTGATTATTGTTACCGTTATAGTTACTATTATATGAAAATGAACTATTATTTCTATAACCAGCATATCCGCGGTTTGGGTAAAAACCTCGATAACTACCACGTGGATTTCTGAATGTACTATTACCACGTGATCGAAAAGCTAGAACCTGACGTTCAGTTACTTCGTTGTTTTGTTCTACAATTAATTTTGCTACTACTTCTTTCGGATCAGTAAATGCAGTTGAGGCTAAAATGGTTTTTACTAAATTTGATTTTGCATTTAGACGACACACGTTAACTGTTTGTTCGACTGCCATTTCATGAGCTTTCGCTTGAGTGATCCCTTCAATAATAAGAGACCGCTCAAGTGAGTCAGCTAAATATTCCACTTTTTTGGCAAAATCTGTATAATTGTTACCGTTAACGTGCAACGCTGCAATTCTCCCTGCTACAACTTTCGAGTTGTCTGGTTTGATCCTATTACGTAGAGCTGTTTTAATATCATTGACTGAAGTTACTTGTGTTGGTAGTGCTTCACGGGCTTTACCCCCTAATTTTGATTTTAAGAACGCTATAAAAGTATCATTTAAATCTGCAGTAGCGAATAGTTCAAGTAATGCAATTTTGTCTATAAAAGACTCAAGTGCTAGAGGATCACCACTGTAGTTTTCTCTAATAGAATTAGCACATGTGTTAATAAAAATTCTCTTTTCCTCAGGTGTTGCCATGATTTGATCGTTAAGATCTGGAGCTGAATTAGCAGAAGATGAGGTCACGTTTGTACTAATTGGATCGTTAAGATCTGATTTTGAAGTAAAAGAAGTTGAAATTAGTTTTGCGCTATTTGAATCGTTAAGATTTGAATCTAAATTAGAAGTTGAATTTTTAATGGAAGAATTTTCGAAGCCTGGAAAATCTGTTGATAAGGAAAATCTATTTTCCTGGTTTGTGACTGCTTCTGTCGAGGATGAAGCTAAACTTTTTGTAGCTTGAGGCTGAATTATCTGAATCGGATTCTGAGTCTGAATTTTTTTGCACTTGCTTACCACTTCTAAGGTTGTACATATGAAATTATCAGAATAGGACAGATAATTCAGTTCAAACTATGAAATTAATGAAGTACTTATTTTAATGTCTGAATTTGTATTTGAGCTGAAATATTGAGGAAAAAGAAAAAAAAAATTGTAAAATTGAACTAATTTACAGGTGAATAGTAGCTAAAGGAATATTTAACAATTTATTTGAAGAATTAATGAAAACTGCATTGTAATTGTATAGAAAAATCTTTAAGAAGTAATTGAATTTAAACTTTACACAATAGTATATAGGTATTAATTGGTAAAAATCTCAAAATTGTTGTAACTTGTTCAAAAAATCCATTTATATTCACAGACGCACCGCTTTGTAAAAAAATTCGTATATTTTCACGGACGCACCGCTTTATATAAAAAAAATGACTTGGGTTTTAACGGAACCACCACATATTTAACAACCCACCGTTTATATATAAAAAATTCTAATTTTACACGTTACAAACTGCTTATCAAATTCAACAGTCTTCGAAAATTTAAAATTGTTGAAAACCGAAGTAGTTAAATGTAGAACGCACCACTTTAAAAAAATGTATATATATTATAACGCACCGCATAAAAGAAATTTTCTGTTTTCTATACATACATATATGTGTTATAAAAACGTAGGCAAAAATTTGTTAACTACATATATATTATACTTATGACTGCTGCTGCTCCAACCGTAAATGCTGCCGCTGCCGTAAACGTTGCCGCTGTCGTCGCCAATGCTGCTGATGCCGGAGTTGTTTCTGGCGGTCTTCGCCGGCGCTGCCGCTGCTGGTCTCAATGCTAATACTGGTGGTGGTGGTGGTTAAAAAAAAATGGCGATGATATGCCGTTAGCTAGTGGCGTAGGTTTATCCCGTTATGGCATATTATACGACAATTTTATTTTATTTAAAGTTTTTTCCTTTTTTTTGCATTATTTCTTTATAATTTAGTTGTAGTTTTTAGACAATTTTATTATTTAGCGCTTTCTTTACTTTGGTTTATTTCCCTATTTAACGTAGGATTAGTTCCGTTGCATTAAAAATTTTCATTTATTTCAATTTAAAATTCGTATATTTTCACTGCCACTGCCACTTAGAATTGCCTTTGCAAAAAAAATTTAACACCACCACATACCTTCTTCAAACAAAATCCGGTTGCCTGCTGAGGCTCCAGCCTCACGGTCGCCATATAAAGTTCCATTTTTGGAACTTCTAAAATGTTCTTTTTTGTGCCCACACACGCACAGCTGGCTCATGCACTTTTCTTCTATGTTTCTGTCTACTGTGTCTTTATTATTAAAACAAAACCTTATTTAATTTAAATGTGAACATATCGTTATATTTTTATTCAACTTTAGTTACAGTTCTTTTGTCTTTTTAACTTTAGGTTGATTAATTTACTATTTAATTTACTTTTGATAATTTTCGTTTTTAGTTTTTCGCACTGCCTCGTTACGTCCAAAAATTATAATGCAATATTCAGAGCCGAATTGCTCTGTGTTCAAGTTGTTCCACACCCGTGGGTAGACAACGGGTGTTGCAGCAACTTGAACACAGGGCTCTGTTACAGGCGCATGGGCGCAGATGAATGATATATTAAAAAATTTTGCTTTTATTCGGATAGCGGTGAGACGTTCGTCCACAGGTGTGAACGCCAGAACATGGCGACAAAGTCTCTCTCCCACCACGAATCCGACGCCGAAACTGCGCTTTTTCGTATGGCCACTCCAATATATGTCACAATTTTTGATGTTCTTTCTTCCTTGTTTCGTCCAACGCATTTCTTGGATGGCGGTGATGTCAGATTTTGCTTTGACGAGGACATCAACCAGCCGGGCATCTGCACCAATCCCATTCAGGGAGCGGACGTTCTAGGTGCATGCCCTCAATTCATTGTCCTTCAAACGTTTGCCATGGTCGTCATCAATAGAGAGTGTATTTATCCGAGGCTTGTTGTTATATTTCATTGGAGTATGGTTTTACGTGGCGGGTCCCAAGCCCTGCGCACAACCCGCTCAGCGGGGGTGACACTATTACTTGGCACGTTTATACAGCGAACCGCTTGCTCCAAGACAGACGCCCGCTTGCAGCCGCACCTAGAGATGTACAGACGCTGCCGATGAAATCTCCCCCGGCTAGCCCTTAAACCGATTATGTCAGAGTGGCCTAGCCAGGTTGTCGCCTTCTCACATTAGCTCACCGCTGAACGGATGTTTAGCGGCTACCCAGAGGATACTTGGTCGCAAGCGACCTGCAGTAGTGAGCTGCTTAAACCGCATGCAAAAGAATCGATCTGGCCATTCCCAGGTGAATGGCGGTCAGAAGCTTTCCCCACTTTCGTGGACTTCTACACACGGCCCCACCCTCCATACGATTTTTTTTAATATCTCGATCCTTGCGCCACCTAGCGGCGATTTTTTTCATAGGTCGCTTTCTGTTCATGTATGTATTACGTGCAAATATGAAATAAATCGGACCACAAATACGATTTTTTGAAATATTTCGATCCACCTATCGGAGTTTTTATTTAATCTTGTTATTGCATTTTAATCGGGGTCTGAACTATATTCCAAGTTTCAAGCTTGTAGCTTATCGGGAAGTTACTTAAATTTCAATTAGAAAATTTGTGCCGGCCAGCCAGCCGGCCTGTAAAATCAAGCTAAATAAAACCGTTTAAAAATAGGTGCGCGTACTTATGAGAAGTAAAAAAAATAAAATTTTGCCAACGATAGTAAACCCAAGAATTTCATACAGTTTTTACATTTTTTGAGTTGACAATTTTGTTATATTTATATGAATGGGGAGAAGAAGTGAAGTACTGGTATACTCCTTGTGGACGGTTTGAGGAGTACCTTTGGAGTATTTAAAAAAATGGGTGCTTGTATTTATAAGCGCGTGAGAAGTTATACTTCTTTGTCGTCTTAAGAAATAGTTTTTGATTGCATGCAAAGGGCATCTTTCACATATGTCCAGTTGAATCTATCTCAACATCGGACTCTTTCTTTCTTTTACAGGTACTCATATAAAATACTCGGATAAAATAATCGATGCTAGTATTCACATCGAGTAAAAGGTGTCGAGTATACTCGATCCAGTTGAGTACTTCGGAATTTTCACCGAAAGTGAAGAAACTTTTGTTTTTAATGACATCGTATGTTTTGAGCTTAATAGAAAAAAGTAAGGAAGTTTAGGTTTGGCCGAAACTTTACACTAGATATCAATTTTTATGCACTCCGAGTGTATTTCTGCCATGAAAAGCTCTCAGTGAAAACTCGTCTGCCGTGCAGATGCCGTTCGGCCAATTTGTAGGGAAAATCAAAAGGAGCACGACGCAAATTGGAAGAGAAGCTCGGCCTTAAATCTCTTCGGAGGTTATCGCGCCTTACTTAATGAAAGCTGTTGATGAGTGCTTTAGAAGAGGGTAATTTTCATACCTATTGGTGACTAGGGTCTCGAGATATAGGCCAAAACGTGGAACCGTGTACCCCTAGACAATGTTTATACAATATGGATAACAAATGAAAGCTGTTGATGAGTGCTTTAGTACAGGGTAGTTTTCATACCTATTGGTGACTAGGGTCTCGAGATATAGGCCAAAACGTGGAACCGTGTACCCCTAGACAATGTTTATACAATATGGATAACAAATGAAAGCTGTTGATGAGTGCTTTCATGGATGGGTAGTTTTCACACCTATTGGTGACTAGGGTCTCGAGATATAAGACGTGGACCCGGATACCCATAGAATGTGTGTAAATATGGATATCAAATGAAAGCTGTTGCTGAGAGCTTTAAAGTAATTTTCATTGTGATATTCGATTTAGTCGCATCAACATGGCAAAACTGATAAATATGCATGCGAAGTCGAAATAAAGACATGAATTAATAATACCCACATACCTGTTGGTATATAAGTTCGTCTATATTAGTATTAACGATCCTTTTTTCCGGGAAGTAGACCAGAGACGGACTGGGACGGGGATTAGGACTAGGACTGGGACTGAGACTCGGAGTGGGACTGGGACTCGCAATGGGACTGGAACAAAACACATACCACCCTCTGGCAATAAGGGATGAAGAAGAATGAGAAGAACTTGAGAGAAGAGAAAACAGAGAGGAAGAAGGAGACTGAGAAAGAGATAGAGTGAGACGAAGACAGAGATAGATGAAGCGAAAAAGGCGGAGGGAGGAGTGAATAAAAGGATTAAGAAAAAGTGAAGACGAGCGAAGAGCAGAGTTAGACGGAAAAGGCTTATTAAAATGTAGGCAGATAGACCACATTTAGGGCAGAAAAACTTCTGCCGGGTCTGCTATTTTAAAGATAAACGTCATGAACATTAAATGATTTTTGATCGACTTTTGTCGTATAAAAAAAAAAGGTTTTTGTTTTTCTCGACGGGGTCCCTTCGGCAATGGTTTGGCAATCACTCCGAGTGTATTTCCTCCATGAAAAGTTCCCCAGTGAAAATTCATTTGCCTTGCAGGTGCCGTTCGGAATCGGCATAAAATATGCAGCATGACGGAAATTGGACGATAAGCTGGGTCTAAATCCCCTCCGAGGTAAATTGCGTCAAGTTTCTTTTATGGCATTAGCCGTTTTGTGGCGAGATTAACTAAATAGAACTTAAAATAGAGCTCTTGTAATTTGTACTGACATATCGCTGCTGGTTGTTATTGTTGTTGTAACAGTGCTTCGCCCAGTCCAAAGATGCGACCACTCATAAGTTGTCATCTTTATCCTCTAACGGGAGTCCGAAGAAACCTGCAGTTCAACAGGTGTGAACCATAAAGAAAGGGATGTAAGAGGCCTTGGTTCCGCATTTCAATTGAAAAGATGGTTGGTGTCATTGGGGGACACGTCGCAAGCAGTACATACATTATGTAAGAGATTTGACGATTTTGTTACGGCTCTGGATTCGAGCTACAATTGCGAATGCATGCTCGCAAAATGTAGATCCTGATCGAATGTCATACCCAGTATTTTGGTAGTCGGTAGCGCAATGCCATCAACGTTGATGTCCAATATAGCCGACATTTGTTTTGTGTATGTTGTTAAAAAGATCGCAAATTGGTCGGTGAAAATGTAAGGTTTCGCGAGGCGAAAAAACTGAAGAAATTAGGGAGATCATTTTTTATTTTATTACACAGCTCATCGAAGAGTCGGCCGGGACCTGTAGCCTTTATCGTGCAGTCATCTGCGTAGGAAATGATAACTCCTTCTGATGGCGAAGGGAGTTTCGATGTGTAGAAGTTAAACAAAAGCGGGGATAGAACACCACCCTGTGCCATCCCTCATTTAATTCTGGGATTAGATGTCACGTTCCTGAATTGTACCGATGCCTGCCGACCAGACAGATAGTTTGCTGTTCCCCTTTTGAGACTAGGAGGAAGGCGAGACATTTACAAGTTTTGCGGTAACGTGCTGTGATTGACTGAATCAAAAGCTTTTGGTCATCTATCTCTACTGGTTGTATTGTTACGTAACATATATATTTTGGAATTTTTGGTAAGATTAAAATTGTAAGCTCCTTTTCTTTAAAGTAGGCGTGGTCCTTATCCGCTTTTTATAGGAGCTATATATAATACAAAAGACCATATTTCCGCCATATTGCAAAGCGATATCAACAATTTTTGATTAAAATATGTATTCGTATGTAAGGAGTGGTAACCTCCGAAGAGATTTTAGGCAGAGCTTCTTTTCCAATTTGCGTCAAATTTCAGTAGTCAAAATTCAGAAGTAAAATTTTAGAAGGCAAAATTCAGAAGTCAAAATTATAAAACTAATCAGACGACAAAAAAAACATTAGGTTAGGTTGAACTGGCCGGTCCATGAGGACCTCACATAGACTGAATGAGTCCGCAGTGTTACCAAAAGTTTGTTTTAACGACCAACTGAAAAACACTATCAAAAACCAGGACCTATGTTATAAAATAACTCCGTCCTTTTGGCAAATACTTGAAGCTTCCTAGGAATTAAGCCACTTGCTACTTCTAGATCTGACAGCTGTATCACTCCTAATAGCTGGAGTCTTAGCCTGGCAAGCGCAGGGCATGAGCACAGAACGTGTTCGATCGTTTCCTCCTTCAACCCGCACTTCCTATATCTGCTATGACTGACCAAGCCTAATTTAAAGGCATGTGACGCCAGAAGGCAGTGTCCAGTCAGAATACCCGTCATGAGTCTACAGTCCTCTCTTTGTTAGTCTAAGGTTGTAAGACCTACACATAATCTTCGACACTTTACAGCCCCACGCTTGAACCCACGCCTTTCCTGCTCGATCATGTACACCTCTCGCCTTCGCTTAATCTCGCCCAGTCTAATTGTCTAGTTCGTCCACTTTTTCATTCCCATCTATTCCCATATGCCCTGGAGAAAAAACATTAAATTCCTCTCGTTTATTTATTTCGAACATATTTTGTACATATAAAGACAAAGAAGCACGATCTAAAATTTTAAATTGTGTGCAAGGTCTCCCCCATAAATTCAGAAAACAAAATTCAGAAACACATTTTTTCAGAAAACATTAGTAAGAACTCCTTTTTCCGAAAGCCAAAATTCAGAAGTCACAACTCAGAAACAAAAATTCAAAAATCAAAATTCAGAAGTCAAATTTCAGGAATGGCTTTCCGTAATTTGATGGTCGACACTCGACGGTATAATACTTCGATGCGATGTCGAACCATCGATGAGGCCGTTTTGGTTTCCGTATTTCGATAAAGACACTCTCGTTCTCATATTTTGGGAAGTGTTTGGAAAGTGATTTGTGTCTGTCAAAAACTGTGTGCCATAAATAAAAAATAAAAAGCAAAAAATGTTTAGTTGTCGTTATTTTTTGATTTTGGACGATTTTAGTGCGGAAAACCCATCAATTAATAGTAGGAGGATAAGGGATGCATCAAATCCTATGGAGTTCCCACAAAAAGAGTAAGATTATACACATTTCAAAGAGTAAATCTTAAATCTGTACATTGGCATTTCACAGCTTCCAAACAAAATACCGGCTAACCAGTAAAATTTTTATGGAAATCTTAAGAGAAATCAACCTAAGGGAAGGCGTGCGAAGCACGTATATTCCTCCGAGTTTGAGTCTAACAGCAACACTGGAGATATTAGCAGGTGGCGGTTACCAATGGCAAACTGGTGGAGCACACACAGCACCAATGGGCCATAGTACATTGTCGAAGGTTTTTCGCAGTACTTTGGTATATATGTATGAACGTCTTTGTAGAAAGTGGATACTTTTTGAAAAAGACTTTCAGCCATGCAAGGAGTTGTTTAACCAAAAATATAATTTTCCTGGTAATGCAACTCAATAAATCAATAAATAACGAAAGTGGGTTTTTTAAAATTCATTCCAGTTGTTGTTGCCGTTGATGGTACTCATTTGCAGTTGCTAAGACCTGTGGAAAATTAACATACTGTAACGAATTTACTGCAATTCCCCTTGTTTGCAATCTTCTACTAAGGTTCGAATCACTAAACTGTTGAATAAATAACACCACTATTCAGTAATGCAAAGTGGTCTTTATCAAAGTACTTCACAATAAATAACTCTACTATTGCTCGACAGATAGCGTGCTTAATCCAAACTGATTCTCGCGCCTTTACTGGTGTCGCCTTTTATACTGTTTGGTTTACTCGTTGACATTTCTAGGCGGTTCTGTTCTAGAATCTACTAGTTGGTTATCTGCTATAAGTTTCTCAGCTATAACTACAGATGCACAATTTTTATAGCTTCTCTCACAGCTCATGTGAGTGTGTTTGTGAGCCGCACTTCCACAATTATATTGCATATCTCAGATATGATATCTGAGTGTGTTTGTGCGTTGCTTCTCCGCTGCGTGCTAAATTAGTGATGTGCATAAAGTCACTGCTTAGCATCGGTTTAAAGATGACATGACCCCTTAGTGTGGCTAATATTCGTAACACTGCCCTCCACCTAAGTCTGATCGTCCCGATCAGAAAAATCTCTCGATCTGACCGCTACTAGCCTCTCCAAATAAACCACCCTTCTATTTCGTGGTTTCCCAATTGTTTGTATGCGGTAGATGACATCACTGATCCTCTTCACAACTCTGTACGGGCCTACCCAACTGCACCGATATTTGGATGGAACACCTTTCCACCGGTGAGGGTTGTACAACAGTACCAAATCTCCCGCCAAGAAGCCTTCCGAATTATTGTTCTCATCGTACCTGTGTTTCACCGTACTACTCATTACCATGGTTCGTTCCTTCACACTCTGTTTTTTGGCCTATGAACTACTTGGTATAGTTTGCGCTGGGCGGATTTGCTTTGCATAATCAGTATCGTTCCGACGCTTCACAACAGTAGTGTGTCCTGGCTTGAAACCACGCTTGCATTCTTTCTGCGAAATTCTTTCCTTCGTTTTAGTGCGTCTGTTAGGGCTTTTCAATGCCAGTGTTTCTCTCACAGGTACCTTCGGTTTTGATTTGTTTGGCCATTTTTTCCATCAACCTTTGCTCGATCTACTTTCCTTGACTTTCGTGGTCTCTGTCGAATCTCCTCCACCAGCACTCGCTTATTGCTGAGCCCTTTTTCCAAACTGAAGTTAAGTGGTACACCCTGGTTCTTATACTGCATAATCCTTCTCTTCATATCGATCCTGTGTCATAGTCAACTAAGAAATCCACTCCCAATATGACTTCATTCACGATCTCTGCCACAATGAATTTGTGTCTCCCTGGACTTGGTTATACTCGCCAGTACTCGTACGCAATCTTCCTCCAGGTAATGGCTTTACTCTCCTGTTGACCAAATCAGATCGGATCAAGGAATGAGATGCGCCCGTATCTACAGTCAGTACACGCTCCTTGCCATCCACATTTCCTTTGACGGTAATACTGCTCGATTTCCTTCCTGTTTGCGAGATAGGTATCACACGACATTCAATAGCTGGGGCAAGTTTTCGATCTTTACATTTTACTCGCTCTTGTTTATCTCCTCCAGATTTGTGTTTACGACCAGCCAAGTTGGAAACACCATGACCGGTGCTGCAATGACGTGCAATGTGACTTGGGTTACCGCACTTGAAACACTTCATAACTCCGGCATTGTTTTGTTGTAATCCCTTCAGTCCTTCCAAAATTGTGTCTATCCAATCTGGCCTTTCCACTTCCACGCGATGAGCTTTGTATGCGGGTTTACTCAAAAGTGACGCTGTTTCCTGAGTCAGTTCATGGGACACCGTTTCAGCAAATGTTGGCTTTGGGTTCGCGTATGTGGCTCGCTTCGTTTCGACGTCCCGTATGCCGTTAATAAAGCTCTGAATCTTTACCCTTTCAGTGTATTCCACGGGTGCGTCCGCATTTGCAAGATGAGCCAATCTTTCAACATCCGAAGCAAACTCCTGTAATGTCTCATTTGCTTTTTGGTAACGGTTTTGCAACTCAATTTGGTATATCTGTTTTCTATGCTCGCTTCCATAACGTCTCTCGACAGCGGCCATCAATGCTTCATAGTTGTTCCGCTCTCCTTCGGGAATCGTCTGTAGGATTTCGGCTGCTGGCCCCTTCAATGCTACGAATAGAGTAGCAACTTTATCTTCAGCATTCCAGTTGTTCACTTTTGACGTCTTCTCAAATTGAAGCTTGAATACCTCGAAAGGAACAGAGCCGTCAAAAGATGGAGTTTTTACCTTCGGATTGCTCTCTGGAACATCTGGGCGATTTAGTTGTAACTGTTGCATAAAACCTTTCAACGCTTCTATCTCGGCATCAATTTTGTCCTCGAGTTTTAAAATTTTTGCATCCTGCTCTTTCAGTTTCGCAAAGAGCTGCGATGATACCTGTTCCGAAATTTTTATCGACATTCCAGATATACGTGCCTCTTGCGCTTCCAGTTGAGATGACATATATTTTTTCTGTTCTTCCAATTGAGATGCCATTTGCGACGCCATTTCTTAAATGCGTGCCTCCTGTGACTCCAGCTGAGATGCCATTTTCGATGTTTGTACAGATATTGTGCTCGTCACTGTCTGCGGTGTTTCGTTTTTTTCTTCCATTTTTGTTGTTGTTTTGTCGCTATCATAATGAAAGACATCCTCCTCAGCATTGATGATTCCTCCAAATACCATAGCTACACTTAGTCGTTTTTGTAGCTGGGATTTATCGCCAAAAGTAGCCAAGTTGGAAGTCCGTCAACTCCTCCTTCAGTTGCTGGATCGTCAATTTACCCAGCTTTGCCATGTCCAAGTTGTATTCCCAATCTTCGGAATTTATTCAACAATTCCTCTTCTGACACCAATTTATTCAGTAATGCAAAATGGTCTTTATTAAAGTACTTCACAATAAATAACTCTGCTATTGCTCGACAGATAGCGTGCTTAATCAAAACTGATTCTCGCGCCTTTACTGGTGTCGCCTTTTATACTGTTTGGTTTACTCGTTGACATTTCTAGGCGGTTCTGTTCTAGAATCTACTAGTTGGTTATCTGCTATAAGTTTCTCAGCTTTAACTACAGATGCACAATTTTTATAGCTTCTCTCACAGCTCATGCGAGTGTGTTTGTGAGCCACACTTCCACAATTATATTGCATATCTCAGATAAGATATCTGCATGTGTTTGTGCGTTGCTTCTCCGCTGCGTGTACGTACATATGTGTAGACCTAATGACTGAATTAGTGATGTGCATCAAGTCACTGCTTAGCATCGGTTTAGAGATGACAGTACCCCTTAGTGTAGCTAATATTCGTAACAATACTTATTTCAACAGAAAAGGAAAGTATAGCATTAATGCAATGATTATAAGTATATATGTACGTACATTCCTATATACATATGTAGTTTTTTATGTAAATCCTTTCTTTAGAACTGTTTATTGAGTAATCGTATTGGACATGCTTTATACTTTTTTTTTTTTTATTTAAAGTCAACAGACAGATATGTGATCATAAACTAATAATCAAAGCTATATGCCTACAATATGGAGGTGCTACACACGACTAACTTGTGTGGAAGGCCTCAAAAGAGAGATTGGTAATGGAGTGACAATACAACAGTGGGAATAGAAACTCGTGGCTATTGGGTGATTCAGGATACCCTCTTGAAACACGGCTAATGACTCCGTACCGGTTACGAGCAGATGAGCTAGACGCAACCAGATGATTTTTTAATGATACTCATAGCAAAGCTAGGAGCATTGTTGAAAGAACTATTGGCGTTTAAAAAAGTTAGCTTATTAACTAAATCTCTTTTAAATACATTAACATTAATTGCATCGTCCCGTTTAGGCCGCTGGAGGATATTATCAAACGACAGAAAACCAAGATATAGCCCAACAATTGTTGGGAAATTGCAAACGTGTGCGCCGCTCTTCATAACGTGTGCATCAGCCGAAATATTCCTTTTCGTACCAATAATAAAGCTACAACTTAAAGGCAAGAGGGGGTGATAGAACCTACCCCGCCGGACACAGGCAACTGAGAAGCAGATAGAATAAGAAATATAATAAAATACCATCTCTTCAATTCAGCTATGTAAGAATTTCATTTTAATTGGTAGTAAATAAAGTAAAATTGTTTGTAAATTGGTAATAAATAACATAAAATTTCACTTCATTCTCGTAAAAGTTCACTCGTAGGACGAATCAATTAAATAAAAAAATAGATAAACATTGTATTTATTTAACACATACATATAGGTAGTTTCATTTGTTATTAATTTTTTGTTTCAGCAAAGAGAGTTCAAATTTTACTTTTTCCAAATCCGCCTCCATTACTTGCACTTTCATTTTCTTATTTTCTTCAATTGCAATTTATTTTTCCATTAACTGCAGCTTCTTTTGTCCACTTTCGTTGCTTCCTTTTAAGAGCCTTAACATTTTAGTTTGAAATTTTTCCTGATTATCTAATTCTTTTTCAATAATTTTCATTTTTGGATCTATAAGTTTTCTTGCTGTGGGAGTTTTTGGTTGCTCGTTATCGCTTTCTGATCCTGAACTTATATTTTCTCTTGGTGACTCACTTGGCGCTCTATTCTCGTCGTTGCTAGAGGAACTATCTGCGCTCAAAATTGCTGTAAAGAAGTCGTTTATGAATACTTCCTCCGACTGCTTAGAAGAGCAAGGACGGACTGTATTGCTTCAATGTGACGTAGCGCCTGGAACTCCTAACAAATGTTCATTTATATTTGCTACACCAATCATCCATTCTTCCGTGTCGTTTTAAGAAACGGCATCATATGGACCACCGCCCGTTCTTTTCAAACTGTTCATGCATTGTGTTAGTTTGCATTTCGTATTATATCTGTAGTCAGTCCATACCTAAAAGGAATACATGTATGTTGTTACCATAAACAATACTATTTCAAACAGAATTTGTATAATTTCTAATGCCACAACCCACTTTCTGCCATGCCTGCTTCGCCTTTACAGGAGGACCGTTACTATTTAGCAGGTCCGCTAATTTGCTCTATAACTGTTTTTTCTTCGCGCGGCCGTTATTGGTCTTTTGTAAGCTATTTTTAACTAACGCATTATGTTTTTCCATAATTTCAACTAGTAGCTTCAGTTGAGCAGCGTTTGTTTCTTGGCTCCTATGTAAATAACTATTAAATAATTTAAATCACAAAAATATTAAAATTTTAACTTACATTTTGGTGCGGTTAATAGCTGAAAGAGGAAAAACGAGAGCAAAAGTGGTGCCGAGAAAGAAAAAATGATACTTCGATACTCGTTTCTGTTCGATATTGAATTACGGAAAGCCACCCCGAAGTCAAATATCAGAAGTCAAAAATCAGAAGTCAAATTTCAGAAGTCAAAATTCAGAAAGTTATCAGAGAGCAAAAAAACATAAAATTTTGCGCAAAATTTAAGAAATTTAACTTCTGAATTTTTTTTTCAGCCATATGGTAAGTTCTTGGAACACAGCCACTTCGAAAGAAGGCGTTATATCCTATCGAATTATAGATGTATTATGTTATAATAGCACGAAATTGAGTGAAGCATGAACAAATAATTGTATCGAATGGTGGCACAACGTCATTCGAAGTGCGTTTGGGACACACCCTAACATATTTAATTTCATAAATAAAATAAAAAACGAACAGTAATAACAGAAATAAAATTGCTGCATTTTTCAGTTGGAGGCGGACCATATCGAAAACGCAAGAAAAAATATGAGGACCTCGGCCAGCCTTTGTTTAATATTGTAAATTCATTTGTTGTTGTTGTTGTTGTTGTATTAACGATAAAACACTTCCTGAAGGCTTTGGGGAGTGTTATCGATGTTGATGGTCCTTTGCCGGATATAGATTGGTAGGTTCCGGTAACAAATCACCATTAAGGTACTAGCCCAACCATCTCGGTAACGATTAATATGACCACATTAAACCCTCTAGGCCATACCGCCAGGGTCGTAGAGAGAAAATCCGGGACTGATACATTTGATTAATTTTAAATAATGACGTCTCATTCATGAATCATTGTTGATGGATTACATAAAAAAAATGTTTGCCACATGAACTAAATGATTTTTGAACTAAGAGCTGAAAATAAAATTAACACAAAAAAATTACTATTTATCAGATATGTAATACTCCTATATTGCTACAACATGTTACGTACACTCACAAACATCAGAGTGCCGATATATTGGTTCCGCCCATAAATTCAGAAAACAAAAATTCAGAAACACATTTTTTCAGAAAACATTAGTCAGTACTCTTTTTTCAGAAGTCAAAATTCAGAAGTCAGATTTCAGAAGTCGAAATTCAGAAAGTAAACAGACGTCAGAGAAAACATAAAATTTGTCTCAAAATTCAGAAACGTTTATTTATTTAAAGGAATTATGTATAAAGAAAAAGTAGTAAAATCTAAAATTTTAAATTGTATGCAATAGCAAGCATGTAGTTAATAAAATCTTTTCGCGTTTATCTTTTTCAAATGAATTTACAATATATAAAAAACGAAGTCCTTATATTTTAAAATTGATGCAGTTTTGTTTCTGTTATTGCTTGTTCGTTTTTTATTTTATTTATGAAATTAAATATGTTAGAGTGTGTCCCAAACGCACTTCGAATGACGTTGTGCCACCTTTCGATAGAATTATTTGTACGGACTTCACCCAATTTGGTGATATTATACATTTCCATAATTCGATTGGATATAACGCCCCTTTTCGACGTTGCTGTGTTCCAGGCTGGAAAAAATTTCAGAAGTCAAAATTCAGAAAGTAATCAGACAGCAAAAAAACATTAAATGTTGAACAAAATTTAATGTTTTTTTGCTGTCTGATTACTTTCTGAATTTCGACTTCTGAAATTTGACTTCTGAAATTTGTCTTCTGAAATTTGACTTCTTAATTTTGACTTCTGAACTTTGACTTCTTAATATTGATTTATGAATTTTTGTTTCTGAATTTTGACCTCAACAACTATGGTGGCGTCTCTAGCTTGGATTACGACGTTTCTTTCGTTAATGGTAGTCATACATTCGAACTTGTTGATGTACTTGAGAATGTCGGTAATATCTCCGTATGCTTGTGCAGTCAAATTTAGCTTAAGTAATGCGTTTAGTGCTTGTGTCAATCCTGGAACATGGTTTGCGAATGGTCTGATTGCCTCAATTCTAGCCGACCACCTAGTGTGTGAAAGACTGTGAAGAGAGCTTGGTACATTTTTTTGAGGATGTCCCATCGTTGTGGACTGCTGCCGAAAATAGTAAAACATTTTTGTACAACGCCTAAGAAAGTAATTGCAGCCATACAACATTCTGCAGCATCAAAACCACATAAATTCAGACTGTGGGTTGCACAAGGCCAGTAATCAGTATTCGAGTTTTTGTCGAGAATGTGACGTTGTGCTCCGTTGTAAGCTCCTATCATACTGGCGCCGTTATCGTACCCTTGTGCATGACAATCTTTTAATGGGATTTCATGTTTACCTAGAGTATAGAAAATTAAATCAGCGATTTCCTGATCAGTTTTTTTGTTACAATCCACGAAAGCCAGAAACCGTTATTGAATTGTAAAATTTGTTGCTTTCGATTTGAAAAGGAGGTAGCGCAACATGAACGTAGTCTGTTCAACGTGACTAGCATCAGGCGTACCATCAAAGACAATAGCAAAATACTTGGCTTGCTTGCGTTGATCTAATATAGTTTCCCTCATATGTTTTGCACAAATTTCTATAAACTACTTCTGAATGTCTGGGGAAAGGTAGTGAACTTGTAAACGTTTGTGCTGCTGTTGTGAAATCCAAAATTTCTACAAATGATCTCTAAGTATAGGATCATAATGGCTTATGAGTTCTAAGATGCCCAAAAAATTTCCATTGTTTCGTTCACCAAGATATATACTTTCACCTCTGAAAACTAGGCCTCTTTCACCCAAAAATAAAATAGTGTCCAAAATTCTATATAAAATTTCTCTCCACTTTTGAGTTTCAGTGATTAGCTTTTCATTGATAAGTGTATAAATTGTAGCCTCCTTTTGAATTAGACTTTGTAAAAATCGCCATTGAATATAACATTTAACGTGATCGTGAGTATTTTCGTGTGCTGGCAGTTTATCCTATAACTTCTTCCACACCTGCAATTTGGAATATCCGCCAGAACAATAAATTTTAGGTCGATTTAAGGTATTGGTGATTAACAGACGACATGGCAGGCAATAAAAAGCATTGCTACTGGCACTCCGCACCAACCAGTCACGCTCCACTTTCTCTCCATTCGGCAAGATTCTGTTAAACAACGAGGTAGGAAATGCATCGTAATGACGATCACGTGGAAAAATTTACATTTTTGTTTGATATTTTTATTGTCTCCTCACTGTTCGAAGGCCCTGGTTTTGAGCCAGCTGCCAAATGAAATATTTATTCTTACATTTTATTATATTACTAGCAGACCCGGCATTTGGTCTATCTACATATATTTTAATATAATAAGCTTTTTCCGTCTAACTCTGCCCTCCCCCTCTTGACTTTTTCCTAATCCTTTTATTCACTACTCCCTCCGAGTTTTTCGCTTCATCTATCTCCATCTTCGTCTCATTCTAATTCTTTCTCAGTCTCCTTCTCTCTTTTCTCTTCTCTCAAGTTCTTCTCATTCTTCTTCATCCCTTATTGCCTGTCCCAGAGGGTGGTATGTATTTTCTTCCAGCCCCACTCTGAATCTCAGTCCCAGTCCTAATCCCAGTCCGTCTCTGGTCAACTTCCCGGAAAAAAGGATCGTAAATACTAATACAGGCGAATTTATATACCACATTTCAGGCAAATCGAATAGGACGTATGTATATAGGTATGTGGGTATTATTAATTCATGTCTTTATTTCGGCTTCGCATGCATATTTATCAGTTTTGCCAAGTTGATGAGACGAAATCGAATATCACAATGAAAATTACTTTAGAGCTCTCAGCAACAGCTTTAATTTGATATCCATATTGTATAAACACTGCCTAGGCATTAACAAGCCCACGTTTTAGCCTATATCTCGAGACCCTGTGTGTCGATCGCAACCAAACCTATATAATAACCACCGCGTGAGGTATACGCAACTTATATGAAAGTTTGAACAAAATCGACAGACGCATCTCTTCAAACACCGGCGATCAACTAACACACATTTTAGCCTTTCTTTTTATATATATAGATTTTTATTTTTCATATATACATTACATATATAGATTTTTATTTTTTCATAGAAGTCTGGTTCAATTTGTGAGCCAGATAGTTTGTTAATTACTTCTTTTTAGTTTGACAACGCTGCATTTAATAAACCTACTTTTTCAAAACTTGATGTCGCTGCTTAGCCTTTCGCCGTATGAGTTAAATGAAAAACAGCGGCGACATCTGCCTATCACATTTCACGTGTGCGAAAATTTCACGACATCTGCTTCTAGAGTCTCTCAATGTTCCAGAGCATTCCCGTGAGAATTGAGCGTGTGCCGGAGCTGTAAAACTCACTGGAAGACTGCAAATGTGTGCGTCTGTGTACATGTACATAACATTTGTGTGTGTGTATTGTTTACAGCAAAGCACTGTTGCCATTGACCAGTTTGCATGCATGCTTACGTAAACATCAAATTTTGGAACTACAATTTTTCAAGGTGCAAATGGCAGAAACAAATACTGAATAAGAGTTTCTAGTTCATTTATTTGTAACCTACAATTTCAACAAAATTTTAAACAATCATTAGGCCTTTTTGTATAATAACTGCAATTGGTCCAAACATAGCACACAAAATATTAATAGGCAACTCTGTCGTATGAGAGACCGATCAGCTGACACGTTCTTACGGAAAAAATCAAAATTGCTTTGATTTCTACGTTCCGGGCAACGTACGTACGTGCGTTGAACGTCGGTGAGTTTTCGTTTACATTGCACACTCGCAAGTTAGGTCGTGTCAGCTGACACTTTTTTCTACGTACGTTCGTGGGTAACTGCCGCTTTACACAAGCTTTTGCATTATGAGTAGATTGCACGTATTTTTATGGAGAACGGTAGATTGAGTGACACTGGCGCCATCCGATATGGATTTTGTTGCAAGTAAATCATAAGAAGAAGAATTTTACATTTGTTTTGGCTACGGGTGTTGGCACACTTTGCAAGTGAAATTATTTTTTCCACTGGTTGGTAACTTTTCTAACATATTTCCCAATTAAAAACTGCAATATAACAATCGAATACGACTCAAAATATATTATCAAGTATTTTTGTTGTATAAGGAGAATGTTTATAACAGTACTTCTCGAAATTTTGTATGTGAATGGGCAAGGCAAAATAAACTTCAGTTGCCAAGTCTGAAGTTCCTTCATATTTACAAATGCAACATCTTGGTTGATTGTGGCGATGTTATTGGAATGCATACGCTTGTGTTAAACGCATCTACATATATGAAAAATGTCATTGCGCCGCGGCCTTCACTGCCGTTGCTATGCTAGTTACTTTGCTAGCGGTCGCTGTACATAGATATGTGTCCCTATGTATACCGTGTATATTACATACATATACGCACAAACCAATGCTTGGAATGAGGGTTGAAATTTTCATGCGCTATTTACTTTGCGCCGTCGCTATGCGTTTTGTTTTTCGTTTGTACGCGGAATTAATACTTCTTCTGAACTGTAAACGTCAAGAGTTTATTAAAATGAATATATGTATAATTGACAAAGTTGAGTTATTTTTAAATGTATGTAAAAATATTTGTGCCCGAATGGTATTACGCGATGATGGAAAAATGCGTGTGCTCGCCGTCGCTGCTAAATATCAACTGCCCTGTCAACTGTGTGTGACATACATATCTTAACACACAAAAAAATTTTCCATACAAATTGCCAGCCTGTTTTGCAAGTTTTGCAGTTTACCTAAAACCTTATAAAAGTTGTATGAATCGAATCGTTTGGATCAGCCGCAGTGCATAGGCCTATTTTTGTGCTCTGTTTGTTTATAATTAATAGAAAGTTTTTTGACACGGTAGGGTGCTTTCTTCTTCTGCAATGGTAGTATTGCATACTAATAACACGGCTCACAGGCGCATCCTGCCAAAGCGAAGCGATTCTGTGTGGATTTGGCTTAGGGCCTGCTTATGCTTGCCTGAAACAAACGGCTGTGTTGGCAGGTGCCGCATCTTGTCATAGTGCTTATGGAGATGTTCCCTTAACCCCCGTGCAGGCGGGGCTAGATCAAGCAGTTGTTTGCTAGGATGTCCTGGTTTATGACAATTTAGCAAAAACTGCCTTTCAGCATTTCGTTGTGCTCTTTATTGTTGAGCTCTTTGTGAGTGTGTGTGTAGTGAGGCTATGTAGGTGATGTTCGGGGGTCATAAAGAGACATCCGGTGGCAGTTCGGATAGCAGCATTTTGACAGGCCTGCAGACTTTTATAGTATGTGTTTTTAAGACCAGGCGATGACGCGTAGCACATGAGGGGCCGGCTAATTTATTTGTACGTAGTTAGCAACGTTTCTTTATCTTTTCCCCAGGTGCTGCTGGCAAGCGACTTGAGGATTTTGTTGCGGCTTTGTACTTTAGATAAAATTTCGGTGGCATAAGCCTTGAAGATCAGAGTATTATCGAACGTTACCCCTAAGATCTTTGGTTGACTGCTGTCCGTAGTGTGACACCATCGACGTGAACGGCCAATATTTACGACATCTGTTCCTTCCACATACTAAACAGAGTGGTCGTGGAATTTGTCGGTGATGATGCCAGGTTGCGTGAGGTGAAACTAGAAAGACGGGGAAATAGCTGTTTATTTTAGAAACAATTCATCAATTGAAGGGACAGGTCCTGTTGCCATAATCGTGCAGTCGTCGGCATAGGAAATGGTTGTAACTCCTTCTGGTGGGGTAGGGTATTTTGATATGTAGAAATTAAACAGAAGCGGGGATAGGACACCACCCTGTGGTACCCCCTGTTTAATTTTTTTAGGTTTTGAGATTTCGTTCCCAAATTGAACCGACGCTTGCCGACCATTCAGATAATTTGCTTTTCACATGTCAAGTGCCCCGAGCACTGTCCTATGGTGAGGTTTTTCCTGATCTAGCCCGTAATTAATGTGGGTGTTTATGGCATTTAGCGCAGACTTCAGGGATAGGTTGAAAACGTGCGCTAGGTAGTTTATTCCCACATCGCCAAGGTGTTTTAGCATTGGCATGGCTATTCCGTGTGGCCCTATTACTTAAGAGGGCTTGGCCTTTTGAATGGCTGTTTCAACCTCTGTGGGGAGGTTGGTAATGGGTTGCATGTCGTGTTAGTATTTATGTGCCCGTGATTTGTGAAGGTTGTACAGCGTTCCCAATTAGCTTTTTTAAAATTAATAAAAGTCCGCTTTTCAGAGGTGAAATTGGCAGGTCGCTGTATTGAAAGGAGTATGGGCAGGTGGTCAGATGTAAAGTAAGCTGCCATTCAACGCAGTTTATGAGCCCTGCGCCGTTTATTGTGCAGAAAGTCGTATTGTCTATTTGCTCTGCTACCTGCCTGCATCTGCTGTCGACTGGCATCCTGGAATGTCAGAGGTCAAGGGGAGCGTTGAAATCGCCAAGGATAAGGCGGTTTTCGCCACTTTGGCAACAGGTGGCAGGGGGAATATAGATGTTAATTATTTCTAAGTCAACATCGCCTGACCGGATGGTTATGGCTTGACTTTCTAAGGTATTATCCCTGTGGCTGATGTTAGGTTGAAATACACTATATTGCACGGTGTGATGGGTGATTAAGGCAAGGCCACCACCATTACCATTGTGTGATATTGATTATGAATGTTGTAGCCATCGCAAGTTTGGAGTCCTAATCTGGCAGTTAGCTTTGTTTCTTGAATTGCGGCTATACGCACATTATTTTTATTCATGCAGTCAACTGCCGCTGCGATCTTTCTGGTTAACCCGTTACAATTAAGTTGGAGAATTCCGAAGTGGATCGGGTGGACTGTCGTCACTCTAGTAGCTAGAGATTGGTGAAGGCGCCTTAAAGGATATAGGCTTTGTCGAGTGTGCTGTCCGACTGCTGCCGGAGCACCTGATGTCGATGACGTGGTACCTGTGCTTTGGCAGTACGGTGCAACGAATATACCGGTCGCACGGTAGTCTTTTCTAAATCCACAGCATCTATGAATGTGGCATCGGCCAAATCATGAAATGTATTGGACCGGTGTCGCGATGGTAAATATTCTAAGCTGCCATACCGAACACACGGTGTGGGGAACGAGGAGTTGATGACACCTACTTAGCGTGTGTCGATAAAGGAAGGGAAAAACGGGGGTAAAAGCTGGTTCTTCGCATTGCTACTGTCCATTCTCCGTAGATTGTAGTGGTGAGTTACAGCGGCCGCTTTAGATGGAGGCGCTGTTTGGGCGCGAGCAACAGCGGACAGTTGATGTGGCCTGCTGGACAGCATTGCTGATAGAAGTTGGCGGACTTGAAGAGCAGGGACCCACAAAAACTTTGTAGAAATTTCGGGGGGCGACAAGCGTTGGGTTCTTACCCAGAACAGCCTGAACGGTGTAACCATCTTTTACACGTGACACACTGGTAAGAGTATGACCTTCTGAGATAAATCCTTTTCCGACATATGCAGCAGAACCACAGCTTGGGACCGGGGTTAGGTTCAATACCTTTCCGTAGCAGGAGGGTATGGGAGCTTCCACGATAACTCACTATCTAGGATGAATTCTAGATATTTTGTGCTACATATTTCTTAGCTTAGGCTTTGTCCAAATAGGGACCTTGTATTTCCTAGGAAATAATACCAGATCAGTTTTTCCGCTTTGGCGGTTAACCCAACTCCAGATGCCCAGGCATGTACATCCTGAAATGCCTGATCCATCAGAGAGCTGATTGTTGTTAGGCATCTGCCACCGGTGGCCGCCGTGCGGTGATGGTAGCGTGCTCCGCCATGCACACGGAAGACCCTGGGTTCACGTGCAGGGTGCGGAATTCCTCTGTTTACAGATTTTGTTGCCTCACATAGACCCCATTTCCATGTGATCGTTCTGCAGCTTAACATTGAGCCGCTCGAATTTATTAAGACCAAATGAAGTTGAATCGAGTTGAGACTCTCCATGGTTGCTCGTTTCGAGACATTATTGAAAGCTCCTGCGATGTCCAGAAAAACACCTAGGGCATACTCCTAGCGTTCCAGGGCTTTCTCTATGTTCATGACCACCCTTTGCAATGCAATATCAACTGACTTGACTTTGGTTCAAGCATACTATGCTGAAGAGAATAACTACTTATTCATTTTGATTTTATATACACATCTATTAATCCCTCTGGGGTTTTGAGCAGAAAAGATGTCAAACTAATAGGCCTGTAGTCTTTCGGATGCAGATGACTAGTTTTTCCCGCTTTCGGTATGAAGGCTACTTGAGCATTTCTTCAAGATTGCGACACGTGGTTCAGTTTTATTCAACCCTCAAGGATTCATTCTAAAATCGTTCTACCTGCTATCTGCAACATAGCAGGGAATATTCCATCCGGACCCGGCGATTTGAACCAGGAAAAAGTTTTTACTGCCCATTCCATTTTGATATTTGCCGCCAATCCTGGTACCTCTCGCTACGTAAAAGAAGCGAAGACGTTGTTGCGTAGCTCTTCCACAGCATCTCCTGATGGGAAGTGTGTGTTAAGTAGTGCCTCAGGGGACTCTTCACTACTGTGTGACCATACCCCATTGTCTGTTTTTATCAGTCCCTGGACCGCATTTCCCTTGAATAGAACTTTCCTAAGTCTCGCCGTTTCTATATCCGCACAGAAATTTTCTATGTAACCCTCTTCGACCTGTTTATTTCATGTCAGAGCTGGACATTTAAAAGTACTGTAGGGTTTTCATATTCCCACAATTCGGGCATCCTGTTTAGCTTTCGCCCTCGAATGCGCTGCTCTCTTCAAAGCTCGACCAAGGTTTCATAAATTCTGCACACGTTCTTGTTCGCTTAGGCCCCTCACAGAGACCTATCCTCTTTCCGTCGTAAGTGTTGTTGGCTTTAACTTTAATAATTTCGTAAGTCACAAGATATTTTAGTTTAAGTTTTAGACCTCCGCCCAACTGTTCTCGCTTTATGGCAACAACTTCTCCAATGTAAAATTTCGACGGAAATTGTACCTTTTGCGATTTTCTTATTGTAGCTTTAATAATTGTACTTTGGCACATCGTCGGTTCTATGCTCGCTCGCACTCAAACTGTTTTTGTATTTCTTGGTCTATTAGTGATTTTATGTGCACATCTTCTTTTGTACGCATCTTTACACCTGTTAGTAGTTCTATCGGGGTTGTATTAATGCTTCTTTTATACGTAGAGTTGATCATTTGTTGTACCTTACCGACATGTTTGGACCATGTAGTAGGATAATTACGGAATTCAGCCGTTCTACTTGACCATTAGCTCTAGGTAGACCAGTCGTAACTTTGATGTGATTTATATTTTCTTCTTTGCCATAATTTAGAAATTCAGTTGAGGTAAAAGCTGAACCACGATCTGAAATTATCTATTTTGTTTTACCAAACGTTGTCCTTTTCAATTTTAACCTCGAAATTACTTCTTGCGCTGATGTTGTTTTCGTAGGATACTGCCAGCAGAACTTCGTGAATGCATCAATAACAGCGAAAATATGTTTGTATTGCTTATTCACCTTCTTGTTTACCCTGCTTTAGATTTGCCATGATACAATGTATACAATTCTCAATAAACGTTTTTATTTTTTCTTCTATTTTTGGTATAAAATATTTTGTATTAATAAGTTATTTAGCATTGCGCACAGCGAAATGACCCTTTTCATGCGCACGTCGAATTATCTCTTTGCACATATTTTTTGGTATCACTATTAGGTCGTTGTCATTTACCAATTTGAATAAAATTTTTCCTTTTATTAAGAAGTTATCATGTGTAACAATTTTTGTTGTTATATCGGCCTACTGATTTTAAGATCGCGGGTTCGAATCGAGCTCAAGGCCTAACAATAATTTTTTATCATTATTATTGTTATGATAAATTTTTTCTTAATTGAAAAAATTTTTAAATTAGAATAGAAGAAAGAAAAAATTTAGACAACTGCCAAAGCTCGTTGTATAGATCCATTGGTTATAGCAGCGGCGCCTAAACGTTGCCGATGAAGGAATTTAGCAGTTCCCGAAATGGATCTATACAACGAGCTTTGGCAGTTGTCTAAATTTTTTCTTTCTTCTATTCTAATTTAAAAATTTTTTCAATTAAGAAAAAATTTATCATAACAATAATAATGATAAAAAATTATTGTTAGGCCTTGAGCTCGATTCGAACCCGTTATCATGTGTAGTTTTCTCTTTAAGCACGTCTAAAACTGTTTTAATTTCGGCATCGCTTCCTTGCGCACGTCTTAAAGCATTTAGAAAATTATTCCATCAGTTTATAGTACACTGCGTATCGGCTGAGGACATCCACATGTCTCATCATAGATCTAGCTCGATGTTCAATTGTATAATAGTAATCTTAAAAAATAGGATCCAGCGTGCAACTCTTGTACAAAGGTCTTTTTTTATCTAACGTTTTTGTAAAGGCATTACAATCGGTCACCAACTTGAAATGTAACTCTAGCAAGTACACCCTGAATTTTTTCAACGATTCTATTACTGCAAGGATTTCCAGCTCGTAGCTACTATATTTTCTATCGGCGTGGCTTGGTCTTTGGCATTTTGTATTTGCTTAGGGCATTAATTTTGTTCGGTGAAGGTGAAATCTTCTGGTTTTCAATAACATCACCTAAAAACTCGACTCTTCGTTTCAAAAAATAACATTTTTTTTAAATTTATTTCAAGACCATAGTCTTTGCATATATTAAACACTTCAATTAAGTTCTTCAGAGCTTCTTTTTCATCTTTATCTGGCACTATAATATCGTCTATGAAAGGCAATGATATGCCCTTCCGTGTTGCTTTATGAAATATGGCATTTATAATTTTTGAAAAACACTGGAAGAGTTCGATAATCCAAACTTTACGAAATTGATATTGACTATTGTGTGTCATAAACGATGTGTATTCTTTACTAGCCTCTGCAACCGGCACGTGAAAACCCCTATTTTTGAGGTCAATGGTAGTAAACACTTTCGCTTCTTTTAATTGATCAAGCTGATCTTCGGTTAGCGGTAACGGATATCGATCTTTCACCATAACTTTTTTTAATTTTCTAAAGTCTATGCACAATCTTGGGGAACCGTCACGTTTTTTCACCAGCACAATGGGACTACAAAACTCTGAGTTTGAATGTTCTATTATGCCGTCTTTTAACCATTGTTGTATTATCTCATTCACTTTATGCCTTTCGGTCTACGCGGCATTGAATAAATTGGTGTCCCGCCTTTTAAAATTATATTCATTTCAATGTCAGGTGATTTGCACTTCATTGGTTTATAATTGCGTATAAAATCACGAATTGCTTTTTGGACAAGCATGCTAGCATTTACGTCTATATTTAATTGTTCATCATTACCTATATCAATTTTAAACACCGTCGCCACGTCTTCGTTTACGTCTTTCGCGTTTTTTTTTTTCAATTGTAAAATCACGACCGATTATTATTATTGTTGCTTGCGCACAAAAATCTTCACTGAGCAATATATCGACGTCTATGTATTTAGATGGAACTATCATAAAATCCAAATTATATTTATTATACCCAATTGTTATTTCATGTTTCACTAAACCTCTTGGCTTAATTTTATTTACACCATTGTTGTCGCCAAAACCAACTAAACATACACTAGTGGTCTGCAGCATAGGTTTACCTATGTTTACGTAAATTCTGTCAGTCATAATATTAAATTTACTGCCTCTATCTAACAGTGCTAAACAGATAAGATTCCCAATTTGTATTTCTTTATGCATAACACTTTCACGGACAATTCTTGTGTTTACACTTTTTGGTCATCGGCTTTAAGCTTTGAGCAATTTTTCCCAATGTGACCAAATGTATTGCATTTGAAGCATTTAGTACCCTTCTCTTTTGTTTTTGCATTCTAAACTTTTATGACCTTTTATGCCACAGTTATAACAAATTATTTCTTTAAGCATTTTTCTAATATTACTCGCATTTTTGTTTTGCATATACGCACCTTTTTGTACAACTTCTTGTTTGCTCTTACTATAGATTTTTTCATTACATTTGAGCTTTTCTTTGAACTGTTTTATATTTTCTGAGCCGTTCAAAATTGCTTTATTCACACTTAAATCTTGAATGCCATCATTAACATATGATACTAACGCACTTTCTTCAATGTTGCTGCGGGCAGCTAGTTCTTTCATGTGTATAAAATATTCATGAACGTTTTCATTTTCCTTTCTGTTAATTGCTTATGCACATCGGCACTATTAACCGAAGATTCGAACTCTTCACACAAAGCTTCTTTCAAGCTCTCCCACGTAATAATACCTCTTTCATTTATCATCATTTATAAAAGCTTTTCCTACAGCTTTTAGTGTTTTTTTTACATATATGTATAAGTTTTTGAAAATCATCCCACTGCATAGTGTTGCAACTTCTTTGAATTCGTTTATCGAAATTTTAATTGGTAGTTTTTCACTGCCGCCGTACGGCCTAATTGTCTCTTCAATGTTACGGAAAGTTACTGCAAACCTTTGTTATTGCACATACACGCGTTTCGTTTCTTGAGCATTATTGCTGCCACTATCAATATTTAGCTCACAGAAACTTTCAAAGCATTCATGTGCATTTTTAATGCCACTATTTCTGTGCTCATTATTTGTACCGTCTTTGTTTTGATCGTCATTTTCGCCGTCGTCGACGTCGTCTTCTTTTTCTAAATCAAATAAATTTCCCCTTCTTACATTTTCAAAAACATGACCAACTACATCGCCATATTTGTAATTTAAACAAAGTACACTGCAAATTGAAGCGAGATCCACTTCTTCTAAATTGCGTTTAATGTATGCAAGTTTTTTTGTATACGCGCTGTCGTCGCAATCGAAACTGAAACCTTCAAAGTCTCGCAAACGTTGTCGATTAAGTCCTTCACCCTCGCACTCAAATATATATTTATTTAGAGCTGTTATGCACTCTTTTCTGCTTTTGCGCAAATTTCCGCGAATATTCTCGAACTCACTTAGCTTAGACATTTTGTAGTTTTACAGCTATGTCGCGTTGTTTTGCATGAATGTATGTACATACATACATGTGGGTACCACTTGTGTATTGCCAATGCGTATTTTACATTCGTGGAATAAAATGCATTATTTGTGCAAAATGTACTACTCTTTAATGTGTAATTTATTGTTAGACTTTTAGTTCAGCCCACATATTATGTAGGATTCCTATTACTTTTCCACTAAATCACACCAACACAGTATATAACAAACGATGTGGGGTTTATTTAGTATAATAAAAGGATTTTAAAGGATAAAAGTTATTTTAAGTTTCAGAGTTAAATTTTAAGTATCAAAATGTTTGAATTTAAATATCAAAATCCTTCAATCTAAGTATCAAAATATTTTATCTCAAAATGCCGTCGTTACTTAAGAAATTGTTTTTCGTCTTTTGTTGCTCAATCGCGACTACTTGTCTCTTTGTTTTTCTTCACCAACCGTATCAAGATGTTGCCAGACATTTAAAAGTATTGTATGGCTTCCACATTCCCACATAAATGGTTTTAAAAAGCATTTTTTAAACGATAACATTTATTTACATCAATAATTTTAACATATAGTATATGCATTGACATATATAAATTCTTAAATGAAGAATGGCTGCAGTTCTCCCGAGTTGTTGGAGAATTCAAGAAGGGATTTAAATGCAGCAATTCTTTCTTACGAAGAAATGTTTATGAAAATAATTTGAAATTTTTCAAGTTGAAAAATATTGACAAAGGGTTTTTTCGAGTTTTTTTTTTTTTTTTGTAAACATTAACAATTTATTTATTTATTTTGGGAAAAGGTGAAAAGAAGGAAACATTTGCTAGCATATTGCGATAATACCATTTCTAAAACAGGCAATCCCGTTTCGTTTTTTTTTTAACAGGTTTTACCGAGCATCGAACAATGGGCAAACCGGAAAAATCACAATCACCTAGCCATTGGGCGTCGTTTTTGCTTTCTTTGCTAATTTCAGTTTTATCTCATTTCAAACTAGCGCACAATTTTAGACATTTATTTATTTTGGGAAAAGGTGAAAAGAAGGAAACATTTACTAGCATATTGCGATAATACCATTTCTAAAACAGGCAATCTCGCTTCGCTTTTTTTTTTAACAGGTTTTACCGAGCATCGAACAATGGGCAAACCGGAGAAATCACAATCACCTAGCCATTGTGCGTCGTTTTTGCTTTCTTTGCTAATTTCAGTTTTATCTCAGTTCAAACTCTCGCACAATTTTAGACATTCTGTCTTTACATTAATTTGTACTAGGCGTGGTTTTTATACCTTTCATGAAAAATGGTATATTAATTTCGTCACGAAACCCAAAATTGTAAGTCCTTAGAGGAAAATAGATAGACCCACCATTAAATATACCGAAATAATCAGGTTGAAGAGCTGAGTTGATTTAGCCATGTCCGTCTGTCCGTCTGTCTGTTTGTATGCAAACTAGTCCCTCAATTTTTGAGATATCTTGATAAAATTTGGTGAGCGGATGTATTTGGATGTCCGATTAGACATTTGTCGGAACCGGCCGGATCGGAGTCCTATAGCATATATCCTCCATACAACCGATTTTTCAGAAAAAGAGGATTTTTGTAATATCTTACTCAATTTAACAGATTGAAGCTTCAAACTTCACCATATACCTTCGTATATTGCACATATTGTTGCCTGAAAAAATTGATGAGATCGGTTGTATATATAGTATATATCCCCCACAACCGATTGTTCACATAAGAAACTTTTCGTAATTACTGCCCTATTTTAAGAGCTGGAGGCTTCAAATTTCAACGAATGCTTACTTATATAGCATATATTGTTGTCCGAAAAAATCATAAAGATCGGTGGTATATATAGTACATATATGGTGGTATATATTGTATATATATATAGTATATATATATATATTTTCGCAATTTTTGCCACATTTTAACAGCTAGAAGCTTCAAATTTCACCGAATGCTTACGTATATAGCATATATTGTTGTCTGAAAAAATCGTAGAGATCGGTTGTATATATAGTATATATCTAATTTAACCGATTGTTCAGATAAGAAACTTTTCGCAATTTCTACCACATTTTAACAGCTATAAGCTTCAAATTTCACCGATTGGTTACGTATATAGTATATATTGTTGTGTCAAAAAATCATAGAGATCGGTGGTATATATATTATATACTTCATATAAACTCTTATTTTTGCCCCTTTTTTACGGCTAGAAGCTTCAAAATTCATCAAATTTCATCAAATAGTTACGTTTAGGTCATATATTTTTGAAATGCGTGATTCGTAGTCATAGTTTTTACATGCAGACCGCGAGGTATATTTAGGTGGCCGACTTGACATTTGCCGGAACCGGCCGAATCGGCTCACTTTAGCATACAATCGATTTTTCAGTAAAGGGGATTTTTATCATATCTTCTGCCGGGGCTTTCAATAATGTTGAAAAATGGGCGATTATGGATGGTCTTAATTACATTAAAATACATCCTGCCTTAATCAGATGGATCGGCTGCATGTTAAATTGCAGAAAGATTACATCACAATGGGGATTGTACGAGGCCACGAAATCAGTGGAAAGGGGCACGCCGCATGGAGAGGTGCTATCACCTCTGCTGTGGACGCTGGTCATCAACCAACTGCTCAGGCAATTCGATGAGAAACCCGTAAAACTTACGGCTTACGCAGATGACGTTGCAATTGTCATAAGTGGAAAGTGCCTTCCAACGATTAGTTCTTTGATGGATCGGGCGCTTCGGGATATTCAAACCTGGGCATCTAATGTCGGGTTGAAAGTCAATGCGGAGAAGACGGATATGGTCTGGTTTACAAAGAGGTACAAGGTCTCAAATTGAACCAGGCCTAAGTTAGGAGGGGTGACCTTACAGGAGAAACCTTGCACAAAATATCTAGGAATCATACTAGACAGTAAGCTGTCATGGAAGCTCAACTTGGAGGAGAGGATCAAGAAGGCCTCAACGGCACTCTATGCATGTAAAAGAATGCTGGGGTGTACGTGGGGCCTATCGCCCTCTCTTTCTTATTGGGTTTTTACAGCGATTGTAAGCCCTATTCTATACTATGGAGTTCTTGTTTGGTGGAAAGCCACACAAAAAACAACATACCTCAAAAAATTAGAGGGGGTATGCAGA
The DNA here is from genome assembly GCF_040869045.1 of Eurosta solidaginis. Taxonomy (NCBI): domain Eukaryota; kingdom Metazoa; phylum Arthropoda; class Insecta; order Diptera; family Tephritidae; genus Eurosta; species Eurosta solidaginis. The sequence goes on from NC_090324.1 coordinate 106,233,572, forward strand.
CTATCGATGCTTAGCATTACGGGAGCCCTGAAAACAACCCCGACGGCTGCACTGTATGCCATTCTGCACATCCCACCTGTAGACCTGGTAGCAAAGAACAAAGCGTTAACGACCGCAACCAGGCTCGGTGTTTTAGGGCATAGTAGTATAACGTCATCAATCACAAGACGAACAGACTACATGACTACTACGCTTCGAGGGAGATCCTAAGGCCACAATAGAGGTGGACGGTTGGCGCAAGTGTGCGCAAATGGCGGACGAGGCGATACATGTATACACCGATGGTTCCAAAGTAGTGGAAGGAGTAGGGTCTGCGGTATACTGCGCTGATCCGGAAATAAGCAGATCCTACAGGCTGCCGGATTACTGTAGCGTTTTCCAAGCGGAAATATTAGCCGTAACCAAAGCAGTAGAAACTCTGGAAGAGAATAGCTTAAGCTGCAACCGTGTTAACTTTTATATTGACAGTCAAGCAGCAATTAAGGCAATTATCTCGCATAGCACAGCATCTAAATGCGTGTTAGAGTGTAGGCAGTCTCTGGAGAGAAGCGCGACAGGGAGAAGTATACATCTATATGAGGTCCCAGGGCATATGGGAATAGACGGGAATGAAAAAGCGGACGAACTAGCTAAAAAGGGCGCATCTCTTGAAGCTTGCTCCGTAGACGTCCCAATTAGATTGGGCGAGATTAAGCGAAGGCGAGAGGTGCACATGATCGACCAAGCCGGAAAGGCGTGGGTTCAAGCGCGGGGTTGTAAAGTGTCGAAGATTATGTGTAGGTCTTACAACCTTAGACTAACACAATTGCTTCTATCATTAAAAATAGAGGACTGTAGACTCATGACGGGTATTCTGACTGGACACTGCCTTATGGCGTCACATGCCTTTAAATCAGGCTTGGCCAGTGATAGCAGATGTAGGAAGTGCGGGTTGGAGGAGGAAACGATCGAGCACGTTCTGTGCTCATGCCCTGCACTACCCCCCCCCCCACTCGACCAAAAGGGAGTCTCTGGAATATGGGTAAGGCTGCCCAATAGGCCTGGGGGGAAGTACCATCGGCAGAACCGACCTTGTAACTTTACCCCCCTTCGACCCAAAGGGAGCCCCTACAATGTATTTATATTGGCTCGGGCAGTCTGCCAGGGTAGTGGGGAAATCCGCTCCGCCACTGGCGTTGGGACGGGTTTCCTTCCTACCCGAGAAGGCTGCTCGTGCATTACCTTTCCGATGAGTAATAAGGGGTGTAAATCCCGTCTTACTCACCGGAAATGTGGGTAAACCTGCGGGGTGTCCGATAAGCAGGACTAGTACTAGTTTTCATATGTTCCCATACGGGTACAAAGAGGATTGGTCCTATCGATACCTTTCGAGTATAAATGGATACAATTAGTCTTTTCATAGGACATGCTCAAACAAAAGGGAGCAGTTCAATTCATACAAAGAGATCAAAACTGGCATTGCTACTCATCCCGGATTTATCCTAGACTAATCGCGTTTTGTGGAAGGTAGCGTAAACTACAAATATACAGGTGTATAGCTGGTAACCAAGCATGAGATACAATTGTTCTGAAACTGTCCGCGAAATTACTAGACGTTAGGAGAAATGGGTGAACTATAAAACCGAGAGTATAAAAGCAGCGCAAACTGAGGAATGACCAATCAGTTTGATTTAAACACGCTATTAGTAGCGAAGTGAAGTATAATTTTGTAGTATAATTGTACTACTCCCAAAGTAGTCTAATAAAGACCATTTTGCAATACAGAATATTGGAGTTATTTATTCGACAGTTCAGCGATTCGAACATTAGCAGAAGGTTTCAAATAAGCACAATTTCCCAAAATTCGTTACAATTCGTGTCAGAAGAGGAATTGTTGAATAAATTCCAGAGGCCAACAACCACATGGCCAAGTTAAGTGATTTGAAGATCCAGCAGCTCAAAACGGAGTTGGAGAACCGTGGATTGAATACAACCGGCAATAAGTCCGAACTTCAAGCACGGCTACGAGACGTTATGGAGTCGGAAGGAATTATTGTTGAAGAGCATGTCTTTCATCTTGATAACGACGAGACAACAACAAAAATTGAGGAGAATTACGAAACACCGCAGACAAAGGCGAATACAGACTTGAACATGATATTGGCTGCAATATCGGCACAAATGTCCGAAATGTCATCATAAATATCCACAAACATGGCCTTCCAACTAGGAACACAGGAGTCACGCATTTCAGAAATGTCGTCGCTTCATTCCGTTCTGATTCTTCTAATGCCGGACATCCCAATGAGCAATTGAAAAATAGTTCCCAAAATGATGGAATGAATAACCAAAAGGTGCGTCCAATAGTTGTTGGTATTAACTCTAATGCTAGTTTAGAAGTTAGTGTACGATTCAAATAGCTTCATCTGTCATCTTTTAAGCCATCTGTGAATGCTGAAACTATAGTTGACTATGTATCAAGAACTGCAAAAATTTCGCCTTTATTAATGCGCTGCCAAAAACTTACGAAAAGGGACGTAGATGAAAAGTCCTTACGGAGTGTTAATTTTAAGCTTGGGATCTCAGCATCTAATTACAATAAGTTGCTCGATTCGTCAATTTGGCAATTAAGGCCGTTTCGTTTTTTTCAAAGGACTGTGGTGCAAAAGGACAACTCATAAGTCCTCGCTCCGTCACCAGTAATGACTGCTACAATTCCTGTCTAATTGATGATGCCCGTTCTTTAAAGAACTCAATATCAATATATTTTCAAAACATATCAGGCATGAGAACTAAGCCCTCTGCTGTATTTGCTGCTACCTCTAGTGAAGAATACTATTTGATAGTTCTTGTTGAGACGTGGCTTACTGCGGACTTTTTTAGTAATGAGTTTTTTGATAAAATTTTGTATAATATATATCGCAAAGATCGTGATAGTGTAAGTACAGGACTTTATCGAGGTGGAGGAGTGCTAATTGCTGTAAGAAAAAGGCTACAAACCTCGGAGGTTCCTCTTAATATCGCTGATACTTCTATTGATCAGCTTATAATCAGTATAAAAGGCAAAACAGAATGTCTATTTGTCAGTGATTCTTATATACCACCAAATAGTGCAGATAGTGTTTATGAAAATCACGTTGATAATATTGTGCATGTTTCGAGCATTAACTTGAATTCTAAATTTTGTATTTTACGGGATTTTAACTTAAATAAAATCGTATGGAATTATCTTCCAGGTGAGAAAACTCTCATACCTACTAATGTCAATCAAGCTAGTGAAATGTATTTAGTTGATAATTTTTATAGTTTACAGTTAATTCAAATCAATGATTTTGAAAATACGCTAGGTAAAATCCTCGATCTTATATTTGTTAGTAATGATCTTAATTATAATTTAATTCGTTCTCTCTGCCCGTTATCTAATACTGATAAACATCACGTACCATTGTTATTGGAGATTAAGTTTTATGAATTTGGAAATATTAAACTCAGTAATGAGTTGGTTTCAATTATAGCCGATGTGATTTTGCCTTGATCAATAATTTGATTTCAGATATTGACTGGCAGTCTCTTTTTAATAATCGCAATCTTTCAGACTGCTTTGACTTATTCAAAAGTAATATCTCGGAAATAATGAATATTAATATTCCTCGTTTCCCGGCAAGGGTTTACAAGTTGCCGTGGTATACCAAAAGCTTAAAGACTCTAAAAAAATTGCGTAATAAATATCATAAACTTTTTAAAAAATCAGGAAGTCCCGAACTCAAGCAACAATATCTGAATTACGCGAAGGAGTTTAATTGTCTTGATAAGTTTCTGTACAATCGATATATTCTCAATTTCGAAAATAATATCAAATCGAATCCTAAATCGTTTTGGAATTTCATTCGCTCCAAACAATCGGTTTCAACAATACCGTTGTCTGTGTCTTACAAGAATTCATCATCGTCTAGTGATTCAGCCAATTTGTTTGCAGAATTTTTTAAAGCAAACTTTGCTATTGATGATCTGTGGAATGCCGACGGGGATATGTTGAACGAGATAACGTCTTGTTTCGACTTCTCCTATTTAGTTCTAGATATTGATGATATTATCTTAAGTATTCAGACGATCAAGAGCTCCAAGCAATGTGATTATCAAGAATTTTCATCTTTTTTCCTGAAGCACGGCGGCCACCGTGGTGTGATGGTAGCGTGCTCCGCCTATCACTCCGTATGTCCCGGGCAAAGCAACATCAAAATTTTAGAAATAAGATTTTTCAATTAGAAGAAAATTTTTCTAAGCGGGGTCGCCCCTCGGCAGTGTCTGGCAAGCGCTCCGATTGTATTTCTGCCATGAAAAGCTCTCAGTGAAAACTCATCTGCCTTGCAGATGCCGTTCGGAGTCGGCATAAAACATGTAGGTCCCGTCCGGCCAATTTGTAGGGAAAAATCAAGAGGAGCACGACGCAAATTGGAAGAGAAGCTCGGCCTTAGATCTCTTCGGAGGTTATCGCGCCTTACATTTTTTTTTTTTTTTTAATGTGTAGCTTCCGTTGCAGAGCCCTTGTTGCATATATTTAATTTATCATTAAAGTCTGGTATCTTTTTGGATGAATGGAAAACTACTTTTATTCAACCTATTCATAAAAGTGGTAGTAAAATTGACGTTACAAACTATCGGCCAATATCGAAGATCCCCGTGATTTCAAAACTTTTTGAGAAAACGGTGATGTTTAAATTATCGTCCGCAGTTAAGCGTTATATTTGTCCATGTCAGCATGGCTTCGTTCCGGGGCGTTCAACAGTAACCAATCTGGTCGTTTTTTCGAATTACTGCATCTCGTCTTTTACTCATGGTTGTCAAGTTGACTGCATATATACGGACATATCCAAAGCTTTTGGCAGAGTTTCGCACAAAGCTCTCTTGGCTAAATTGCGAAAAATGGGTTTTCACTCAACATTTTTACAATGGATTTATTCATACTTATCCAATAGGATAAATTTTGTTGTTATTGACAACGTAAAGTCATCGCCTTACGTAGCAACCGCAGGTGTGCCTCAAGGTAGTATCCTTGGCCCACTTTTCTTTATTCTCTTTATCAATGATGTAAGTGCTTGTTTCAAGCAATGCAATTATCTCCTTTACGCTGATGATTTGAAAATTTTTTTCAGAATCAAGGACGAGTCTGATACTCTCATACTACAATCTGAGTTAAATAATTCTAATGAGTGGTGCTGTAAAAATAAGCTTGCGCTGAATGCCAACAAATGTTATTACATAACTTATTCCAAATTATGTAATAAATTGATTTCGTCTTACTATGTCTCTAATAAGCCGTTACTTAGGGTGAATAAAATTCGGGATTTAGGTGTTGTATTTGATTCGTCTTTTACATTCACCGAGCACTTAAACTTTATTATCCCCAAAGCATATTCCTTACTGTCCTTTATTAAAAGAAATGGATCCGAGTTTAAGGACCCATATACTAAAAAACTCTTATACAATGCCTTTGTACGGTCAAGGCTTGAGTATGGTTCCATAATATGGAGTCCTTATTATGAGGTACACAATAAGAGAGACAAACGTGTGCAAAAAATATTCATGAAGTACTGTTTATACGATATAAACTTCGATCTGCCTCTTCCTCCATATATCTCTAGGTGTAAGCTAATTAATCTACACACATTAGAAAGTAGAAGATTAATTACATCTATAATGTTTATTTATGATATTTCCAATGGCAATATTGATTGCCCGATACTGTTAGAGTCTTTGAACTTTTATGTTCCATCACGAACTTTGCGCCAATATACTATGTTTGTAATTGAGCAGTTTAGATCTAATTACGCACTTAATGGCCCGATCACTCGCGCTCTAATTGCTATTAAGTCAATCAATAATAATTATTGTATTGATTTTTCGATATCTCGTCGAAGTTTTAAAAATATGTTATTTTCCATTTTAAATTAACTTTACTGTAAATAAACCTTATGTTTAATAATGTTTAATATAGTCTGTAAGATTCTTGTAAATCATAGACTGAATAAAGAAATATGAAATATGAAATGTCAACTCAACTGGAAGAATAGAAGACATATATGGCATCCCAACTGGAATCACAGGAGTAACGTATCTCAGAGATGTCGTCAGAAATAACATGCACAAGGGGCACATATATCCGATATGTCGGCACAAATTTAAGCACAGGTATCATCGCAAATCTACGCACAACTGGAAGCGTGTATGGAAGAGAAACTATCGCAATTCCAGGAAGGGTTCAGTAGTCGACAAGATAAAATGGAGGCCGATATTGATGCTTTAAAATATCGTATTCAGGAGTTACAATTGAACCGTCCAATCACTTCAACATCCTCTCTGAAGCTAGAATCCCCAACGTTGGATGGTTCTGTTCCTTTCCAGGTATTTAAGCTTCAATTTGAAAAGACGTCAACAGTGAACCACTGCAATGCTGAAGATAAAGTTGCTGCACTGTTGGTGGCATTGAAAGGGCCTGCAGCTGAAGTTTACAGACTATTCCAGAGTACGAACGGAACAGTTATGAAGCATTGATGGCCGCTGTCGGAAGACGTTACGGAAGCGAGCATAGGAAACAGATATACCAAATTGAGTTGCAAAACCGCTACCAAGAAGCGAATGAGACTTTGCAGGAGTTTGGTTCGGATGTTGAAAGATCGGCTCATCTCGCAAATGCTGACGCACCCGTGGAATACACCGAGAGGTATAAATTCAGAGCTTTATAAATGGAATACGGGATGTCGAAACGAAACGAGCTACAAATGAGAATCCAAAACCAACATTTGCAGACGCGGTATCACATGATCTGACTCACGAAACAGCGTCGCTTCTGTGTAAGCCAACTTTCAAAGCACGCCGTGTGGAAGTAGAAAGGCCAGACTCGGTAAACACAATATTGGAGGCACTGAAAGGATAGCAAAAGCGGAGTGACAGAGGAATCAAATATTTCAAATGCGGGAAGCCAGGTCATTACACGTCATTGCGGTTTGGATTCTAATGGATGGTGGTCTTAAGTACAAAGCAGGAGGAGATGAGCATGAGCGAGCTAGATGTAAAGATCGAGAACTTGCTCCAGCTAGTGAATGTACTGTGATATATGTATCACAAATCGGAAGAAACTCGAGCAGTCTTACTGTCGGAGGACATGTGGATTGAAAGGAACATTTGCTGACTGTAGATACGGGTGCATCTCATTCCATCATTCGATCTGATTTGGTCAACAGGAGAGTAAAGCCATTATATGGAGCAAGATTGCGTACGGTCACTGGCGAGTATAACCAAGTCCAAGGAGAAGTGGTATGTGAAGTCCTAATTGGGAAGTAGAGATATACGCCGCCGATTTTGTCAAGTTAAAATTATCGGCGCGGCGGCGACGTTCGGCGCGTAACTATATCGTCGCTCGCTAGCCAGAAGCATGAATGTGCAAATTTTCCGATTCTGTGTTAGAACCTTCGTTGTATTACCCTTTAGATTCTTTAGGTTCTACTTAAATTAACAATTTCCTACCTTACATGGAAGCCCCAAAAATTTGCAATGCCGTTTTCATGAATGTATAACTCAATCACACAAAGTTGGGCCAGAAAAATGAATGTAGCACATTCATGTTTCTGGCTGGCAACAAAGCAATGCTGTTCCTGTTTGTACGACATATTCGTTGATATGGCTCAACAATTTTTGTTTATTCGAAGCTGTTGCCTATCGCCGAGGCAAAACTAACAGACTTGACAAAAATGTGCGAAAAACTGGTTATACTAAAAGAATATCATTATTTTTATAAAAATCTAAAGGGCAACAGTGAGGTTCGTGACGCTTTACCCGAACCCAACATTTCAGAAGATTCTGATTCCGAAAATTAGAACTAGTTCTAAGTTTGCAATAATCTTATATATATTTTTTAACACCTGTTTTTATGTGCAGGTCCCTTTCTCGCTCTTATTTGGAATCCAAATCTATAAATAAAGTTTTGGTTCTAAAGATGGGGATTCATCCTATTAGCGAGATTTGGGCATTATTAGTCGTAGGGCTTTTGTTTAGCTATATTTTATTAAAATAATTTGTTAAAAATAAACGATTGTGAGCACACAAAGAAATTTATTTGTACTATGGTACCATTGTGAATATTTGATTAGAACTAACACAGCATTACCGGCAGTTGCTAACATTCGCCAGATGACAGACATAAATGTTTGGTTGATAGAACAGCTGATTTCTGTTGATATTTGATATGAGACTTTTATATTTATTTCGCAAGACGCGTACGGGTCCGGCTCGTATCTATTCTAATTATATAAAAATACTTATATGGGAAGTGTTTGGAACGGCTAATCTCAAAAAGTACCAAACCGATTTTTATGAATTTTTTTTTAAAGAAAGTATTGGCGCAAATAAACACACTGCACCTTTTTTTTCATTTTCACAAACTAAAGCCCTTTATATTTAGGAAAGAGCATGAAAACCCCCAAATAATGCAAGCATAAGACTTTTCGATGGCCAAACCCAAGCTACAGCGGGCCAACAAAAACAACTTTGTGTTTGTGAAGGGATACATATACTCACAGCCAAAGGGAGTGCGTTATTTCGCTCTTGGCAAATGCACGAGTTTTTTGCTTTGTTATTGTTTTGTGACAACCACTGAAAATCAAAACAGGCAATTCTGTACAAAGCAACACATATGTACTTATGTATGTAGTAAAGTTGTTTAGAAACACGCATTATATGCAAATCCAAAATGTGATTTGCCTTGATATTTTTTTGCTACAAGAGAGTTAAAATGAAAGGTTGCGAGCATTGAACGACAGGCAAAGGGCGATTGGTCTGAAGTCAGCATTTAACTACAGACCACATCTGAATTATATGGAAAATTCTCCAATTTTCATTGGCCGCATAAGTGAAATTTGCGTTTTTTGTAAGATTAGAAAGTGGCCAAATGAAACACCAGGTATGTGACGTAGTAAGAGTCATGTCATATTAAGTGATATCGGTGAGCTTCCGCCAGCAATCAAAGCGCTGCTTACAGGAGAGCATACGTCGTCCAGTCATTTTAAACAAAATATAGGAAAATACAATGGTAGTTTCGCTATGACTTTGTTTGGCAGTAATGAAATTAGAGAAGGTAATTTCATGGACAAGTGTACCATATTATTGGAAGCTTATAATTACCACCGCCCAACATGGTTCCAAAATATTTACAAATATATTTTTCTTCCCAAGAGGAGCAGCTTTCGTTGCGCCTAAATGCTTTCAAAGCACGCCGTGTGGAAGTAGAAAGGCCAGACTCGGTAAACACAATATTGGAGGCACTGAAAGGATAGCAAAAGCGGAGTGACAGAGGAATCAAATGTTTCAAATGCGGGAAGCCAGGTCATTACACGTCATTGCGGTTTGGATTCTAGTGGATGGTGGTCTTAAGTACAAAGCAGGAGGAGATGAGCATGAGCGAGCTAGATGTAAAGATCGAGAACTTGCTCCAGCTAGTGAACGTACTGTGATATATGTATCACAAATCGGAAGAAACTCGAGCAGTCTTACTGTCGGAGGACATGTGGATTGAAAGGAACATTTGCTGACTGTAGATACGGGTGCATCTCATTCCATCATTCGATCTGATTTGGTCAACAGGAGAGTAAAGCCATTACATGGAGCAAGATTGCGTACGGTCACTGGCGAGTATAACCAAGTCCAAGGAGAAGTGGTATGTGAAGTCTTAATTGGGAAGTAGAGATATACGCCGCCGATTTTGTCAAGTTAAAATTATCGGCGCGGCGGCGACGTTCGGCGCGTAACTATATCGTCGCTCGCTAGCCAGAAGCATGAATGTGCAAATTTTCCGATTCAGTGTTAGAACCTTCGTTGGATTACCCTTTAGATTCTTTAGGTTCTACTTAAATTAACAATTTCCTACCTTACATGGAAGCCCCAAAAATTTGCAATGCCGTTTTCATGAATGTATAACTCAATCACACAAAGTTGGGCCAGAAAAATGAATGTAGCACATTCATGTTTCTGGCTGGCAACAAAGCAATGCTGTTCCTGTTTGTACGACATATTCGTTGATATGGCTCAACAATTTTTGTTTATTCGAAGCTGTTGCCTATCGCCGAGGCAAAACTAACAGACTTGACAAAAATGTGCGAAAAACTGGTTATACTAAAAGAATATCATTATTTTTATAAAAATCTAAAGGGCAACAATGAGGTTCGTGACGCTTTACCCGAACCCAACATTTCAGAAGATTCTGATTCCGAAAATTAGAACTAGTTCTAAGTTTGCAATAATCTTATATATATTTTTTAACACCTGTTTTTATGTGCAGGTCCCTTTCTCGCTCTTATTTGGAATCCAAGTCTATAAATAAAGTTTTGGTTCTAAAGATGGGGATTCATCCTATTAGCGAGCTTTGGGCATTATTAGTCGTAGGGCTTTTGTTTAGCTATATTTTATTAAAATAATTTGTTAAAAATAAACGATTGTGAGCACACAAAGAAATTTATTTGTACTATGGTACCATTGTGAATATTTGATTAGAACTAACACAGCATTACCGGCAGTTGCTAACATTCGCCAGATGACAGACATAGATGTTTGGTTGATAGAACAGCTGATTTCTGTTGATATTTGATATGAGACTTTTATATTTATTTCGCAAGACGCGTACGGGTCCGGCTCGTATCTATTCTAATTATATAAAAATACTTATATGGGAAGTGTTTGGAACGGCTAATCTCAAAAAGTACCAAACCGATTTTTATGAATTTTTTTTTAAAGAAAGTATTGGCGCAAATAAACACACTGCACCTTTTTTTTCATTTTCACAAACTAAAGCCCTTTATATTTAGGAAAGAGCATGAAAACCCCCAAATAATGCAAGCATAAGACTTTTCGATGGCCAAACCCAAGCTACAGCGGGCCAACAAAAACAACTTTGTGTTTGTGAAGGGATACATATACTCACAGCCAAAGGGAGTGCGTTATTTCGCTCTTGGCAAATGCACGAGTTTTTTGCTTTGTTATTGTTTTGCGACAACCACTGAAAATCAAAACAGGCAATTCTGTACAAAGCAACACATATGTACTTATGTATGTAGTAAAGTTGTTTAGAAACACGCATTATATGCAAATCCAAAATGTGATTTGCCTTGATATTTTTTTGCTACAAGAGAGTTAAAATGAAAGGTTGCGAGCATTGAACGACAGGCAAAGGGCGATTGGTCTGAAGTCAGCATTTAACTACAGACCACATCTGAATTATATGGAAAATTCTCCAATTTTCATTGGCCGCATAAGTGAAATTTGCGTTTTTTGTAAGATTAGAAAGTGGCCAAATGAAACACCAGGTATGTGCCGTAGTAAGAGTCATGTCATATTAAGTGATATCGGTGAGCTTCCGCCAGCAATCAAAGCGCTGCTTACAGGAGAGCATACGTCGTCCAGTCATTTTAAACAAAATATAGGAAAATACAATGGTAGTTTCGCTATGACTTTGTTTGGCAGTAATGAAATTAGAGAAGGTAATTTCATGGACAAGTGTACCATATTATTGGAAGCTTATAATTACCACCGCCCAACATGGTTCCAAAATATTTACAAATATATTTTTCTTCCCAAGAGGAGCAGCTTTCGTTGCGCCTAAATGCTGCACCAACTCTTCAAAGAGATATTTTGAAATTAAGTCAAGAAATTCTGCTTGAAAATAATATGAAAACAAAAAGTGGGTTGTGTCCAATACCCAAAAAAAAAGTTGATTTTGTCGCATAGTGTTAATATTATAAATAAGAAACAACAGGTTTGACTCACTTATTTACTTTGACTTCCCCTATTTATGATATTTGGCATATCTTTATTAACTTTTCAATACAAACCCTAATAATAATTTTTCCTCCAAAAATATCATGAGTTTCAGGTTTAAGTATAATAAGAATCAGGTAAAATAAAAGTTGCAATAAATATTGAAAGTGATATAACTTCTTTGTTTATTATTTTAGTAATATGTTTGAAAGCAACATTTTCTAGAATTTTTAAGTACTTTCGTTTGGTAAGGAAAAAAGGATACTTTAGGGGGCGGTACAATTTTGTTAGCTGACCTAATCATGTGAAAACGACTTCATAGGTTAAAACCCATTAAACGGAATTGTGAAGCTTATCAAGACCAAAATAATGACATATCAATTTTAAAAATCGGACGTCAAATAACCAAGTTACGACGAAAAAACCTTTTCGGCTGTATTTCAAAGGATCAAAAAAAATAAATAAAAATTTTTTCCGAAACTCTCTCAACATAATCTTTAAATTAGGGACGGACATTAGCAACTTTTTTTTTCGACCCAGTCTAGTGTGTATGCATGAGTACTACTTCCGCTGATGATTACATGTGTTTGCGAGTATCTCTTCGTTGCCTTGTATGTACATATGTGCGTAAATGATGATTGATTTGTTTACGTACATACGAGTGGCTGCTTAGTCTCAGCTTAGTGATACTAGTATCAGGTTAGTGATGCTAATATTTGTCACAATATGGATATCTCTTTAACCGATACTGTGTGGGCATGGCTGCTAAACTGGTGACCAAAAGGTTGAATTTTATAAGAGCACACCAAAAGACGTTGCGTGCAAATAATTATAGACATCTAAGGGATGCTGTTAACGAGGATTGCAATCCTGAAAATATTGGTTAGTTAGTAATTTGGCGTCTTCATTTACTGGATCGCCTCGATATTTACATGAACGTACACAAGACGCCCTCTTATATGTCCGTCATTATGGAAGGCCTGACTTATTTATAACATTCACATGCAATCCAGAGTGGAGTGAAATCAAAAACGAATTGCCTCCTAATCAACGACCAGGTGAGTGCTATGACATCGCGTCAAGAGTTTTCCATATCAAACTACACCAACTCAAGAGTTTAGTTACAAAACAAGATATTTTTGGAAAAACTAGATGCCATATGTTTACTGTTGAATGGCAAAAGCGAGGTTTGCCTCACGCGCATAGGTATGTATTTTAATTTGGCTAATAGATAAAATTCTTCACGATGCCATGGATCGCATTATATCAGCGGAAATTCCAAATAAAGACGAAGATCCGATGTTGTATGATATAATTACTAAAAATATGATCCACGGCCCATGTGGGGTTGATAATTCATCATCCCCTGCATGTTGAATGGACGATGCTCTAAACGAAACGCGAGCTCCAATAGCTTACCAAGGAAGATAGATATCCAAAATATAGACGAAGGTCTTGAGCGGACGGTGACTACACCCATGTACTTTCTAATGGGACAACGTCGACAACCCATGGATCGTTCCATATAGCCCGTTCTTTCCAGATGTTTCTCCGCTCACATAAATGTAGAGTACTGTCATACAGCGCAATTAATAAAATATATTTTTAAGTATGTCAACAAAAGTAGCGACATTTTCTGTTCAAGATAATAAGGACGAAGTGCACAATTTTTTTATTGGCAGATATTTAAGCATATCAAGGTATTTGGGGATTACTGGGATTTTTGAGTCATGAGCAATTCCCAATGGTTGTACATCTATCTGTTCACTTAGAAAATGGACAAAGGGCTTATGGTATTGCAGAAACTACTACAAACCACTTTGACAGCATTTTTTCCCCTTTGTTCAGTTGACGATTTTGCAAGGACTTAGCTTTACTCCGAAGAACCCGCCTATTACACTTGGACTAATATAATTACAATTAATAATTCAAGGACAAACATTTAGTTATGTTGGCGTAGACCTTCGTAGTGAAGTGTTTTCTCACGGTCAACTGTATGTCGCTATTTCAAGAACTCAAGGAACATAGAACCAAAGTTTTCTCATTCCTGGAAATGATAATAAAACAAAGAATGTTATATTTCCTTATTTTATGTATTAATTTTTTACATTCTACAATCCAATTTCGACTGCTGAGTGGAATAGCACCCTATTCAAAATTCTTTTCAAAAACGTCCTACCTAAGTATTTGACTCAAAAATGCCCTACCGCAAAATTTGATTGAAGAACGCCCTATTTCAAAATTTGTTTCATCTCGGTTCTTCAATCAAATTCTGAGGTGGGGCGTTTTCGAAAAAAACTCTGATGTGGGGTTTTGAAAAGAGTTTTGAGGTGGGGCGTTTTGAAATAGAGTGATATTAGACTCAGCAGTCGATTTACATAAGCACCTATTGTTATTTGTATTGTTATCTTTTTGCGTTTCCTTTCAAGGTTGTTCATTAATAAATCGTTTATAACGCTAACGAATTTAAAACTGTTTGCGATCCGACTACTTTGAATTTTTTTTGTATAGCTGTATTAACAAAAATTTAAATCAGTTTTTAAAACTTTCGTTGTGCCAGAAAAATGAATGTGCTAAATCTCGGAGAATAAAAGGGATGCGAGCAAAACAGTTATGTTAGTTGAAATAGCATATTGTGAGTACAATTTATTGATACATTTTTACATTAAAAACTAATACTTCAAATTTTAAGGTAGCAATAAACTTTGAAATTCAATTTCCCAACATTTTCATTTTTGCACATTCATGCTTCTGGCAAGCAGGCGACGATATTTTCTACTCATTTAAGACTGTATAGGCCATTTGTTGTTCATATCGATATGGTCGAAAAGGGTATCAACGGATGCGCATCACTGCCAGTTATAAGAATCCAATTACGAAATTTAACCCTTTCCCTGCATTCAAAAGTTATTTAAAAAAACAGTCGCTTTCAATGCCAGCTTAACACGGATTTTGCATAACCCAATTCACCAAGCTATTAAAACAAAGCACTAAAAGAAACGTTATATAAAAACGTAAATGCTCACTTTAGATAATTTTTTGAAAAAATTAATAAGAAACAATGAATTTAAATAAAATGACCCAAGTCGAGCATGATTTCAAATTGCCCTTATGGTTGTTAAAAAGCAAGTGACCCGAAAAAAACCGATTTTTTTTAAAACTTCTATATTCCGATTGGAGTGATGCAAATTTCTTCAGTAGGTTCCAGGGGTTTAAACATTCGTTTGAAATGATTCTTCCCTCATACTTAAGTTGAGGATATATGTACGTATGAGAAGTGTTTGAAAAATCCCTTGGCCTTATACTCAAACATCTGTTGTTTATTTGCGAAACTTTAAAATTTCGTCTGAAATGTTGATTTTGATTTTCACATTTCATCATTCAATACCCAAGTCTCTTGGTTTAACACTTCTTAAAGTTGGCGGCCATATCACAATGGAGTGAATCACATTGTTTTAGCCTACCAACCAAGTTTAAATATAACCTACGCGTTACAGCTCCTGTTACATTTATGAATACGTAGGCACATACATATATTTACCAGGTGAGGCTTTGTCCTTCGCAAGAACACTCAAATTGGTGAAGCAAAAGCTTTCCCAAGACAGTCGAACAAATGTCCGGATGTGTTACTACCATAACGTAGTGGACAGTCGAACTAGGCTAAAAACTGAAGCTACGTGGTTATTTACAATGAATTTTTGTATCAAAAGATATGAAAACAACAGTTTGTACTGAGCCTAACATTTACATCTTTCAACTTAAAATTGGTCGACTTTCATTCTTATACATCGTTTTTGTTTAACGAAGACCACTGAAATCAATGTTTCAAACACAAACGTCTGCAAACTTTGGTCTGCATTTAAGAAAAATTATCCAGGGTCTTTGTAAAATTTATTATGTAGGATTATACTATTTTCACCTATAAGTTATATGATTTCACCTATAAGTACAATGATATCCACTTGGTTTGTTTTAAGGTTGTAACGTAGAGTTACAATAACGTAACCCCCCCCCCCCCCCTGTATTTCCTTATTCACTTAAACCTGAACCACTTGTACTTATTCTTCTATACCATACTCAACAACCACTGATAGCAAACCAATGAAAATCACAATAATGGTGTGTTGATTTCTCAACCAGTTTGCGGCACCACCCATATAAAAAGCGGATTTGCATTTTTGCAATTCAGTCCTCGCAGGTGAGCCAGCGGGAGTGGTTGTCTTTTTAAAGACAAAATTGCCACTCCGGCTTCGGCCAGCTGAGTGGAAGGTGTGCTGTCATGGCGCGGGTCACCCTTCACCCAGGTAAGGACGAGCGGCGCGGATGCCTTTGTGCTATTGCCACCCGTCGCCCCCACGGGTGTTGAGCGGCCCGACGCCTTAATGACTATACCCCCTCCCCCTCAGCTCTGGTTTCGGCCGTGAGCCGATGCGTGCGCATAAGGGGCTACCGCTGTTCCGTTAAGGTGCACTTCCCCTCCGCGCACGGATCGACCCACGGTGTATCGGCTGGTACAGCCCCGCCCCTCTTACGCACCTTCTATTAGCGTGCAACTAGGGAGGCGGGGGTGTCCAGCGGTGAAACCAGCACTAACGAGTCCTCGCAGTCTCTTCCACAGGTGACCGACCCCGCGGACTACCGATCCGGCCGAAGACTACCGATCAATCCGATACCGTCAACCGACCCCGCCCGGAACGAGCCGCCGCTGTCCAGGCAAACACCATCGCTAGCCTACTTCCCCTCTCACCACAGCCCTGGTACGCGCTCCGTAGCCCACCGCCGCTGCCGTCACATCGTTGCCCTCTGGTGCCGCCGCTGCTTCCATTCCGCGGGTGCTACGCCGACCGTTGGCCGTCCACCATACTATCGCCGTGCGCATCCCGCCTTGCTGGTGCCGCCGCTGCCACACCAACCACTGGTCGGTCGCCGTACTATCGCCATTCAGCCGCCGCTGCTACAACGACCGTTGGCCGTTCGCCATCCTACCGCCGTTAAGCCGCTGCATCCGTTACACCGCTGCTACGACGACTGCTGGCCCTTCGCCGTCCTACCGCCGTTAAGCTGCTGCATCCGTTACGCCGCTGCTACGACGACCGCTTGCCGTCTGCCATCCTACCGCAGTTAAGCCGCTGCATCCGTCACGCCGCTGCTACGACGACAATTGGCCGTCTGCCATCCTACCGCCGTTAAGCCGCTTCACCCGTTACTCCGCTGCTACGACGACCGTTGGCCGTCCGCCGTCCTACCGCCGTTAAGCTGCTGCATCCGTCACGCCGCTGCTACGACGACGGCTGGCCGCCTGCCATCCTACCGCCGTTAAGCCGCTGCATCCGTCACGCCGCTGCTACGACGACAGTTGGCCGTCTGCCATCCTACCGCCGTTAAGCCGCTGCACCCGTTACTTCGCTGCTACGACGACCGTTGGCCGTCCGCCACCCTACCGCCGTTAAGCCGTTGCTTCCGTACCACCGTACCAATCCGCACGTTACCCGACCGTTCAACCGTTCAACCGTCCTACCTAACCTCCTATGCTCCAACGGCCGTTAGCCGCCGCTCCGCCCCCTCACCATCGTGCGACGGAAAGCTGCTGCCCGTCTAATATCTCCAGCCGTTTGTGCGTGTATTCGTAACACATAAATATTGTGTATTTGTTCAGTAGGGGTTTGTGGGACCTTTACTCGACTCTGGATTGACTGAGCGTTACCCCTGCCTTAGGCAAAATCCACCTCATAAATGGCGCCCGAACAGGGACCCTCCTCCTCAGATAAAGGTGGAAAAACAACTGCAGCCACCACCAACACTGCCGGGGCGGGTTCAACGAACACACCGCTAGAAAGAACACACACACCGGTTCCGGAAGGCACTCTGCTGAAAACCGACTCGCTCAATTGGATCTACCTACTGAGGAGGGAGAGGCTGATCGAGGAGTATAAGGAACACCGAATCGACGTGGAAGGTCAAACCGTAGCCGAGCTGCGTAGCGCACTGAGTACTTACGTGCAAGCGAAACGCGCCAGAAAATCCAGTGAAGACCAGCTGAAAGGGTTGGAACGAGAAGTGAACGAGGAAGAGGGGAAGTCCGCTATGCTACCTCAGCCAACAACAAAGCCGATCCCTTCAAGCCAGATCCACAGCCCACAGCCGCACGGAGGAAGGAGAGAGAACGCATCACCGAAACGAGACGAAATGAGCGACGGTGAACTTATGAATACCGTTCGCCTCTGGGATTTGCACTTTTCGGGAGAGGAGTCACCGCCCGAATTTCTTGAGGGGATAGAGGAGCTCGCCGAATGCTACCGCATCCCCGTCGACCGGCTCCTCCCAACGCTGCCGGAGCTTCTACGCGGGAAAGCACTGCAATGGTACCGCGTCCGTAAGCAACACATACACCACTGGAGCGATCTGCGGAGGGAGGTGCAAAATTTTTTTTTTACAGAAGCGACACATACGACATTTGGAAGAGGCCATCCGACAACGCAAACAGCAAGGCCGTGAGAAGGCCAAGGACTACATCCTCGCACTGGAAACGCTGGTCCGCCAACACCCGACGATGGGGGAAGAGAATCACATCGAACGGATCTACGATGGTCTACGCGTGGAATGCCGCCTTTTCGTCAAGCGCAGCGAGTTTAGGATGATCGAGGAGCTCCTGGAGCTAACGGAAGAGTATGAGCTGTTAAGAGACGAGGAAGCAAAACAGGGAAAAATGGTGGTTCACAGCCTATACCACCTACCCATGGAATACGACAGCAAGGAGTGCTGTTGGCGCTGCAAGGAACGCGGACACCACCGCTTCAAATGTAAGGGCCCCTGGAGAAATTTCTGCTCCCGGTGTGGCCAAGACAACATCCTCTCCAGGGACTGCCCATGCCCTCCGACTAGCCCAATTACCGAGAACGCATCCCGGATGCCGCCCAACGCTATTAAAGGAAGCCGCCAAGCACCGTACGTCCAAACAGAGAAGCCGAGGGAAACACCCGCCGGCAAATCAACCGCAAAAACACTATTAGATGGCCCATTCTACATACCAATGGTCATTGGGGGCATGAGCATGCGCGCACTAGTGGACACCGGCGCCACCCTATCCTACGTGGATGACACCGTACGGAAAAACCTAGAAAAGAACAACATTAAGGCGCGCCCCAACAAGCGAAGCATCCAGCTGGCAGACCAGACGTGTGTCTTTACCTCGAACTCCTACCCGGCAAGGATTGTGTATCAAGGACGAGCCACAGACGCGATGCTGACCGTCATCCCAAACTTGGCCGAACAGGTAATCCTCGGAATGGACTTCCTAAGAAAAAGGGGAATCATCCTCACGCTGGATGGTCAGCCGCTGGAGGCCACCGTGACCAAGAGAGCACCCGAACTGGATACGCTATGTGCATTGACGAGCCGAGAACACCTGAGCGAGACCAAAATACGGAACTGGGAAACTTCCTGACACATCACCAAAAGCGGTTTGGCGAAATCATCGGACCAAGCACTGCAGCCGAGCATACGATCCGTCTCAAACACAACCGACCGCTGAAGCAACGATACTACCCCCGCAACCCGGCCATGTAACAAGTCATCAACGAAGAGGTAGACGAGTTATTAGCAGAAGGAAGAATAGAAGCATCACGAAGCGCGTACAGCTCGCCAATCGTGCTAGTCCGCAAAAAACAGGGCACTTGGAGGATGTGCATAGATTACCGTCAGCTCAACGCCGCCAGCGAACCAGACGCTTACCCGTTGCCGCGAATTGGAGCCATTCTCGACCAGCTGAAGGAGGCGAAATTCATCTCTACTATCGACTTGAAGAACGGCTACTGGCAGATCCCGCTCGCCAGAGCATCTCGATCATACACCGCATTTACAGTTCCTGGCAGGGGATTGTTCCAGTGGAAAGTCATGCCATTTGGCCTACACTCTGCTCCGGCTACATTTCAACGCGCTCTGGATTCGATACTTGGGCCCGAACTCCAACCAAAAGTTTTCGCCTACCTGGACGATATCATCGTATTGGGAGATACCTTCGAAGAACACTTGGCGATCTTGGGGGAAGTGTTCGAGCGCCTACAACGACGCAAGATGCAAGTGAACTTCGAAGAGTGCAGCTTCGTCCAGCAACAACTCCCCTACCTAGGACACATCATCAGTTCGAAAGGAATTCACACCGATCCAGCAAAATTATCCGCTGTACAGGAGATGCCCACACCGAAAACGCTCAAAGAGCTCCGCCGTTTTCTTGGACTCACGTCCTGGTACCGCCGCTTCGTGGCAGACTCCTCTACGCTCGCCGCGCCGCTTAACCAACTGCTGAAAAAGGGACAAGTCTGGAAATGGGAGGCGCAACAAAATCAAGCTTTCAAAGCACTCAAGGAAAAGCTTTGCAGCGCGCCAAAACTTTGTTGTCCAGACTTCTCTCGACCGTTTTTTCTCCAGACCGACGCGAGCGGAGAGGGCCTGGGCGTCGTGCTCTATCAACGCTATTCCGACCACGAGAATGTAGTAGCTTACGCCAGCCGAAGCCTAACCCAGCTGGAAAAGCGATACTCGGCCACCGAACAAGAATGCCTCGCCGTGCTATGGGGCATCCGTAAGATGAGACCGTATCTGGAGGGGTATCACTTCACCGTCATCACCGATCACCACTCATTGAAATGGCTGCACTCGCTCCAAAACCCCTCTGGACGTCGGGCAAGATGGGCACTGGAATTACAACAATATAACTTCGAGATAGAATACAGGAAAGGAGCACAGAATGTAGTAGCCGACGCGTTCTCCCCCTGCCCGCTACAACACGCCGAAGACGACATTTTGTATACCATAGCCAACGGAACAAACGACGTCACATCCAGATTACCAGATCGTCGATAACCGACTCTTCCGCCACATTTGCGGTCACCGCAATGAAAGCTGTGCGTCCCATCCGACCGACGAAAGGACGTACTACAGGAAGTCCACGACGCCGCCGCCGCTGGACATCTCGGGGTGAAGAAGACGCTCAAGGGAGCGCAACAGAACTATTACTGGCCCGGGATTTTCCGCGATGTTCTCAAACACGTACGGAAGTGTATCAGATGCGCAGAATACAAAGTCGAGCAAAGACGCCCAGCAGGATTGATGGCAACCATGCAATCATCACGACCGTGGGAAATAGTAACCGCTGACTTCGTGGGACCACTGCCCTGTTCCAAGCAAGGAAATACTTGTCTCCTCGTCATGGTGGATAAATTCTCCAAGTGGGTGGAGTTGATCCCAGTGCGCCAAGCGACAACGGCAAGCGTAATCAAAGCACTCCAGGAAAGAGTCATATACCGATTTGGCTGCCCAAAAACCTTCCTCACCGACAATTGGAAACAATTTGTCGGGAAGGCATTAGCCACATTTTTGAACGACCACCGCATCGATCACAAGTTTACAGCAGCCTACGCACCCCACGAAAACTCCACCGAGCGAACCTACCGGGTCGTGAAGACCATGATAGCTCAGCGATGCAAGGACGACCACCGCACCTGGGACCAGGAGATTCCGCAAATAGCATTCGCGATAAACACGGCTAGCCACGAATCTACAACAGCATCGGCAGCAGAAATCAACTTCGGTAGAGACCTTACACCACCGCAGCAAGTGCGCACGGAGGGAGCAGTACCAGCAGAGCCACCAACCGTACCACCGTCCATCACCAAGTTATGGGACGAGATAAAAGGGCACCTAACCAAAGCTTCAAAGCAACAAAAAAAATTCTACAACTTACGCAGACGGCAATGGAAGCCACGCATAGGCGAGCAGGTGATGAAAAGGGACCACACACTCTCATCCGCTGTAGACAAATTCGCCCAGAAGCTAGCACCAAAATTTTCCGGCCCGTACTTGGTAATGGAATATGTTTCCACGAACACGGTGAAATTAGGCCACCCGGAGCAACCAAAGCGACAACACGCACACGCGCACTTGCAAGATTTAAAGCCGTACCAATCATAAACAACCCGTTTATCTCTTCATTGCAGGAACCAAACCGTCCAACATGAGTCGAAAACACCGGCAACCCATACCACCGTACTCACCGAAACCGATACGGCCGTGGCACCCACCGTTTGAGGCAACATTATGGCAGCCGAACAAACCAAAATTTCAAAAAATACAGATTTTTCACGGCCCACCAATCTACGACCACCTAATGGCCATCAGGGAACAGGAGTTGGCACCAGAGAAAGAAAAGGCCGACCCGCACGCAAAACAGGTGCCCGCAGAAAAGGCTATAAATGAAAGACCGGACCCAGAGGAATTTATTAAAGAAATTACGTTAAAGCAACAGAAATGGGGGGACACCGAACACAACCACACGAAGAAAACGACATACAAAGAGGGTGACCCTGATCCCGAAGAGTTCTTCAGGGAACTGAAACTAAAGCGCACAAACCACAAGGACAGAAAGAGCTACACGTTCCGCTGGAAAACCAAGCGGGTCAAGGTAAAAATGATGGGCGAAACACAAGCGAGAGTTTCACTGATGGGGGTAAAAGAGTGGTACCAGTTGAATGAGACACCAAGAGAGGAGGCCGAAATACATCTTTTATATACTTTTATACAATTTACAAAAACTTGTTAGACTTAAGACGGAAATGAAATGTGAATTATTTTTCAAATTACAAAAAAAAAAAAATGTTACTAAAAAGAAAATATATATATATATATATATATATAACATTATAAAGGGAACAAGAGAAGTACGATAACGGATACAGTTTAGTACGACTCCACCCCCGACAAAAAAAAAAAAAAATTTTAGGACAATACTTTTTTGCGATTGAACCTGAAATGTTAAAATTAACTCTGTTAGATATAAGTGGAATGACTCTGTATATTTTTGGAAAAAATAATTTTTTTAAATAAAGTGCTTCGCCCACACGCGCTCCGGCATAATACCTAGGTCATGCCTGGAGATCCATCTTTCCCCACCGCAGCTTTCCGTCAACCGAAGTGGGAGGGGGACTGTAACGTAGCGTTACAATAACGTAACCCCCCCTGTATTTCCTTATTCACTTAAACCTGAACCTCCCTGTACTTATTTTTCTATAGCATAGCCACCTGAACCTCCCTGTACTTATTCTTCTATAGCATAGTCAACAACCACTTGTACTTATTCTTCTATAGCATACTCAACAACCACTGATAGCAAACCAATGAAAATCACAATAATGGTGTGTTGATTTCTCAACCAGTTTGCGGCACCACCCATATAAACAGCGAATTTGCAGTTTTGCAATTCAGTCCTCGCAGGTGAGCCAGCGGGAGTGGTTGTCTTTTTAAAGACAAAATTGCCACTCCGGCTAGCCAGCTGAGTGGAAGGGGCGCTGTCATGGCGCGGGTCACCCTTCACCCAGGTAAGGACGAGCGGGGCGGATGCCTTTCTGCTATTGCCACCCGTCGCCCCCCTGGGTGTTGAGCGGCCCGACGCCTTGATGACTATGTTGCCCCTCCCCCCAGCTCCGGCTTCGGCCAGCTGAGTGGAAGGGGTGCTGTCATGGCGCGGGTCACCCTTCACCCAGGTAAGGACGAGCGGGGCGGATGCCTTTGTGCTATTGCCACCCGTCGCCCCCTGGGTGTTGAGCCGCCCGACGCCTTAATGACTATATAACCCCCACCCCCACAGGTCTGGTCTCGGCTAGTTGAGTGGAAGGGGCGCCGTCATGGCACGGGTCACCCTTCACACAAGTAAGGACGAGTGGGGCGGATGCCTTTGTGCTATTGCCACCCGTCGCCCCCCTGGGTGTTGAGCGGCCCGAGGCCTTAATGACTATACCCCCCCACCCCCTCAGCACTGGTTTCGGCCGTGAGCCGATGCGTGCGCATAAGGGGCTACCGCTGTGCACTTCCCCTCCGCGCACGGATCGACCAACGGTGTATCGGCTGGTACAGCCCCGCCCCTCTTACGCACCTTCTATTAGCGTGCAACTAGGGAGGCGGGGGTGTCCAGCGGTGAAACCAGCACTAACGAGTCCTCGTAGTCTCTTCCCCAGGTGACCGACCCCGCAGACTACCGATCCGGCCGAAGACTACCGATCAATCCGATACCGTCAACCGACCCCGCCCGGAACGAGCCGCCGCTGTCAGGCAAACACCATCGCTAGCCTACTTCCCCTGTCACCACAGCCCTGGTACGCGCTCCGTAGCCCACCGCCGCTGCCGTCACATCGTCGCCCCTCTGGTGCCGCCGCTGCTTCCATTCCGCGGGTGCTACGCCGACCGCTGGCCGTCCGCCATATTACCGCCGTGCCCATCCCACCTTGCTGGTGCCGCCGCTGCCACACCAACCACAGGCCGGTCGCCGTACTATCGCCATTCAGCCGCCGCTGCTACAACGACCGTTGGCCGTTCGCCATCCTACCGCCATTAAGCCGCTGCATCCGTTACACCGCTGCTACGACGACCGCTGGCCGTTCGACGTCCTAACGCCGTTAAGCTGTTGCATCCGTCACGCCGCTGCTACGACGGCCGCTGGCCGTCTGCCATCTTACCGCCGTTAAGCCGCGGCATCCATCCCGCTGCTGCTACACCAGCCACTGGCCGCTTGTCATACTACCGCCGTTAAGCCGCTGCTTCTATCCCGTCGCTGCTTCCGTACCGCCGAACCAGTCCGTCCGTTACCCTACCGTTCAACCGGCCTACCGAACCTCCTCTACTCCAACGACAGTTAGCCGCCGCCTCGCCATCTTGCGACGGAAAGCTGCTGCCCGCATAATACCTCCAGCCGTGTGTGCGTGTGTTCGTAACACATAAATATCGTGTATTTATTCAGTAGGGGTTTGTGGGACCTTTACTCGACTCTGGATTGACTGAGCGTTACCCCAGCCTTAGACAAAACCCACCTCATAAGGTGTTTCTCTGGTGGTGTTCGGCAGCATAAATAAATAAATGTAAGGCGCGATAACCTCCGAAGATATTTTAGACCAATTTGCGTCGTGCCTCTTTTCATTTTTCTTACAAATTGAAGGGACGGGACCTACTTGTTTTATGCCGACTCCGAACTGCATCTGCTTTGCCTGGGTCTTGAACCCAGAATCGTCGGTGTGGTAGGCGGAGCACGCTACCATCACACCACCTCGGCAGCAAAGCGCGACAAAAAAAAAACAGTTAGAAAGTCTTCGGTGTTACACCTAGAGCTTCTAGGAAAGTGACGTAGACGAAGGTATGAGTTCGAAGTTGCAGTCCTATAGCTTCTGTGCTGGCATGTGGTGTGAGGGCCAGGAGGCGTGGAAGTGACTGGTGGTGGACAGGATTACTACTGTTCGCACATCGGGAATTATAGCTCCTAAAACAGCCGAAAAAACTAGACGCGCCCTTTGCCGCGATGAATAATAGGCCAGCGTTGGTGTTAATCGTTAAAACTGTCCACGAGAGGCATGGGTATTAAAAGGCCATTAATAGCAACCGTAAGTCGCATTTGTGCGTGACCAGCAGGGCCACAAATATTTTAAGGAATCGTGTCTACAACAAGTATTAGGAGTTAGACCAGAACATCTCCTTCGGTGAAACTACGCTTTGTACGAGACATACAGACAAAAGTGTGACCATTTTAATTACTTAAATTTTTTTCGCAGACGCAGCAGTACCAGTCCCTTAGACCAGGGTTAGGTTCGAAGCCTCCCGGGAGTAAGTAAATGCAGGAAAGCTCCTCCGCAAGGAACTGAATGATCCACGAGACTTTGATGCAAACCCCCGGATCTTTCCGAAATGGCCAAACGTTGATTTCCTTAAATACGTACAAACAAAGCCTTTCCTAAATATTATTTTTTAAATAGAAAAAGCAAGCTTTTTAAAGTAAGAACACCAGCGTATGCCGGTGCACGGCCCACGCCGCCGCCGCCGGTATATAATAGTGGCTCTACACAAATTCGTTGTGGCTGAGATCGTTGATGAAGTCATAATGGGAGTGGATTTCTTAGTTGACCATAGCATCAAGATCGACATACAAAGAAGGATTATGCGCTATAAGAACAAGGATGTGCCACTTAACTTCAGTTTTGAAAAAGCGCTCAGCATAAAGCAAGTGCTGGTGGGAGGAGATTCGACAAGGACCACAAAAGTCAAATGCAGTAAACCGTGCAAAGCTTGGTAGAACGAATGGAACACACAAATCAAAACCGAATGTACCCCAAATGGATGCACTCAAACGAAAGAAAGAATTTCCCAGAAAGAATGCAAGGGTGGTTTCAAGCGAGGGCGCAATACTGTTTTGAAACCTCAAAACGATACTGATTATGCAAAGCCAATCCGTCGTGATGAAGCCCTACGAAGTAGTGCATTGGCCAAACAACAGAGTGTGAGGGAACGAACCAGGATAATAAGTATTAAGATGAAACACAGGTACGAAAATAACAACAATTCGAAAGGTTTCCTGGAGGGAGATTTGGTAGCGTTATACAACCCTCACCGGTGGAAAGGTGTTCATTCAAAATGTCAATGTAGCTGGGAAGGCCGGTACAAAGTTGTGAGGCAAATCAGTGATGTCACCTACCGCATAAAAACAATTGGGAACCACGAAACAGAAAGGTGGTTCATTTGGAGAGGCTAGCAGCGGTTGGATCGGGAGATTGAGGGCAGTTTGGCGAATTCTGGCATCACTGGGCTGTTAGTAAAAAATCGCAACAACAAAAAACAGCAAGCAGCGACACTTATGTACAAGGCAACGAAGAGATATCTCACACATACACACATGTAGTCATCAGCCGAAGTAGTTACTCACATATACACACGCATATGGCTATAAGAAAAGCGAAAACTACAAATATACATGTATATAGCTGGTAACCAAGCATGAGATACAATTGTTCTCGAACTGTTCGCGAAATTATTAGACCTTAGGAAAAATAGGTGAAAGAGAAAACCGAGAGTAAAAAAGTACCGCAAACTGAGGAATGACTAATCAGTTTTATTTAAACACGCTATTAGTTGCGAGGTGAAGTATAATTGTGAAGTATAATTGTACTACTCCCAAAGTAGTAGTAAAAACCATCTTACAATACAGAATATTGGAGTTATTTATTTGACAATTCAGCGATTCGAACATTAGAAGAAGGTTTGAAATAAGCGGAATTTCCCAAAATTTGTTACATTATTGTATCACACTTGCTCACTGCAGAAGATTATTTGTGCAGTATATTTTAACTCGGGCTCAGTTTATATACTTATATGTTTGAATAACAATTGTTATTCACCGGTGTTAAGTGCATTAATTACTAAAGAACTTAAGTAAAATTGAACCCACCATTAAAACACATGTTCTAGCATGCAAGCGGAGTAAGTTTGTTGACTTCAATACACCTGGCTGGCGGGCTCTACCATTAATGCTAGATTGCAATATTTTTCATAGGATTTAACTAATGTTTCAAGGATAAATGAATTGATGTTTCGAGTTAGTTTATTAATATGCCAAATATAAAATTCTTGAGGATGGAAAGTAGAAACGAAATTTGTTCATTTCTAGTTGTACATGATAAAAAGTATGTGGTACAATAAGTCAGTTTTAAATTTTCCAATATTATCGCCATTGCATCTCTTCACAAAGAAAAGAAGTTCCGCGTGACTTCTGCGGGACCACTTACGACATTTATACGAGTGAATTGCATCGAAAGCATAGAATAATTAAAAAACGCTTGCTGCAAAATATGAGTTTGGGGCTTATGTCGATAAAGTCGATAAATCTGATGGCTTATACATGTAGCTTACCTCTTGCAGTGAGTTTTTTTGTGTTTATAATTTTAGCGGCAAACTCAAATTGTGTTGATTTTTGAACACAGCGTTTAACAACTGAAAATGCGCCTCTGAAAAACAAATTAATCAAGATTAATATCATAAGGGACAAATAAATTGGGCAGTTCAAAAGAGTGTCTTATTCGTTGCAAAGTCTTAAAATTAAAGTATGATATTAATATTTGATTAAAGCATACCACATGCTCCGAATATAAACTACATAAATATACATTTGTTAGCCATGCCATGTCCATTTTACCAAAAAAATCATAATCATATACAAATTTCATTTGAAGCTATAATTTAGCTTTATATTTCTTTTTGGTTAACTATTGAGCTCAAGGCAGCAAAGATAAATAAAACACCATATATTTTGTGGTATTTTAGATTATATAATTGGTCGATATTTCGGTTTCAATCTGAAACCATCCTCAGGACTGGAAAAACACAAAATTACGAATAACAAATACTAGGCAAACATAAAAATAGCAGGTCAATATTTTACATATTGACATATCATAAACAAATACAACTTACACAAATGAATGTACTTGATCGACTGATCAGATGTTCGAACAGGTGAATGAACAAAGACAAAACTGGGGAAAAGGTAAACAAATTTAAAGTACCGTAAGTGTAAACAAATTTTCTTAAAGCATATACATTCAAGCATAAACAAAATTAACAATATATGTAACAACAAATAATAAGAACACATTTCCTAACCATATTCTCGCTATTTTTGTTGTTGTCGCCAAGTATGTGGGTAGCGGGATATTCGCTGCCGTATGATGAACACTGCGCAACTCACATTTTTTTTCTTTTGTTGTTTCAGCACTAAATTTCTATAGACGTGCGTACAGCCTTCTGTGTCAGATTTATAATTTATTCGCTTCTCATTATGAACACCTAACATGTATCATTTCTAAAATAAAACGTTTATTGTAAAATTTTTCCTTGTCAAAGATGACGACATTTTCAAAATCAGGGAAATTTCCAGTATCGTTGCAATGGGATGACAAGGCCGTCTTATTGTCCGAGACATTGTTCCTTAACTTGGTGTTAGACCTGTGTCCGGAAATCCTTGTCTTTAATTTTTGTTTAGTTGTCCCAACTTATACCTTTTTACATACGTTGGACCCGTCGCCATTGCATGGAATTTGATAGATTATGTCGGATCTCTCATATTTTGGAATTTGATCTTTCGTATTGCTGTAAATTTGTCTCATCGTGTTGCTATACGAGAATGAGATCTGATATTTTTCCCGGTCGTGTAAATTGGATCTTTTTATCCTCTCTGCTATTCCTGGAAGATTTGTGACAGATTTTTATATTTTGGTATTTCTATTGCTAGTACTTTCTTGCTAGATCGTCTCATAAATGTTTCGGATCAGTTTGTTAACTAGCTCTCTCGGAAATTCATTTTGTTTCAGGGTTGACTTGACAACAGCAATATTTTTCTTGTGACATATTTTTTCGCTTATTTTAAGCACTCTCGATATAAAATTCTTCGCGGTATTTAAAATGGTTCTTTTTTCGTGCTTCGAGTTGTAGTTAATAAGCCTTCCGCACGCTGTAGGCTTTTTATACCAGTCGATAAATAACTTATTATCCTTTATGATTGTCAGTCAGAGTGTACAAATATGGCAAGCATTCATCTTTTTCTACCTCTATTGTAAATTGTATGGACTTGTTGTAGCTATTGAGCTTCGTGAGCATGTTATCAATTTCATCAGTTCTGACAACAGCGAAAAGGTCAACCACGTATTTCGTTAACAATCGTGGCTTTCTAGTTGCGTCCGTCTCGAATTTCATCAATATATCCTCCATAACGATGTCAGCTATGACCGGGGAGGCTGGAGACCCCATTGGTATTCTAGTTCGTTGCTCATATATTTTTCCGTTGTATTTGAAATAACCATTTTCCTTTATACAAAACATAACAATCGTTAAAAATAACTCTATTAGTACTGGTGTATGCTCTTTTATGTTGTTTCACTTAGAAGCGTGGCGATGGCCACATCTACCGTAAAATAAGTATATGACGTCGAAGAACACTAAGCTTTAGTCGTCGCAGATGTATGTACCCTTCAATTTTTCTTTAAACTCTGTCGCGTCCTTAACATTACATTTCGATGATTTAGTTAAATTTTTGAGGATTTTGAGGACATATTTGCATAAATTGTAAGACGGGGAGTCAATGGAAGAACAAATGTATCTTTATGTATTTTTGGTAAACCATAGATTAGCATTTTTGCAAGTAAGAAAATTCCTTTCTTTCATATATATCGACTCATTTTTGAACATCTTGTTCACTATTTCACTCTTCTTTCCTGTAATTTACTTGTCGGATCAAGTTTGAGTACTCTTTAGGTGGAGATATTATTAACTATCGTTTGCATCTTTTTATCATATTCGCCTTGTTCATTGCGACAGTAACGTTTCCATTATCTGCATTAAGTATAAGTAGTTCTTCATTTTTTAAAGGAAATTTTTGGTTTTTCATAGAGTATCCTGTATAACTTGTTTCTTGGTGAAATTCCGCATTTATTTAAGTGATCTTGTATTAATGTCGTCAAGTTGTTTCTTTCTGTCTCTATCAAGTGTTTTTTATCATTTTAAATACCGCGAAGAATTTTATATCGGGAGTGCTTAAAATAAGTGATAAAATATATCACAAGAAAAACATTGCTATTATCAAGGCAACCCTCGAACAAAACGAATTTCCGAGAGAGCTAGTTAACAAACTGACCCGAAGCTTTTATGGGACAATTTCGCAAGAAATTACTAGCAATAGGAATACCAAAATAAACAAATCTGTCACATATGTTCCAGGAATAGCAGAGACGAAAAACAGATCCAATTTATACGACCGGAAAAATATCAAATCTCATTCTCGTATAGCAACTCACTGAGACAAATTTACAGCAATACGAAAGACCGAATCCCAAAGTATGAGAGATCCGACATAACCTATCAAATTCCATGC
This sequence comes from Eurosta solidaginis, assembly GCF_040869045.1. Lineage (NCBI taxonomy): Eukaryota > Metazoa > Arthropoda > Insecta > Diptera > Tephritidae > Eurosta > Eurosta solidaginis. The sequence goes on from NC_090324.1 coordinate 106,264,083, forward strand.
AATGGCGACGGGTCCAACGTATGCAAAAAGGTATATGTTGGGACAACTAAACAAATATTAAAGACAAGGATTTCCGGACACAGGTCTAACATCAAGTTAAGGAACAATGTCTCGGACAATAAGACGGCCTTGTCATCCCATTGCAACGACACTGGACATTTCCCTTATTTTGAAAATGTCGTGATTCTTAACAACGAAGAATTTTACAATAAACGTTTTAATTTAGAAATGCTACATATTATGAACAGTCCTAGTGAGAAGCGAATAAATTATAAATCTGACACAGAAGGCTGTGCGCACGTCTATAGAAATTTAGTGCTGAAACAACAACAACATACAATGTGAGTTGCGCAGTGTTCATCATACGGCAGCAAATATCCCGCTACCCACATACTTGGCGACAACAACAAAAATAGAAAGAAGATGATTAGGAAATTTGTTCGTATTGTTTGTTGTTACATATATTGTTAATTTTGTTTATACTTGACTGTACATGCTTTAAGAAAATTTGTTTACACTTACGGTACTTTAAATTTGTTTACCTTTTCTCCTGTTTTGTCTTTCTTCATTCATCTGTTCGAACATCTGATCAGTCGATCAAGTACATTCATTTGTGAAAGTTGTATTTTTTTATGAAATATGTCAATATGTAAAATATCCACCAGCTATTCTTATGTTTGCCTAATGGTTGTTATTCGTAATTTTGTGTTTTTTAAATCTTGAGGATGGTTTCAGATTTAAACCGAAATATCGGCCAATTATATAAATTATGATACCACAAAATATCTGGTGTTTTATTTATCTTTGCGGCCTTGAGCTCAATAATTAACCAAAAAGTTGAAATACACTTATAAGACTATTAACAAAACTCAAAAATGTTTTATATTTCTTACTTTCATCGAGCCGAACGTTCTAATACGGGCAACCTACTTTCAAATTTCTTAAAGGTATGTCTAGTCTGGATTCTTGAATATTAAGTTACGTCCACATCAGTAACAAAACGTGCTGCAAACAGTTATATAACCAATGTTATGTAACTTGTTAGAAATTCAACTGAAAAATGTTGTATAACACGATGTTGTGTGGACACAATTGATTTTTGATTGGAGAACGGCTCGAGGACTCTCCAAACCGGAAGTGGGAAAAGCCAGTCATCTGCACCTGAAAGACTATAGTTCAATTAGTTTAACATCTTTTCTGCTCATACTCTAGAGAGATTAATAGATGTGTATATAAAATCAAACATGAAGGAGGAATTATTCTCTTCAGCACAACATGCTTATACCAAAGGCAAGTAAGCCGATGCTGTATTGCATAGGGTGGTAATGAATATAGAGAAACCCTGGAATCCCTAGGGGTTTTTCTGGACATAGCCGGAGCTTTCAACAATATTTCGAAAAAAGCAATCATGGACAGTCTCAACTCGATTTAAGTTCAAGGGGCCTGCGTTTAATGCATCTATCCAGAAATAAGTGGATTCTACAGGCTGCCAGATTACTGCAGCGTCCTTCAGGCAGAAGAAAGCAGCAGAAATCCTTGAAGAAGCGTGCGCTGCAGTCGCTTCAATATATATATTGATAGACAGGCGGCGATTTAGGCAATAATCTCACACAGTACTTCATCGAGAGGTGTTCTGGAATGCAAGGAAGCATTGGAAAAACTTCCAATAAGAGACAGAAAGTAACGAAAAGGCCGATTAGTTGGCAAAGGAGGGTGCAACATTCGCTGAAACAACAATAGACGTCCCGATCTGTTTGGGAGAAAACAAGAGGAAACAGGAATTGCATATGATCCATCAAGCAGGAAAAGCTTGAACAAAAGCGCGGGGCTGTAAAATTTCTCAATACGATATTAGACTCACAAACTGGCTCATATCTCTGAAGGTAGAATACTTAAGGCTCACGATGGACATACTAACTGGACACTGCCTGCTGACGTTACATGTTTATAAGGTCTCGTCCGTAGCAGTAGGTAGAAACGGTTGAACGCGTTCTGTATTCGTATCCTGTGCTCGCCAGGTCAATTCTCCAGTTATAAGGGGCGGCAGAGTCCAGATCCCGAGGCAGCAATTAATCCATGTCCTAGAAAACTTCTAATATTTGCCAAGGGGGAAGCTGTTGGATGTCACAACGATCAGTATGGACGCCACATAACATAACTCAGTTGATATAAATGACCAGTACGGGTACACACCATTCTTTGGTCATCTTCATATTCACATATATATTTTGTAATCTCTATATTCACATGTACATGTCATCGATAAGTCAATATAAAAGGGCAGGGATCTTCATAGATTTTTTTGTCATCTCAGTTCACCTTTTCATTGGATACACACCTGCAGCAATTTCAATACCTACAAAACTTTAAGGTAGGGTGCGCCATATTTTACAACCAATGCTATACACGGTTCTTTCGCGAGATATGAGCCGGCATTTTCAACAGAATCAACCGGATTCTGCTCGCGCCACTGGTCCTTCGAGCCGGATCAATTTCGCGAAACGCACGTTAACCTTACTTTAAAGAAAATCGCAACACCTTTACCACTCGATTGTGTCAACATAACCTCAAAGGCATCGCCCAGTCAAGCCTTCGTAACGCGGCCAAATCTGACTGTTTGGAATCGCTAAGAGCAAACGTTCAACAATACAACGCTCATCATCATCTCTAAAAGCATACACCATCAAGGCCATCCGAATCCGTAACCTCAATTGTGACGAAAGGCAACAGGATTTCGAGGTAAGTGACTGTATCATTTCGTTGGCAATTTTTTTTTTCTCTACCAGTACGCCGCAAACTGAATCACCGGCTGAGAAATCAGTGGCTCTTACTGAAGAAGAGTAACTGGTGGCGGAACAACTTGATCTGCTCGACGGTTACGTAATGAGCAACTAAATTTCGATAAAGATGGACCAAATCGACGGTCTAAGGGGCAGTTTGCTACACGCCTCAATCGAATCTCGCAAACTCTTTTAACTTTCAATGCGAATCATCGCACATTGGTGCGTTCCAGATTATCTCGAGAAGACGAATATTTCAAACGGGACATCTTTGGGTCTTTTCGATCTGAGCATGCAGATGCAATCGATCATATCGAAGATGTATTCGACCAACTGTATCCAAATGAAAACCCTGAAACCCAAACCACTTTTCCTAATTCTGCTGCATCGGCTGCTACAACAGCGAAAACGATTAATACGATCATACGAGAAGTTCGCGCCGATAGCACGTTTAAACCTCCTGAATTGAAAATAGAAAAATTTGACGGCGAGCCAACTGAGTGGCCAACCTTTTTTGCATCATTTCAAGCTCTCCATAATAATCCAAAGTTATCAAAGCACCAAAAATTTTTGTATCTAAAATCATTTCTTACCACAGACGTAACGTCATCCATCGCTCATTTGGGGGTTATGGATGATACATATGACGAAACCCTCAATGATTTAAGCGATCGTTATAGCAATGCCCAAGTTCTGTTTACAGCATTTATGAAAATTTATGAATTTGCCGACTTATAGTCAACGCGAATCGGCAGCTGAGCTTAAATCATTTCATGACTCTGCACGTGCCTGCGTTATTCAATTGAAGAACCTTAAGTTCAACACCGAGGCAAATTCTCAGTTTTTTGCGTTCCATTTACTCAAGAAGCTCTCACCAGCTGCACGTCTTGATTCTGAAAGATACCGCAAGGAACCGAAGACAGTTGCAAAACTTCAACAATTACTAGACTTTCTGAAATCGACATTTCTCATTGATGATGTTGCCGCTCATGCAAGTCACCACGACAATTCCAAAGCATCACTTAATACAAGGTCTAACAATATCTCCACTAAGCCTGTTAACAGAAGGGAAATACGAAATCTTCACGTCGCGAAAAGATCCATCATTTGTCCGATCGAAGGGTGAAGGGGATCACATGTCCTTCGCAAGTGCCAACAATTTTTGCAATGGACCCCTTTGAGCGCAAATCGTTCGCAAGTAGCCATAAGCTGTGCTTTAATTGTCTCGGTCATTCAACCTCAACACAATGTTTTAGCAAACATACTTGTTTCACATGTGGTGGCAGGCATCACACTTTATTGCATTTCAACCTAAACAAATCCACTCTTCCTTCGCTACACTCATCACTTCACTAAATAAAAAGTGTTTAAGGTTTTCTTTAAAACGTTATAAAAATTCACTTTGTTTTTTATTATATAATAATTCAGTAATTAACTTGGTATATAAAAGGATGTTCAAATGCACCACTACAACTTTCTGATGACAACCTTTATGTTCACGATAAAAATAAACTTATGATCGAAATATACATAAATATGCAAAAGGAGTGCGTCCGCGTTTGCCCGTTTATAGTGCTAGACTAACTTTGTTGCAATTGTAGGAGGCTTAAACATCCTGCCCGCCTGCCTCCTGCAGGGAGGAGCTGGTAAGCACCTTTTGCAGTTCCTGCAGGGCGCGGATGGTCGTATCTAAGGCGCGACTTCGTATTGCGCCGTTGGCATTGCGCCGTTTGCAGGCCTTGAGGGGTGCGCGCGATCGTGCGCTTGACCGTCTTCGCAAATTTGGGGGTTGCCGCTGTTTTATTTGCAGGGCGCGCCTTTTGAGCCCTGCAGGCGCAGGTCGGTGTCCTCTCTTTTTTCTGCTTCGGTTTGGGTTTCGGCTTGCAGGACGCTTGGGGGGGGGGGGGGGTTTCCGTGGAGGGGCTTTGTGCTGCCCAAGTCGACCTTTCGGCCCCTCGTGCAGGAGGGTGTTATGCGCCAGGCCGCAAATTTTGCACGTCCCTCGGAAGTCGCATTCCCCAGTGGTGTGCGTGAGTGCCAGGCAATTGAAACAGTAGCCCTGTGCCCTGGCCACTGTATCACGCTGCGGTGGCCGCATCGCCTTAAAGGCCGGTAGGTTCGCAGCGCGTGGTAGCGATGGCAGATCTGACACTGAAGGCAGTTGTCGGTCTCTGACGTGGGAGCCAGTGGGCATGCCGGTCTCGATGCCATTATGTGTCGTCCTGAAAGTAAAGAACAGAGAGAGAAACGAGAAGTAGTAGGCGCAAGTCGGTGTCCTCTCTTTTTTCTGCTTCGGTTTGGGTTTCGGCTTGCGGGACGCCTGGGGGGCTTTCCGTGGAGGGGCTTTGTGCTGCCCAAGTCGACCTTTCGGCCCGTCGTGCAGGAGTGTGTTATGCGCCAGGCCGCAAATTTTGCACGTCCCTCGGGAGTCGCATTCCCCAGTGATGTGCGTGAGTGCCAGGCAATTGAAAGAGTAGCCCTGTGCCCTGGCCACTGTAGCACGCTGCGGTGGCCGCATCGCCTTAAAGGCCGGACAGGTTCACAGCGCGTGGTAGCGGTGGCAGAGCCGACACTGAAGGCAGTTGTCGGTCTCTGCCGTGGGAGCCAGTGGGCATGCCGGTCTCGATGCCATTATATGTCGTCCTGAAAGTAAAGAACAGAGAGAGAAACGAGAAGTAGTTGGATACAGCGGATGGTAAGGGGAAAGTTAATTATACAGGGGAAACGTATATAAGGTAGAGCGCTGTGCTCGAAGAGTGCTCCGTTGGAGGAAAGCACAGCTTAACTAAGGGGCGCATGAAAAGCCCATTTAGGGTGCGAACCTCTACAACCCGAACATGGTTGTCAGGGCCGAGGCGAACGTTCTCGATTCGTCCCACACGTCACTCGTTGGGTGGGAGCGAATCTTCTTTAATTACGACGAGGTCGCCTGGTTGAAGATTTCGATGTAGCGTTTGCCATTTATAGCGCTTCTGAAGGTCCTTCAGATAATCCTCTTTCCAGCGTCGACTGAATTGGTGATGAAGCGATTTGAGTTTTTCCCATCGATTTATCCAGGAGAGGTCTTCCGCGTTTGGCACAGGAATGGCTAATAGCGGTGCACCTCGAAGAAAATGACCCGGAGTTAGCGCTGTGAAGTCAGCTGGGTCCTGGGATAGTGAGGTTAGAGGCCTCGAATTAAGAACTGCTTCAATACGTACCAACAGCGTCGGTAATTCTTCGAATGTAAACTTGTGGAATGCAGCGGTTTTTTGAAGCGGGTTTAAAACTTTTTACTGCGGATTCCCACAGGCCGCCCATATGAGAGCACTGGGTGGAATATACTGCCAGTTTATTCCTTGGACAATGTCCGCCGAGCATTCGTTAAGAAATTTAACGAAGTCGCGTGCAAGTGCGCGTTGAGCGCCAATGAACGTTTTACCATTGTCGCTCATCATTTTTGAGGGATAACCTCATCTGCCAACGAATCGGGCGAATGCTGCTCGAAAGGCTTCGGTGGTAAGGTCCGAGCATAGCCCGAGGTGAACTGCCTTTGTGGAAAAACAGACGAATACAGCCACGTACCTTTTTATGATAGGGGTGACTTCAGAACCGATACTTTTATTTGGAATGGACCTGAAAAATCTACTCCTGTTGTGACAAAGGGAGTGAAAAATTGCAGCGCTCAAGTGGTAGCGCTGCCATTATTTGCGTGCGCGTTTTCTGTTTGAAATGCGTGCACGATTTGCATTGAAGAATGCATATCTTTATAAGAGGCTTTAGTTTTTGTACGTAGTACTCTTGCCTCACCATTTGAACCAATAACCGTATTTCTGCATGAAGAAGCAGGCGGTGTAAAAACTCTAGATACAGCTCGCAGAGCCTTGAATCCGGACGAAGGATTACTGGATGCTTCTCGTTGTATGGTAATGTAGAATGTTCCAATCGGCTACCGATACGTAGGAGGCCGTCTCCATCGAGAAGGGGGTTACGAGCCAGAAGGGTACTTTTTTTGCTAATTGGCATTTTGTTTTGTAGGGCGCTTTTTTCCGCCCCGAAATGTCGAGATTGTGCCATTGCCAAAAGCCGCGTTTTTGCATGTTGCAACTCTTTATGGGTCAGATGGGGATTATGTGTTGTTGCCACTGATTTTGATTTGTTGAAGGCTTTGTTCGCAAAGCGGAACACGTATGCAATCACACGGAGAGCTCGAGCGTGTAAGGAGAAACGTTGAAGAATATCGTCCTCTTCCTCGAGTGCGTGATATGCTTCGACCTTGCGTTTCTCGGGGAAAGCCATTGTGGTCCGTGCCACCAAAGGGAGGAACCTTTCAAATTAAATATGCGGCTTGCAACCACATGTGCCAAGATCAGCAGGGTTGTCTTGGCTATATACATGGCGCTAAGTGCCGCTAGGAAGATATCCTCGAATTTGAGAGGTACGGTTGGCCACATAAGTCTTCCAAGTCGATGGAGATTTTTCTAGCCAGGCTAGTACAATCTCAGAATCTGACCATAAGAATGTGTTGCATGCTTGTAAGTCGAGCTGTTTTCGAACAATTGAAGCCAGTTTGGCGAGTAGGACTGCACCACATAGCTCTAAGCGGGGTAACTTTACAGTTTTTATGGGGGCAACTTTGCCTTTCGCAACCAAAAGGGAAGATTTTATTTGGTTGCCCACATGTGTGCGGAGGTAAATCGCTGCGCTTTTTCCGAAGCATCCCAGAACACGTGGATTTGCCTGGAACGGCATTAACCCATCGAGAGATTTCGATGTGGCAAATGGCTGGCAGATTTTTTGCTTGGCGCTTTCATCCCAATCGCTGCCATCCAACCAGATCTCTTGGAGAAGCATCTTGGCCTGGATCATAACTGGCGACAGCGATCCTGCCGGGTCAAAAAGTTTTGCAACAGAAGATAAAATTTGTAGCCTTGTGACCGCATTTTGGGTGTGTTCCGGCAGAATGGTGTATAAAAATTTATCCGTGAGCGCGTTCCATCGAATGCCAAGAGTTGTCGTATTGGAAGTGCTCTCAATTTCAAGAAGTTGGAGTCTAGAAGATCCTCCTCCGGAAACTGTTCTAATATGGCCGGGTGATTAGCCGTTAATTTGTTTAGTATCAAACCAGCTGATTTTAGAGCTTTTATCACTTGAACGAGTAATTCAGTGGAGTTATCGATGGTTTGACTTCCTGATAGGATGTCGTTGACATAAGTTTGCGTCTTGAGGATTGTTGCAGCCAAGGAGAATGTCGCTTTCGTGTCATCGGATATTTTATGCAACGTACGAATAGCGAGATATGGTTTTTAGATTGAAATCGCTAACAATGGTGTTGGCCGATTTGCGAAATAGGATTCGCTGAAATCTTGAATCGGTGCCTCGTTAAATTTTGCACAGTATCTCATAAGACTGTCACTTTCCGCGATGAACTTTTGCGCGGATGGGTCAACTGATTTAGATTTTGGGCGGGGGATGTTGCCCTTTCCTTGGTCATTTCTTCTTTTGGGCCATCTCTTGGTTTTATCCCGGTTTCAGAATTGTTTGGGGGACTAAGAGGCATTTTTAGCAAACTTTTGGGTTTTCACCAAAAAAAACCGAATAAATTATTTGCACGCTCAAAGAAAGTTCGCAAGTTTCGAAGATGGAAAAACTCTGCACAGAAATTTAAAAGAGGGAATTTAAATTGGTGGCGGTGTTTGTTTTTTTTTTTTTTTGTTTTTTTTTTTAAATAGAGTCAAGCACGGACAACGGGACGCTCCTTAAATAATTTAAATCCGCGAAATACGGAATTTAAATGTATGTATAATGTTTTTTAAAAATAAAAAAATAAATTTAAAAAAAATCACAAACACTTTTCACTTATATATACGTGTGGAAATAAACGTGTATTTGAAAATTTCAGGTATATATATGTATGTATATATGTATTAGAAAATAATAATATGTACTTGAAGTTTGTATGAATATTTTTTTTGAAAGTTCCTATAGGGACGAAAATATCTCAAACTCAGTTTGATGCGCTAGAATAAGTACAAATGTACATGCGCAATATACAAACGTATGTATATATGTTTGTTTTTGCGAACGTATGCACGTGAATCAAAGAAGCTGGGGCGGCTTTCCGTACTTCGATGGTCGACACTCGTCGGTACGATACTTCAATTCGATATCGAACCCTTGACGAGGCCGTTTTGGTTTCCGTATTTTTTAAATTGTAAAATTTTAAATTGTATGCAATAGCAAGCATGTAGTTAATTAAATCTTTTCGCGTTTATCTTTTTCAAATGAATTTACAATATTTAAATAATAATATAAACGAAGTCTTTATATTGTATCTTGCGTTTCCGATGTGGCTCTCCTCCAGCTGACAATTGTTGCAGTTTTGTTTCTGTTATTGCTTGTTCGTTTTTTATTTTATTTATGAAATTAAATATGTTAGAGTGTGTCCCAAACGCACTTCGAATGACGTTGCGCCACCTTTCGATAGAATTATTTGTACGGACTTCACCCAATTTGGTGATATTATACATATTCCATAATTCGATTGGCTATAACGCCCCCTTTCGACGTTGCTGTGTTCCAGGCTGAAAAAAATTTCAGAAGTCAAAATTCAGAAAGTAATCAGACAGCAAAAACATTAAATGTTACGCAAAATTTAATGTTTTTTACTGTCTGATTACTTTCTTAATTTTGAATTCTGAAATTTTACTTCTGAAATTTGTTTTCTGAAATTTGACTTCTTAATTTTGACTTCTGAACTTTGAATATTGATTTCTGAATTTTGACCTCAACAACTATGGTGGCGTCTCTAGCTTGGAGTACGACGTTTCTTTCGTTAATGATAGTCAGTATTTTGAACCAAATTGAGGATAGCAACATACATTCGAACTTGTTGATGTACTTGCGAATGCCGGTAATATCTCCGTATGCTTGTGCAGTCAAATTTAGCTTAAGTAATGCGTTTAGTGCTTGTGTCAATCCTGGAACATGGTTTGCGAATGGTCTGATTGCCTCAATTCTAGCCGACCACCTAGTGTGTGAAAGACTGTGAAGAGAGCTTGGTACATTTTTTTGAGGATGTCCCATCGTTGTGGACTGCTGCCGAAAATAGTAAAACATTTTTGTACAACGCCTAAGAAAGTAATTGCAGCCATACAACATTCTGCAGCATCAAAACCACATAAATTCAGACTGTGGGTTGCACAAGGCCAGTAATCAGTATTCGAGTTTTTGTCGAGAATGTGACGTTGTGCTCCGTTGTAAGCTCCTTTCATACTGGCGCCGTTATCGTACCCTTGTGCATGACAATCTTTTAATGGGATTTCAGGTTTACCTAGAGTATAGAAAATTAAATCAGCGATTTCCTGATCAGTTTTTTTGTTACAATCCACGAAAGCCAGAAACCGTTATTGAATTGTAAAATTTGTTGCTTTCGATTTGAAAAGGAGGTAGCGCACGTAGTCTGTTCAACGTGACTAGCATCAGGCGTACCATCAAAGACAATAGCAAAATACTTGGCTTGCTTGCGTTGATCTAATATAGTTTTCCTCATATGTTTTGCACAAATTTCTATAAACTCCTTCTGAATGTCTGGGGAAAGGTAGTGAACTTGTAAACGTTTGTGCTGCTGTTGTGAAATCCAAAATTTCTCCAAATGATCTCTAAGTATCGGATCATAATGGCTTATGAGTTCTAAGATGCCCAAAAATGTCCATTGTTTCGTTCCCAAGATATATACTTTCGCCTCTGCAAACTAGGCCTCTTTCACCCGAAAATAAAATAGTGTCCAAAATTCTATACAAAATTTCTCTCCACTTTTGAGTTTCAGTGATTAGCTTTTCATTGATAAGTGTATAAATTGTAGCCTCCTTTTGAATTAGACTTTGTAAAAAACGCCATTGAATATAACATTTAACGTGATCGTGAGTATTTTCGTGTGCTGGCAGTTTATCGTATAGCTTCTTCCACACCTGCAAATCGGAATATCCGCCAGGAACAAATTTTAGGTCGATTTAAAGTATTGGTGCTTAACAGACGACATGGCAGCCAATAAAAAGCATTGCTACTGGCACTCCACACCAACCAGTCACGCTCCACTTTCTCTCCATTCGGCAAGATTCTGTTAAACAACGAGGTAGGAAATGCATCGTAATGACGATCACGTGGAAAAATAACAGGTCACCTTTGATGACCTCGACGAAATATTTCATGTAAATATACATTTTTGTTTGATATTTTTATTGTCTCCTCACTGTTCGAAGGACCTGGTTTTGAGCCAGCTGCCAAATGAGATATTTATTCTTAAATTTTATTATATTACTAGCAGACCCGGCATTTGGTCTATCTACATATATTTTAATAAGCTTTTTCCGTCTAACTCTGCCCTCCCCCTCTTGACTTTTTCCTAATCCTTTTATTCACTACTCCCTCCGTGTTTTTCGATTCATCTATCTCCATCTTCGTCTCATTCTATTTCTTTCTCAGTCTCCTTCTCTCTTTTCTCTTCTCTCAAGTTCTTCTCATTCTTCTTCATCCCTTATTGCCTGTCCCAGAGGGTGGTATGTATTTTGTTCCAGCCCCACTCTGAGTCTCAGTCCCAGTCCTAGTCCTAATCCCAGTCCGTCTCTGGTCTACTTCCCGGAAAAAAGGATCGTAAATACTAATATAGGCAAATTTATATACCAAATTTCAGGCAAATGGAATAGGACGTATGTATATAGGTATGTGGGTATTATTAATTCTTGTCTTTATTTCGGCTTCGCATGCATATTTATCAGTTTTGCCAAGTTGATGCGACGAAATCGAATATCACAATGAAAATTACTTTAGAGCTCTCAGCAACAGCTTTCATTTGATATTCATATTGTATAAACACTGCCTAGGCATTAACAAGCCCACGTTTTAGTCTATATCTCGAGACCCTGTGCGTCGATCGCAACAAAACCTATATAATAACCACCGCGTGAGGTATACGCAACTTATATGAAAGTTTGAACAAAATCGACAGACGCATCTCTTCAAACACCGGCGATCAACTAACACATACTTTAGCCTTTCTTTATATATATATATAGATTTATATTTTTCATATATACCTACATTATATATATAGATTTTTATTTTTTCATAGAAGTCTGGTTCAATTTGTGAGCCAGATAGTTTGTTAATTACTTCTTTTTAGTTTGGCAACGCTGCATTTAATAAACCTACTTTTTCAAAACTTGATGTCGCTGCTTAGCCTTTCGCCGTATGAGTTAAATGAAAAACAGCGGCGACATCTGCCTATCACATTTCACGTGTGCGAAAATTTCACGACATCTGCTTCTAGAGTCTCTCAATGATCCAGAGAATTCCCGTGAGAATTGAGCGTGAGCCGGAGCTGTAAAACTCACTGGAAGACTGCAAATGTGTGCGGCTGTGTACATGTACATAACATATTTGTGTGTGTATTGTTTACAGCAAAGCACTGTTGCCATTGACCAGTTTGCATGCATGCTTATGTAAACATCAAATTTTGGAACTACAATTTTACATGGTGCAAATGGCAGAAACAAATACTGAATAAGAGTTTCTAGTTCATTTATTTGCAACCTCCAATTTCAACAAAATTTTAAACAATCATTAGGCCTTTTTGTATAATAACTGCAATTGGTCCAAACATAGCACTTACTTACTTACTTAATTGGCGCTTAACCGTCTAAACGGTTATGGCCGTCCAACAAGGCGCGCCAGTCGCTCCTTCGCTCCGCCAACCGGCGCCAATTGGTCACACCAAGGGAGTTTAAATCGTTTTCCACCTGGTCCTTCCAACGGAGTGGGGGCCGCCCTCTACCTCTGCTTCCATAGGCGGGTTCCATAGCACACAAAATATTAATAGGCAACTCTGTCGTGTGAGAGACCGATCAGCTGACACGTTCTTACGGAAAAAATCAAAATTGCTTTGATTTCTACGTTCCGGGCAACGTACGTACGTGAGTTGAACGTCGGTGAGTTTTCGTTTACATTGCACACTCGCAAGTTAGGTCGTGTCAGCTGACACGTTTTTTCTACGTACGTTCGTGGGTAATTGCCGCTTTACACAAGCTTTTGCATTATGAGTAGATTGCACGTATTTTTATGGAGAACAGTAGATTGAGCGACACTGGCGCCATCCGATATGGAAAAGTAGACAACTCCCAAATTTTGTTGCAAGTAAATCATAAGAAGAAGAATTTGACATTTGTTTTGGATACGGGTGTTGGCGCACTTTGCAAGTGAAATTATTTTTTTCACTGGTTGGTAACTTTTCTAACATTTTTCCCAATTGAAAACTGCAATATAACAATCGAATACGACTCAAAATATATTATCAAGTATTTTTGTTGTATAGGAGAATGTTTATAAAAGTACTTCTCGAAATTTTGTATGTGAATGGGCAAGGCAAAATAAACTTCAGTTGCCAAGTCTGAGGTTCCTTCATATTTACAAATGCAACATCTTGGTTGATTGTGGCGATGTTATTGGAATGCATAAGCTTGTGTTAAACGCATCTACATATATGAAAAATGTCATTGCGCCGCGGCCTTCACTGCCGTTGCTATGCTAGTTACTTTGCTAGCGGTCGCTGTACATAGATATGTGTCCCTATGTATACCGTGTATATTACATACATATACGCACAAACCAATGCTTGGAATGAGGGTTGAAATTTTCATGCGCTATTTACTTTCCGCCGTCGCTATGCGTTTTGTTTTTCGTTTGTACGCGGAATTAATGCTTCTTCTGAACTGTAAACGTCTAGAGTTTATTAAAATGAATATATGTATGATTGACAAAGTTGAGTTATTTTTAAATGTATGTAAGAATATTTGTGCCCGAATGGCATTACGCGATGATGGACAAATGCGTGTGCTTGCCGTCGCTGCTAAATATCAACTGCCCTATCAGCTGTGTGTGACATACATATATTAACACACAAACAAATTTTCCATACAAATTGCCAGGCTGTTTCGCAAGTTAAGCATATTTAAAACTTTATAAAAGTTGTATGCCGCAGTGCATGGGCCTATTTTTGTGCTCTGTTTGTTTATAATTAATATACAGTTTTTTGACACGGTAGGGTACTTTCTTCTGCAAGGGTGGGATATTGCATACTAATAACACGGCTCACAGGTGCATCCTGGGAAATCGAAGCGAATCTGTGTGGATTTGGCTTAGAGCCTGCTTATGCTTGCCTGAAACAAACGGCTGTGTTGGCAGGTGCCGCAGATGTTCCCTTAATCCCCGTGCAGGGAGCGCTAGATCAAGCAGTTGTTTACCAGGACGTCCTGGTTTATGACAATTTAGCAAAAACTGCCTTTCAGCATTTCGTTGTGGTCTTTAATGTTGAGCTCTTTGTGAGTGTGTGTGTAGGGAGGCTATGTAGGTGATGTTCGGGGGTCATAAGGGGACATCCGGTGGCAGTTCGGATAGCCGCATTTTGACAGGCCTGCAGACTTTTATAGTATGCGTTTTTAAGACCAGGCGATGACGCGTAGCACATGAGCGGCCGGCTAGTTTCTTTGTACGTGGTTAGTAACGTTTCTGTATCTTTTCCCCAGGTGCTGCTGGCAAACGACTTGAGGATTTTGTTGCGGCTTTATAGTTTAGATACAATTTCGGTGGCATAAGCCTTGAAGGTCAGAGTATTATAAAACGTTACCCCTAAGATCTTTGGTTGACTGACAGTCGGTAGTGTGACACCATTGACGTGAGCGGCCAATATTTACGACATCTGTTCCTTCCACATACTAAACAGAGTGGTCGTGGAATTTGTCGGTGATAATGCCAGGTTGCGTGAGGTGAAGAAACTAGAAAGATGGGGAAATAGCTGTTTATTTTAGAAACAATTCATCAATTGAGGGGACAGGTCCTGTTGCCATAATCGTGCAGTCGACGGCATAGGAAATGGTTGTAACTCCTTCTGATGGGCGAGGGCATTCTGATATGTAGAAATGAAACAGAAGTGGGGATAGGACACCACCTGTGGGACCCCTGTTTAATTTTTTTAGGTTTTGAGATTTCGTTCCTAAATTGAACCGACGCGTGCCTACCATTCAGATAATTTAATTTTCACATGTAAAGTCCCACCAGCACTGTCCTATGGTGGGGTTTTTCCTGATTTAGCCCGTATATAATGTGGGTGTTTATGGCATTTAGCGCAGTGATGGTGCTGAGCATTTTGCGGAAGCTATCTTTTCGGTTTCCATTGTCTTCGCTACTGGCGAAATCGGTCGATATAACTCGCCTTCGTTAGCTGGTTTGCCAGGCTTTAGTAGTGGAATTATCCTTGCCATTTTCCATTGTTCAGGAATGACAAAGGACTTTAGCGATAGGTTGAAAACGTTCGCTAGGTAGTTTATTCCCACATCGCCAAGGTGTTTAAGCATTGGCATTGCTATTCCGTGTGGCCCTATTGATTAAGAGGGCTTGGCCTTTTTAATGGCTGTTTCAACCTTTGTGGGGGTGTTGGTAATGGGTTGCATGTGGTATTAGTGTTTATGTGCCCGTGATTTTTGAAGGTTGTACAGCGTTCCCAGTTAGCTTTTTTAAAATTAATAAAAGTCCGCTTTTCAGATGTGATGAAATTGACAGGTCGCTGTATTGAAAGGATTATGGGCAGGCGGTCATATGTAAAGTAAACATTGGCTGCCATTCAACGCAGGTTATGAGCCCAGCGTCGTTTATTGTGCAGAAAGTCGTATTGTCTATTTGCTCTGCTAGCTGCCTGCATCTGCTTTCGACTGGCATGCTGGAATATCAGAGGTCAAGGGGAGCGTTGAAATCGCCAAGGATAAGGCGGTTTTCGCAACTTGGGCAGCAGGTGGCAGGAGGAATATAGATGTTAATTATTTCTAGGTCAACATCGGACCTGACCGGATTGTTATGGCTTCACTTTCTAAGGTATTATCCCTGTGGCTGATGTTAGGTTGAAATAGACTATATTGCACGGTGTGATGGGTGATTAAGGCAAGGCCACCACCATTACCCTTGTGTGATATTGCTTATGAATGTTGTAGCCATCGCAAGTTGGGAGTCCCGATCTGGCAGTTAGCTTTGTTTCTTCAATTGCGGCTATACGGACATTATTTTTATTCATGTAGTCAACTACCTCTGCGATCTTTCCGGTTAACCCGTTACAATTAAGTTGGAGAATTCCGAAGTGGATCGGGTGGACTGTCGTTACTCTAGGAGCTAGATATGGCTGAAGGCGCCTTGAAGGATATAGGCTTTGTCGAATGTGCTGTCCGACTGCTGCCGGAGTACCTGATGTCGATGACGTGGTACTTGTACTTTGGCAGTACGGTGCAACGAATTTACCAGTCGCACGGTTTTCTTTTCTAAGCCCACCGCATCTATGAATGTGGCATCGGCATCTATGAATGTGGCATCGGCCAAATCATGAAATGCATTGGATCGATGACGCGGTGGTAAATATTCTAAGCTGCCACACGGAACACATGGTGTGGGGAACTAGGAGTTGATGACTCCTTCTTAGCGTGTGTCGAAAAAGGAAGGGAAGGACGGGGGTAAAAGCTGGTTCTTCGCATTGCTACTGTCCATGCTCCGTAGATTGTAGTGGTGAGTTGCAGCGGCCGCTTTAGGTGGAGGATGACTTCTAGATATTTTGTGCTACATATTTCTTAGCTTAGGCTTTGTCCAAGTAGGGACCTTGTATTTCCTAGGAAATAATACCCGATCAGTTTTTCCGCGTTGGTGGTTAACTCAACTCCAGATGCCCAGGCATGTACATCCTGAAATGCCTCAAGAGCTGATTGTTGTTATGCATCTGCCACCGGTGGCCGCCGTGGTGTGATGGTAGCGTGCTCCGCCATCCACACGGAAGATCCTGGGTTCACGTTCAGGGAAAAACAACATCATAATTTTAGAACCAAGTTTTTTCAGTTACAAGAAAATTTTTCAAAGCGGGGTCGCCCCTCTCCGCTGTTTGGCAAGCACTCCGAGTGTATTTCTGCCATGAAAAGCTCTCAGTGAAAACTCATCTGCCTTGCAGATGCCGCTCGGGGTCGGCATAAAACAAGTGGGTCCTGTCCCGCCAATTTGAAGGAAAAATTAAAAGGAGCACGACGCAAATTGGAATAGAAGTTCGGCCAAAAATCTATTCAGAGGTTATCGCGCCTTTCATTTATCTTTTTTTTATTTTTTATTTATCTGCCGCTAATGATGACTGAAAAATAAGTTTGACTGGCCCTCTGTCAAACCCCCCAAGCAATTGGTTGATAACCAACGCCCACAGTATTAGTGCAGAGTTCCTCTGTTTACAGATTTTTTTGCCTCGCATAGACCCCATTTCCATGTGATCATTCTGCAGCTTAACATGGAGCCGCTCGAATTTATTAAGACCGAATGAAGCTGAATCGAGTTGAGACTCTCCATGATTGCTCGTTTCGAGACATTATTGAAAGCTCCGGCGATGTCCAGAAAAACACCTTATAACTGACTCATCGTTACTTATTACCTCGCGAGTAACAGGCATACTATTTTCATTTAACGAGCTGGACGGCGCTACTTATTCGCTCTCATCATTCCGCTCAAGCCGCGGTGTACATATTGGCAAATTTTCATTACACTGACTCATGCCGTCTGCAAAGAACATTTCAGGATCACTTACACTATTCTTACTTTTTGCTAGAAATCTTCGATTACATCTAAAATAATTATTATTATTATCTTTTATTACATACGATCTTCCATTAATGTTTTGCACTATCTTGCCATAGTAACATTTTTTGTCAGTTTTCTTAAATATAGTTCTATCGCCTAGCTGTAATTCCGGTAATGTCTTTGCATTGCGATCAAAATAATCTTTCTGCTTTTTCCTTTTTTTTAATCCTTTCCTCTATCTCTGATTCATCTATTGAGTTTCGGAATAATAGTAGTTCTGCTGTTGGAAGTTTTGTTTTTATCAATCTCCCGAAGAATAACTGAGTTGCAAATCTGCCACTGGGGTGTTATTATTTTCTAGAATATGATATTGAAAGTTGTCCTTTTTATTGGCTTCAAAACACCGTTTCAACAAACCCTTAGCAATTGCTACCCCTTTCTCCGCTAATCCATTGCTTTGTGGGTATCTAGGATTTGAAAACTTTACCACAATATTAGCATCATTAAGGAAGTTTTACATTTCTAACGAATTAAATGGGTTGTTGTCGCAGCGCATTGTTGTGGGATATCCTACTTTCGTGAAAATTTTTTCAACGTGTGATTACACAGCCAGCGGTTTTATATGCAAGATTTTCCGACAACACAAGGTTAGAGTATGCGTCGATCAGAGAGATATAATATCTGCCCGCATATTCAAAAATATCAATTCCTATTATTTGAAAAGGATATTCAGGGACGTCGTCTGGTCTCAATGGCTCTTTTGCATTATTACGCCTGAAAGTTTCACATACAACACATCCCAGGATTGTATGTATGTATGTATGTATTTTTTTTTACTTGAAAATTTGTTCCTAGCACAACAATTTTGACAAATTATTTAACAGTGCTAGTCATGAATAGCATGAGCTATAAAAATTGAACATTTATAATAATAATAAATTAGATTAATCAAATTAAATTAAATATAACGGATAATAGTGAAATATTTATGTACGTAAATGTAAATCTTAAAACTAAAGAAAAGCAATTAATAAATATTAAAAGACAGCAGTAGTGATCATAACCTTTGGCTGGTTATAGATCGAATAATATTTAACAAATAAAGGAAGAAGATACAGAGAAAGGAAAAGGACTTAGAAATGAACATTTTAACAACAAAAATTTGAGATCCAGTTTAAGAGTCGTTAAAAAATGATGTTAGCTCTTTTTTGAAGTGCAGAGCATTACTTAAGAGTCGAAGACTTGTAGGTAGGGAGTTCCAAAGACGTATTGCAGTAACAAAGAATTGGCGCTCAGGGGTTAGCGTGCGGTATCTAATGTGCTTAAGAAGAAGCACCGATCTTGATGATTGCAGAAAAATAAGCTTACGATATAGATAGTCAGGTTCCTTCGTGTGTATCAATTTATGGAGGAAGGACAGTGTTTTGACTTTTAAAAAATTTTCGAAAGAAATGTTTAGCAACCTTTCAGCATGTTGTGATACGTGGTCAAGTCTTTTCAACCCATAAAAATATCTAGCAATGTTGTTGTGAACAACATTTAGTTTGTTCTTGCACAGATAGTCACAGTTTGAGTAAATCACACAACCATGGAGTAGCGTAGGTATTAAGTACGCTTTAGCCAGAAGTAGTCTTATGTGCAAGGGCGTGAAATACTGTGTTAACCATACTGTACGAAGCATTCCATACACTTTTCCAACCGTTCTAAAAATATGGTCTTCACATGTCAATGTTTTGTTAAAAATTACACCTAAGTTTTTCGCCGTGTCTACGCATTCTATAGCGGAATTGTCGAACACTACATTCTCTAAATCATTAGTGGGAAAAGACCTTCTATGAATAACAATACATTTTGACTTATTCGGGTTTATACATAAGCCATTCATATTAGCCTATGAAAATATTTGATTCAAATCGTGGTTTAAGTTACTTATGCACAAGCTAGTTTGATCACGAGGACAACACGTAAACAACTGCACATCATCAGCGTAGATATGAACATTACAATACTTAAGGACATCGGGTAAGTCATTGATATACAGAACAAATAACAGAGGACCCAGGATAGAGCCTTGAGGGACGCCTCTTAAGACATGTAGGAAGTCAGACTTTTCACCATCTATACATACTGCTTGAGTCCTATCGCCAAGATATGATCTTATAAGGGCAACTGCATGACCAGAGAAGTTAAATAAGTTTACCAGCTTCCTACAGAGCAGAGTGTGGTCTACAGAATCAAAAGCTTTAGAGTGGTCAAGAAGTGTTAAGAAGGCAATGTAACTTTCATCCACTCGCTCACGAATTTCTTCTGTCACAGATAATAGTGCCGTTGTACAGCTCCACTTTGACCTGAAACCGCACTGACTGTCTGACAAGAGCTTGTATTCGTGTACATATGATACGATTTGCCCATGTAGAATACGTTCAACGACCTTAGAGAGGAAAGGGAGTATGGCTATTGGTCGAAACTCATTATTTTGTTTACGGATTGGAATAACTTTTGCAGCTTAGTTTTTAGTTTTTTTATCTGTTCAGTTATGTTTGGCCAAAAATACAATGATCTGGCTTTTGCTAACGTTTTTTCTATTCCGAGGTGTGGCCTGTGCAACCACCTGCATACCTGTAAATAGGTTGGAATTATTAGTCTATGATTTTTAAGCAACATTCTATTTTCGTAGTGGATTTCAGACTTGTATTTGTGAAACTTTTTGCTTAGCTCATTCAATTGGTGATAACTGGGCCATCCCTGTTCCACGTATTGACATATTTTCTTGTAATCTTCATCCTGCTCTATATGCTTGCAATATAAATCAGAATTAGATTTCGGTATGCAAAATTTCCTTGACAGCGTATGAATAACTCCCTTAAGGTCGGCAATTTCAGCTGTTTCACCTAAAGGAGCCCGAGAAAGGCAATCAGCAACCAACATTTGCTTACCGGGAGTATAAACTACCTCCATCTTTGGATATTTTCGCGAAAACATGAACATAGCCTGCAGGTTAGGCGTGACCTCATCAATTTCTTTCTTCAGAAGGGATTCGAGCGGCTTTTGATCACTCTGTACTAAAAATTCACGACCGTAGAGATAATAATGAAACTTAATACAGGAAAATACAATAGCTAGCAACTCTTTCTCTATTTGTGCCCATTTCTGTTCTGATTTACTGAGAGTTCGGGACGCATAAGCTACAGGATGTCCCTCTTGAAGTAAAACGCAACCTAAACCATCTTTTGATGCATCTGTCTGCACCACTACCGGTTTTTCCTTGTCGTATATAACTAGTACTGGGTCAAATGTAATGATAGTAATGAGATTTTGAAATTCGTCTTCATGAGCATCAGTCCACTGAGACTTAGCGTTGTTATGCGTTAGTTCACGTAACCTTGCCGATTGTTTTTATAAGTGCGGAATATATGCCGCCACAAACTTAAGCATACCCAATAATCGCATAACATCGCTTTTATTTTCTGGCTTTTTCAGCTTCATTATAGCTTCGCGATATTTGTCAATTGGTTTAATTGTACCTTTTGACACTACACGAACCATGAATTTCGTTTCCGTTTGACGATATTAAATTTTATCTGGATTGAATCTTATACCTTTGCAATTGCTCGCTTCTAGACTGTTGCGAGAATCTTTTCATGCTGATCCAGAGTTTCCGCCACGATTGCCATATCATCAAAGTATATTATGACACCGGGAATATCGCCGAAATGTTTGACCACTTCTGACGCACAATTTAAGCCAAAGGGTACGCGATTGAACTTATAGCGACCAAAACGGTGTCATAAACGTGGTTAAATTTGATCTTGGTTCATCCGACTCCATTTGCCAAAACCCACTACTGAGATGGGGTACAGTAAATATACATTTGTTTGCTAATTGACTAGTTACATCATCGAAAGTCGGGATCAGAAAATGCTCTCGTTTTATACACTTATTTAATAGCTTTGGATTCAGACACACTCGAATGACATTTTTCTTTTCCAATAAATGAACATTATGTACCCAGTCCGTAGGGTGATTGACTGGAGTAATAACTTTATTCCCCACCATCTCCTCAATTTTGCATTTAAAACGCTCTAACAAACTTAAAAAGGTATTCTTTACTTATAATGCACCTTCAGTGTTATTGAAACAGTTCCTGGAAATTTAGCTAATCCACTGAAAACAGTACTATATTGCTTAATAAAATCACTCTTACTTTTTGGAAACGGTGTCCTTTTAGACTGTATAGTATTGATATCCATCCATTTTATGATCTTAAAGTTCACACTAGTCTCCAACCCTAAAAAAGGTACGCTCGCATTATCTACAACAACAAACTCTGCCTCTTGTTCCGTATTCAAGTCAGGATCAGTGCATTTTAATATTACTGTGCCAAGAGTTTTTATTTTATTCCCACTATAATCGTACAAGGGATAATCATTTCATTTGTTAATGAATTTAGTTTTAAATTTTGAAAGATATTTGACAGGAATGAAATTGACATTGGATCCGTGGTCCATTTTGAATGAAATTGGGGTGTTTTGTATATAATATTTCTTGGTCCACTTGCATGTTCCATTATTACTGGTATTTATTCTATAAATATGAACATTACCTACTAACCTGGTTGATATATTTGTTTCATTACAAGCTTTACCTTCATCGTTCCAATTATAGTGATCTCCTACTGAGTGTACCTGTCCATGCTGATTGCTTAATCCGGGATTTACTCTCTGTCCGTTGTTTGTTGTCTTCTTATCCGTTAATTGCTGGTTTTCTTTCCGCGACACATTTTCACAAAATTACCCTTTTTTCCACAACCTCGGCAGATTACTTCCTTTGCTTTGCACGTATTTAAATGACCAGTTGTAAATTGTTGCCCGCAATTGTAGCAAAAACGTGTAATTGCATGCACAGATTCTTCGATTACACTTCTCAATTATCTTTTCTAGTGGATCATCTCTGCCATCAAGCAATTTAAGCTGAAGTGTTTTGTCATATACACCCAAAATGATTCGGTCTCGTTACATACGATCGCCGAACGACTGACCGCAGCTACAGATGTATTCGCAATAACGTATTTGAGTGCGCAGTTCCGTTTCAAACTCAGAAAAGGGCTGTTTTTCTTTTTGCGTAGGCGTATTAAATTTGAATGATTCCATTGCCACGTTCTTTTTGGAATGCAGTAATTGCCAAAAGCATCCAGCACATTTGCTAATGACCGCGCACCCTCGCCGCCATTGCTAGTACTTGCAGGTATGCCAAGCAGTTGCTCAGTTGACCCATCGTTTGGGAACAGCGTGTTATACATTTCCACTGCTTTCGGTCCTACAAGCCATAAAAATGTTACAATTTTGACGTTTTATTTTTCTTTTAGTTTTCCATTGGCATATAGGTACATGCAAAAAGTTCCTTTCCATGTGGGCCAGCCTTTAGCGAGATTACTGCAGTCCAATTCAGGCGGTAGTCGATTTTCAGCCATTATGGCAATTATCAATGGTAATTATATTATAAAAGTATAAAGCTTGATGTGTTTTGGCCCACTTCTTACACCATGTATCATTCAATAAAACAATTGTCGTATTGTCTATTTGCTCTGCTAGCTGCCTGCATCTGCTGTCGACTGGCATGCTGGAATGTCAGAGGTCAAGGGGAGCGTTGAAATCGCCAAGGATAAGGCGGTTTTCGCCGCTTGGGCAGCAGGTGGCAGGAGGAATATAGATGTTAATTATTTCTAGGTCAACATCGCCTGACCGGATTGTTATGGCTTCACTTTCTAAGGTATTATCCCTGTGGCTGGTGTTAGGTTGAAATAGACTATATTGTACGGTGTGATGGGTGATTAAGGCAAGGCCACCACCATTATTACCCTTGTGTGATATTGCTTATGAATGTTGTAGCGATCGCAAGTTGGGAGTCCCGATCTGGCAGTTAGCTTTGTTTCTTGAATTTCCGCTATACGGACATTATTTTTATTCATGTAGTCAACTACCTCTGCGATCTTTCCGGTTAACCCGTTACAAATAATTTGGAGAATTCCGAAGTTGATCGGGTGGACTGTCGTTACTCTAGGAGCTAGAGATGGGTGAAGGCGCCTTGAAGGATATAGGCTTTGTCGAATGTGCTGTCCGACTGCTGCCGGAGTACCTGATGTCGATGACGTGGTACTTGTACTTTGGCAGTACGGTGCAACGAATTTACCAGTCGCACGGTTGTCTTTTCTAAGCCCACAGCATCTATGAATGTGGCATCGGCCAAATCATGAAATGCATTGGACCGATGTCGCGATGGTAAATATTCTAAGCTGCCACACGGAACACATGGTGTGGGGAACTAGGAGTTGATGACTCCTTCTTAGCGTGTGTCGAAAAACGAAGGGAAGGACGGGGGTAAAAGCTGGTTCTTCGCATTGCTACTGTCCATGCTCCGTAGATTGTAGTGGTGAGCTGCAGCGGCCGCTTTAGGTGGAGGATGACTTCTAGATATTTTGTGCTACATATTTCTTAGCTTAGGCTTTGTCCAAATAGGGACCTTGTATTTCCTAGGAAATAATACCCGATCAGTTTTTGTACATCCTGAAATGCCTGATCCATCAGAGAGCTGATTGTTGTTATGCATCTGCCACCGGTGGCCGCCGTGGTGTGATGGTAGCGTGCTACGCCATCCACACGGAAGATCCTGGGTTCACGTTCAGGGAAAAACAACATCATAATTTTAGACCCAAGTTTTTTCAGTTACAAGAAAATTTTTCAAAGCGGGGTCGCCCCTCTCCGCTGTTTGGCAAGCACTCCGAGTGTATTTCTGCCATGAAAAGGAAGGAAACAAGTGGGTCCTGTCCCGCCAATTTGAAGGAGCACGACGCAAATTGGAATAGAAGTTCGGCCAAAAATCTATTCAGAGGTTATCGCGCCTTTCATTTATCTTTTTTTTTATTTTTTATTTATCTGCCGCTAATGATGACTGAAAAATAAGTTTGACTGGCCCTCTGTCAAACCGCCCAAGCAATTGGTTGATAACCAACGCCCACAGTATTAGTGCAGAGTTCCTCTGTTTACAGATTTTGTTGCCTCGCATAGACCCCATTTCCATGTGATCATTCTGCAGCTTAACATGGAGCCGCTCGAATTTATTAAGACCGAATGAAGCTGAATCGAGTTGAGACTCTCCATGATTGCTCGTTTCGAGACATTATTGAAAGCTCCGGCGATGTCCAGAAAAACACCTTATAACTGACTCATCGTTACTTATTACCTCGCGAGTAACAGGCATACTATTTTCATTTAACGAGCTGGACGGCGCTACTTATTCGCTCTCATCATTCCGCTCAAGCCGCGGTGTACATATTGGCAAATTTTCATTACACTGACTCATGCCGTCTGCAAAGAACATTTCAGGATCACTTACACTATTCTTACTTTTTGCTAGAAATCTTCGATTACATCTAAAATAATTATTATTATTATCTTTTATTACATACGATCTTCCATTAATGTTTTGCACTATCTTGCCATAGTAACATTTTTTGTCAGTTTTCTTAAATATAGTTCTATCGCGTAGCTGTAATTCCGGTAATGTCTTTGTATTGCGATCGAAATAATCTTTCTGCTTTTTCCTTTTTTTTAATCCTTTCCTCTATCTCTGATTCATCATTGAGTTTCGGAAAAATAGTAGTTCTGCTGTTGGAAGTTTTGTTTTTATCAATCTCCCGAAGAATAACTGAGTTGCAAATCTGCCACTGGGATGTTATTATATTCTAGAATATGATATTGAAAGTTGTCCTTTTTATTGGCTTCAAAACACCGTTTCAACAAACCCTTAGCAATTGCTACCCCTTTCTCCGCTAATCCATTGCTTTGTGGGTATCTAGGACTTGAAAACTTTACCACAATATTAGCATCATTAAAGAAGTTTTGCATTTCTAACGAATTAAATGGGTTGTTGTCGCAGCGCATTGTTGTGGGATATCCTACTTTCGTGACAATTTTTTTCAACGTGTGATTACACAGCCAACGGTTTTTTATGCAAGATTTTCCGACAACACAAGGTTAGAGTATGCGTCGATCAGAGAGATATAATATCTGCCCGCATATTCAAAAATATCAATTCCTATTATTTGAAAAGGATATTCAGGGACGTCGTCTTGTCTCAATGGCTCTTTTGTATTATTACGCCTGAAAGTTTCACACACAACACATCCCAGGATTGTATGTATGTATTTATTTATTTGAAAATTTGTTCCTAGCACAACAATTTTGACAAATTATTTAACAGTGCTAGTCATGAATAGCATGAGCTATAAAAATTGAACATTTATAATAATAATAAATTAGATTAACCAAATTAAATTAAATATAACGGATAATAGTGAAATATTTATGTATGTAAATGTAAATCTTAAAACCAAAGAAAAGTAATTAATAAATATTAAAAGACAGCGTAGTGATGATACCCTTTGGCTGGTTATAGATCGAATAGTATTTAACAAATAAAGGAAGAAGATACAAAGAAAGGAAAAGAACTTAGAAATGAACATTTTAACAACAAAAATTTGAGATCCAGTTTAAGAGTCGTTAAAAAATGATGTTAGCTCTTTTTTGAAGTGCAGAGCATTACTTAAGAGTCGTAGACTTGTAGGTAGGGAGTTCCAAAGACGTATTGCAGTAACAAAGAATTGGCGCTCAGAGGTTAGCGTGCAGTATCTAATGTGCTTAAGAAGAAGCACCGGTCTTGATGATTGCAGAAAAATAAGCTTACGATATAGATAGTCAGGTTCCTTCGTGTGTATCAATTTATGGAGGAAGGACAGTGTTTTGACTTTTAAAAAATTTTCGAAAGAAATGTTTAGCAACCTTTCAGCATGTTGTGATACGTGGTCAAGTCTTTTCAACCCATAAACATATTTAGCAATGTTGTTGTAAACAACATTTAGTTTGTTCTTGCACAGATAGTCACAGTTTAAGTAAATCACACAACCATGGAGTAGCGTGGGTATTAAGTACGCTTTAGCCAGAAGTAGTCTTATGTGCAAGGGCGTGAAATACTGTGTTAACCATAGTGTACGAAGCATTCCATACTCTTTTCCAACCGTTCTAAAAATATGGTCTTCACATGTCAATGTTTTGTTAAAAATTACACCTAAGTTTTTCGCCGTATCTACGCATTCTATAGCGGAATTGTCGAACACTACATTCTCTAAATCAATAGTGGGAAAAGACCTTCTATGAATAACAATACATTTTGACTTATTCGGATTTATACATAAGCCATTCATATTAGCCTATGAAAATATTTGATTCAAATCGTGGTTTAAGTTACTTATGCACAAGCTAGTTTGATCACGAGGACAACACGTAAACAACTGCACATCATCAGCGTAGATATGAACATTACAATACTTAAGGACATCGGGTAAGTCATTGATATACAGAACAAATAACAGAGGACCCAGGATAGAGCCTTGAGGGACGCCTCTTAAGACATGTAGGAAGTCAGACTTTTCACCATCTATACATACTGCTTGAGTCCTATCGCCAAGATATGATCTTATAAGGGCAACTGCATGACCAGAGAAGTTAAATAAGTTTACCAGCTTCCTACAGAGCAGAGTGTGATCTACAGAAACAAAAGCTTTAGAGTGGTCAAGAAGTGTTAAGAAGGCAATGTAACTTTCATTCACTCGCTCACGAATTTCTTCTGTCACAGATAATAGTGCCGTTGTACAGCTCCACTTTGACCTGAAACCGGACTGACTGTCTGACAAGAGCTTGTATTCGTGTACATATGATACGATTTGCCCATGTAGAATACGTTCAACGACCTTAGAGAGGAAAGGCAGTATGGCTATTGGTCGATACTCATTATTTTGTTTACGGATTGGAATAACTTTTGCAGCTTAGTTTTTAGTTTTTTTATCTGTTCAGTTATGTTTGGCCAAAAATACAATGATCTGGCTTTTGCTAACGTTTTTTCTATTCCGAGGTGTGGCCTGTGCAACTACCTGCATACAACTGGTTATAACGAGGTTGGAATTATTAGTCTATGATTTTTAGGCAACATTCTATTTTCGTAGTGGATTTCAGACTTGTATTTGTGAAACTTTTTGCTTAGCTCATTCAATTGGTGATAACTGGGCCATCCCTGTTCCACGTATTGACATATTTTCTTGTAATCTTCATCCTGCTCTATATGCTTGCAATATAAATCAGAATTAGATTTCTGTATGCAAAATTTCCTTGACAGCGTATGAATAACTCCCCTAAGCTCGGCAATTTCAGCCGTTTCACCTAAAGGAGCCCGAGAAAGGCAATCAGCAACCAACATTTGCTTAGCGGGAGTATAAACTACCTCCATCTTTGGATATTTGCGCGAAAACATTAACATAGCCTGCAGCCTAGGCGTGACCTCATCAATTTCTTTCTTCAGAAGGGATTCGAGCGGCTTTTGATCACTCTGTACTAAAAATTCACGACCGTAGAGTTAATAATGAAACTTAATGCAGGAAAATACAATAGCTAGCAACTCTTTCTCTATTTGTGCCCATTTCTGTTCTGATTTACTGAGACGCATAAGCTACAGGATGTCCCTCTTGAAGTAAAACGCAACCTAAACCATCTTTTGACGCATCTGTCTGCACCACTACCGGTTTTTCCTTGTCGTATATAACTAGTACTGGGTCAGATGTAATGATAGTAATGAGATTTTGAAATTCGTCTTCATGAGCATCAGTCCACTGAGACTTAGCGTTGTTATGCGTTAGTTCACGTAACCTTGCCGATTGTTTTTATAAGTGCGGAATATATGCCGTCACAAACTTAAGCATACCCAATAATCGCATAACATTGCTTTTATTTTCTGGCTTTTTCAGCTTCATTATAGCTTCGCGATATTTGTCAATTGGTTTAATTGTACCTTTTGACACCCATGAATTTCCTTTCCGTTTGACGATATTGAATTTTATCTGGATTGAATCTTATACCTTTGTCAATTGCTCGCTTCTAGACTGTTGCGAGAATCTCTTCATGCTGATCCAGAGTTTCCGCCACGATTGCCATATCATCAAAGTATATTATGACACCGGGAATATCGCCGAAATGTTTGACCACTTCTGACGCACAATTTAAGCCAAAGGGTACGCGATTGAACTTATAGCGACCAAAACGGTGTCATAAACGTGGTTAAATTTGATCTTGGTTCATCCGACTCCATTTGCCAAAACCCACTACTGAGATGGGGTACAGTAAATATACATTTGTTTGTTAATTGACTAGTTACATCATCGAAAGTCGGGATCAGAAAATGCTCTCGTTTTATACACTTATTTAATAGCTTTGGATTCAGACACACTCGAATGTCATTTTTCTTTTCCACTAAAGGTGCGTGCACACTAAGCGGCGCGACATGTAGCGGCAGCGGCGCTTCACTTTTTTGCCTATTTGATCAACATTGCCGCTCATGGCCGCGTCGCGCAGTGCTGCTACCGCTAGGTGTGAATTGTTCCATAAGAATACATGCGAAGAATATTTTGCAGCGCAGTGTAGTGCAGCTCAGTGTGGCCTTAGCTTAAATGAACATTATGTACCCAGTCCGTAGGGTGATTGACTGGAGTGATAACTTTATTCCCCACCATCTCCTCAATTTTGCATTTAAAACGCTCTAACAAACTTAAAGGTATTCTTTACTTATAATGCACCTTCAGTGTTATTGAAACAGTTCCTGGAAATTTACCTAATCCACTGAAAACAGTACTATATTCCTTAATAAAATCACTCTTACTTTTTGGAAACGATGTCCTTTTAGACTGTATAGTATTGATATCCATTCATTTTATGATCTTAAAGTTCACACTAGTCTCCAACCCTAAAATTGGTACGCTCGCATTATCTACAACAACAAACTCTGCCTCTTGTTCTGTGCATTTTAATATTACTGTGCCAAGAGTTTTTATTTTATTTCCACTATAATCGTACAAGAGATAATCATTACATTTGTTAATGAATTTAGTTTTAAATTTTGAAAGATATTTGACAGGAATGCAATTGACATCGGATCCGGGGTCCATTTTGAATGAAATTGGGGTGTTTTGTATATAATATTTCTTGGTCCACTTGCATGTTCCATTATTACTGGTATTTATTCTATAAATATGAACATTACCTACTAACCTGGTTGATATATTTGTTTCATTACAAGCTTTACCTTCATCGTTCCAATTATAGTGATCTCCTACTGAGTGTACCTGTCCATGCTGATTGCTTTATCCGGGATTTACTCTCTGACCGTTGTTTGTTGTCTTCTTATCCGTTAATTGCTGGTTTTCTTTCCGCGACACATTTTCGCAAAATTACCCTTTTTTCCACAACCTCGGCAGATTACTTCCTTTGCTTTGCACGTATTTAAATGACCAGTTGTAAATTAATGCCCGCAATTGTAGCAAAAACGTGTAATTGCATGCACAGATTCTTCGATTACACTTCTCAATTATCTTTTCTAGTGGATCATCTCTCCCATCAAGCAATTTAAGCTGAAGTGTTTTGTCATATACACCCAAAATGATTCGGTCTCGTTACATACGATCGCCGAACGACTGACCGCAGCTACAGTTGTATTCGCAATAACGTATTTGAGTGCGCAGTTCCGTTTCAAACTCAGAAAAGGGCTGTTTTTCTTTTTGCGTTAGCGCATTAAATTTGAATGATTCCATTGCCACGTTCTTTTTGGAATGCAGTAATTGCCAAAAGCATCCAGCACATTTGCTAATGACCGTGCACCCTCGCCGCCCTTGCTAGTACTTGCAGGTATGCCAAGCAGTTGCTCAGTTGACCCATCGTTTGGGAACAGCGTGTTATACATTTCCACTGCTTTCGGTCCTACAAGCCATAAAAATGTTACAATTTTGACGTTTTCTTTTTCTTATAGTTTTCCATTGGCATGTAGGTACATGCAAAAAGTTCCTTTCCATGTGGGCCAGCCTTTATCGAGATTACTGCAGTCCAATTCAGGCGGTAGTCGATTTTCAGCCATTATGGCAATTATCAATGGTAATTATATTATAAAAGTATAAAGCTTGATGTGTTTTGGCCCACTTCTGACACCATGTATCATTCAATAAAACAATTGTCGTATTGTCTATTTGCTCTGCTAGCTGCCTGCATCTGCTGTCGACTGGCATGCTGGAATGTCAGAGGTCAAGGGGAGCGTTGAAATCGCCAAGGATAAGGCAGCAGATGGCAGGAGGAATATAGATGTTAATTATTTCTAGGTCAACATCGCCTGACCGGATTGTTATGGCTTCACTTTCTAAGGTATTATCCCTGTGGCTGATGTTAGGTTGAAATATACTATATTGCACGGTGTGATGGGTGATTAAGGCAAGGTTACCACCATTACCCTTGTGTGATATTGCTTATGAATGTTGTAGCCATCGCAAGTTGGTAGTCCCGATCTGGCAGTTAGCTTTGTTTCTTGAATTGCCGCTATACGGACATTATTTTTATTCATGTAGTCAACTACCTCTGCGATCTTTCCGGTTAACCCGTTACAAATAAGTTGGAGAATTCCGAAGTGGATCGGGTGGACTGTCGTTACTCTAGGAGCTAGAGAAGGGTGAAGGCGCCTTGAAGGATATAGGCTTTGTCGAATGTGCTGTCCGACTGCTGCCGGAGTACCTCATGTCGATGACGTGGTACTTGTACTTTGGCAGTACGGTGCAACGAATTTACCAGTCGCACGGTTGTCTTTTCTAAGCCCACAGCATCTATGAATGTGGCATCGGCATCTATGAATGTGGCATCGGCCAAATCATGAAATGCATTGGACCGATGTCGCAATGGTAAATATTCTAAGCTGCCACACGGAACACATGGTGTGGAGAACTAGGAGTTGATGACCCTTTCTTAGCGTGTGTCGAAAAAGGAAGGGAAGGACGGGGGTAAAAGCTGGTTCTTCGCATTGCTACTGTCCATGCTCCGTAGATTGTAGTGGTGAGCTGCAGCGGCCGCTTTAGGTGGAGGATGACTTCTAGATATTTTGTGCTACATATTTCTTAGCTTAGGCTTTGTCCAAATAGGGACCTTGTATTTCCTAGGAAATAATACCCGATCAGTTTTTCCGCGTTGGTGGTTAACTCAACTCCAGATGCCCAAGCATGTACATCCTGAAATGCCTGATCCATCAGAGAGCTGATTGTTGTTATACATCTGCCACCGGTGGCCGCCGTGGTGTGATGGTAGCGTGCTCCGCCATCCACACGGAAGATCCTGGGTTCACGTTCAGGGAAAAACAACATCATAATTTTAGACCCAAGTTTTTTCAGTTACAAAAAAATTTTTCAAAGCGGGGTCGCCCCTCTCCGCTGTTTGGCAAGCACTCCGAGTGTATTTCTGCCATGAAAAGCTCTCAGTGAAAACTCATCTGCCTTGCAGATGCCGCTCGGGGCCGGCATAAAACAAGTGGGTCCTGTCCCGCCAATTTGAAGGAAAAATTAAAAGGAGCACGACGCAAATTGGAATAGAAGTTCGGCCAAAAATCTGTTCAGAGGTTATCTCGCCTTTCATTTATCTTTTTTTTTATTTTTTATTTATCTGCCGCTAATGATGACTGAAAAATAAGTTTGACTGGCCCTCTGTCAAACCGCCCAAGCAATTGGTGGATAACCAACGCCCACAGTATTAGTGCAGAGTTCCTCTGTTTACAGATTTTGTTGCCTCGCATAGACCCCATTTCCATGTGATCATTCTGCAGCTTAACATGGAGCCGCTCGAATTTATTAAGACCGAATGAAGCTGAATCGTTCCGAGACATTATTGAAAGCTCCGGCGATGTCCAGAAAAACACCTTATAACTGACTCATCGTTACTTATTACCTCGCGAGTCACAGGCATACTATTTTCATTTAACGAGCAGGACGGCGCTACTGATTCTCTCTCATCATTCCGCTCAAGCCGCGGTGTACATATTGGCAAATTTTCATTACACTGACTCATGCCGTCTTCAAAGAACATTTCAGGATCACTTACACTATTCTTACTTTTTGCTAGAAATCGAAGAATAGAATCTAAAATAATTATTATTATTATCTTTCATTACGGCGGCCACCGTGGTGTGATGGTAGCGTGCTCCGCCTATCACACCGTATGCCCTGGGTTCAACTCCCGGGCAAAGCAACATCAAAATTTTAGAAATAAGGTTTTTCAATTAGAAGAAAATTTTCTAAGCGGGGTCGCCCCTCGGAAGTGTCTGGCAAGCGCACCGAGTGTATTTCTGCCATGAAAAGCTCTCAGCGAAAACTCATCTGCCTTGCAGATGCCGTTCGGATTCGGCATAAAACATGTAGGTCCCGTCCGGCCAATTTGTAGGGAAAAATCAAGAGGAGCACGACGCAAATTGGAAGAGAAGCTCGGCCTTAGATCTCTTCGGAGGTTATCGCGCCTTACATTTATTTATTTTTTTTATTACATACGATCTTCCATTAATGTTTTGCACTATCTTGCCATAGTAACATTTTTTGTCAGTTTTCTTAAATATAGTTCTATCGCTTAGCTGTAATTCCGGTAATGTCTTTGCATTGCGATCAAAATAATCTTTCTGCTTTTTCCTTTTTTTTAATCCTCTCCTCTATCTCTGATTCATCTATTGAGTTTCGGAACAATAGTAGTTCTGCTGTTGGAAGTTTTGTTTTTATCAATCTCCCGAAGAATAACTGAGTTGCAAATCTGCCACTGGGGTGTTATTATATTCTAGAATATGATATTGAAAGTTGTCCTTTTTATTGGCTTCAAAACACCGTTTCAACAAACCCTTAGCAATTGCTACCCCTTTCTCCGCTAATCCATTGCTTTATGGGTATCTAGGACTTGAAAACTTTACCACAATATTAGCACCATTAAAGAAGTTTTCCATTTCTAACGAATTAAATGGGTTGTTGTCGCAGCGCATTGTTGTGGGATATCCTACTTTCGTGACAATTTTTTTCAACGTGTGATTACACAGCCAGCGGTTTTATATGCAAGATTTTCCGACAACACAAGGTTAGAGTATGCGTCGATCAGAGAGATATAATATCTGCCCGCATATTCAAAAATATCAATTCCTATTATTTGAAAAGGATATTCAGGGACGTCGTCTTGTCTCAATGGCTCTTTTGCATTATTACGCCTGAAAGTTTCACACACAACACATCCCAGGATTGTATGTATGTATGTATTTATTTATTTGAAAATTTGTTCCTAGCACAACAATTTTGACAAATTATTTAACAGTGCTAGTCATGAATAGCATGAGCTATAAAAATTGAACATTTATAATAATAATAAATTAGATTAATCAAATTAAATTAAATATAACAGATAATAGTGAAATATTTATGTATGTAAATGTAAATCTTAAAACTAAAGAAAAGTAATTAATAAATATTAAAAGACAGCGTAGTGATGATAACCTTTGGCTGGTTATAGATCGAATAGTATTTAACAAATAAAGGAAGAAGATACAAAGAAAGGAAAAGGACTTAGAAATGAACATTTTAACAACAAAAATTTGAGATCCAGTTTAAGAGTCGTTAAAAAATGATGTTAGCTCTTTTTTGAAGTGAACAGCATTACTTAAGAGTCGAAGACTTGTAGGTAGGGAGTTCCAAAGACGTATTGCAGTAACAAAGAATTGGCGCTCAGAGGTTAGCGTTCGGTATCTAATGTGCTTAAGAAGAAGCACCGATCTTGATGATTGCAGAAAAATTAGCTTACGATATAGATAGTCAGGTTCCTTCGTGTGTATCAATTTATGGAGGAAGGACAGTGTTTTGACTTTTAAAAAATTTTCGAAAGAAATGTTTAGCAACCTTTCAGCATGTTGTGATACGTGGTCAAGTCTTTTCAACCCATAAACATATCTAGCAATGTTGTTGTAAACAACATTTAGTTTGTTCTTGCACAGGTAGTCACAGTTTGAGTAAATCACACAACCATGGAGTAGCGTAGGTATTAAGTACGCTTTAGCCAGAAGTAGTCTTATGTGCAAGGGCGTGAAATACTGTGTTAACCATAGTGTACGAAGCATTCCATACACTTTTCCTTGACAGCGTATGAATAACTCCCTTAAGCTCGGCCGTTTCACCTAAAGGAGCCCGAGAAAGGCAATCAGCAACCAACATTTGCTTACCGGGAGTATAAACTACCTCCATCTTTGGATATTTGCGCGAAAACATGAACATAGCCTGCAGCCTAGGCGTGACCTCATCAATTTCTTTCTTCAGAAGGGATTCGAGCGGCTTTTGATCACTCTGTACTAAAAATTCACGACCGTAGAGATAATAATGAAACTTAATACAGGAAAATACAATAGCTAGCAACTCTTTCTCTATTTGTGCCCATTTCTGTTCTGATTTACTGAGAGTTCGGGACGCATAAGCTACAGGATGTCCCTCTTGAAGTAAAACGCAACCTAAACCATCTTTTGATGCATCTGTCTGCACCACTACCGGTTTTTCCTTGTCGTATATAACTAGTACTGGGTCAAATGTAATGATAGTAATGAGATTTTGAAATTCGTCTTCATGAGCATCAGTCCACTGAGACTTAGCGTTGTTATGCGTTAGTTCACGTAACCTTGCCGATTGTTTTTATAAGTGCGGAATATATGCCGCCACAAACTTAAGCATACCCAATAATCGCATAACATCGCTTTTATTTTCTGGCTTTTTCAGCTTCATTATAGCTTCGCGATATTTGTCAATTGGTTTAATTGTACCTTTTGACACTACACGACCCATGAATTTCGTTTCCGTTTGACGATATTGAATTTTATCTGGATTGAATCTTATACCTTTGTCAATTGCTCGCTTCTAGACTGTTGCGAGAATCTCTTCATGCTGATCCAGAGTTTCCGCCACGATTGCCATATCATCAAAGTATATTATGACACCGGGAATATCGCCGAAATGTTTGACCACTTCTGACGCACAATTTAAGCCAAAGGGTACGCGATTGAACTTATAGCGACCAAACGGTGTCATAAACGTGGTTAAATTTGATCTTGGTTCATCCAACTCCATTTGCCAAAACCCACTACTGAGATGGGGTACAGTAAATATACATTTGTTTGCTAATTGACTAGTTACATCATCGAAAGTCGGGATCAGAAAATGCTCTCGTTTTATACACTTATTTAATAGCTTTGGATTCAGACACACTCGAATGTCATTTTTCTTTTCCACTAAATGAACATTATGTACCCAGTCCGTAGGGTGATTGAATGGAGTGATAACTTTATTCCCCACCATCTCCTCAATTTTGCATTTAAAACGCTCTAACAAACTTAAAGGTATTCTTTACTTATAATGCACCTTCAGTGTTATTGAAACAGTTCCTGGGAATTTACCTAATCCACTGAAAACAGTACTATATTGCTTAATAAAATCACTCTTACTTTTTGGAAACGGTGTCCTTTTAGACTGTATAGTATTGATATCCATCCATTTTATGATCTTAAAGTTCTCACTAGTCTCCAACCCTAAAATTGGTACGCTCGCATTATCTAAAACAACAAACTCTGCCTCTTGTTCTGTATTCAAGTCAGGATCAGTGCATTTTAATATTACTGTGCCAAGAGTTTTTATTTTATTCCTACTATAATCGTACAAGGGATAATCATTACATTTGTTAATGAATTTAATTTTAAATTTTGAAAGATATTTGACAGGAATGCAAATGACATCGGATCCGGGGTCCATTTTGAATGAAATTGGGGTGTTTTGTATATAATATTTCTTGGTCCACTTGCATGTTTCATTATTACTGGTATTTATTTTATAAATATGAACATTGCCTACTAACCTGGTTGATATATTTGTTTCATTACAAGCTTTACCTTCATCGTTCCAATTATAGTGATCTCCTACTGAGTGTACCTGTCCATGCTGATTGCTTAATCCGGGATTTACTCTCTGTCCGTTGTTTGTTGTCTTCTTATCCGTTAATTGCTGGTTTTCTTTCCGCGACACATTTTCACAAAATTACCCTTTTTTCCACAACCTCGGCAGATTACTTCCTTTGCTTTGCACGTATTTAAATGACCAGTTGTAAATTGTTGCCCGCAATTGTAGCAAAAACTTGCATGCTCAGATTCTTCGATTACACTTCTCAATTATCTTTTCTAGTGGATCATCTCTCCCATCCAGCAATTTAAGCTGAAGTGTTTTGTCATATACACCCAAAATGATTCGGTCTCGTTACATACGATCGCTTAACGACTGACCGCAGCTACAGTTGTATTCGCAATAACGTATTTGAGTGCACAGTTCCGTTTCAAACTCAGAAAAGGGCTGTTTTTCTTTTTGCGTTAGCGTATTAAATTTGAATGATGCCATTGCCACGTTCTTTTTGGAATGCAGTAATTGCCAAAAGCATTCAGCACATTTGCTAATGACCGTGCACCCTCACCGCCACTGCTAGTACTTGCAGGTATGCCAAGCAGTTGCTCAGTTGACCCATCGTTTGGGAACAGCGTGTTATACATTTCCACTGCTTTCGGTCCTACAAGCCATAAAAATGTTACAATTTTGACGTTTTCTTTTTCTTTTAGTTTTCCATTGGCATGTAGGTACATGCAAAAAGTTCCTTTCCATGTGGGCCAGCCTTTAGCGAGATTACTGCAGTCCAATTCAGGCGGTAGTCGATTTTCAGCCATTATGGCAATTATCAATGGTAATTATATTATAAAAGTATAAAGCTTGATGTGTTTTGGGCCACTTCTGACACCATGTATCATTCAATAAAACAATTGATTTGATATTTAAAGATTTAATTTTATTTCCACTTGGCGTGTGTGCACAGCTAGATTGTTCAAAATGGAAGTCTATGTATTACAATTGGTGTACTAAAGTTATCGAATACATTGGTAATATTATACAGATGCGTTCATTTTAAAGATGTAACATAATAGGAATATCTTATAGTTTGTGGCTTACACCTAATTCACACTCAGTACACTGTAGGGTTTTCATATTCCCGCAATTCGGCCATCCTCTTTAGCTTTCGACCTATTCTCTTTCCGTCGTAAGTGTTGTTGGCTTTAACTTTAATAATTTCGTAAGTCCCAAGATATTTTGGTTTAAGTTTTAGACCTCCGACCAACTGTGTTCGCTTTATGGCAACAACTTCTCCAATGTGATACCGTTTTGTTGTTTTCGACGTAAATTGTACCTTTTGCAATTTTCTTCTTGTAGCTTTAATAATTGTTCTTTGCCACATCGTCGATTCTCTGCTCGCTCGCACTCAAACTGTTTTTGTATTTCTTGATCTATTAATGATTTTATGTGAACATCTTCTTTTGTACGCATCTTTACACCTGTTAGTAGTTCTATCAGGTTTTATTAATGCTTCTTTTATACGTAGAGTTAATAATTTGTTGTACCTTACCGACATGGTTGAACCATGCAGTAAGATAATTACTACTTGACCATTAGCTCTAGGTAGACCAGTCGTAACTTTGATGTGACTTATATTTTCTTCTTTGCCATAATTTAGAAATTCAGTTGAGGTAAAAGCTGAACCACGATCTGAAATTTTCTATTTTTTTTTACCAAACGTTGTACTTTTTAATTTTAGCCTCGGATTACTTCTTGCGCTGATGTTGTTTTCGTAGGATACAGCCAGCAAAACTTCGTGAATGCATCAATAACAGCGAAAATATGTTTATATTGCTTGTTCACCTTCTTGTTTACCCTGCTTTAGATTTGCTATGATACAAGGTATACAATTCTCAATAAACGTTTTTATTTTTTCTTCTATTTTTGGTATAAAATATTTTGTATTAATAAGTTATTAGTTTTGCGCAAAGCGAAATGACCCTTTTCATACGCACGTCGAATTACCTCTTTGGACATATTTTTTGGTATCACTATTAGTTCGTTGTCATTTACCAATTTGGATAAAATTTTTCCTTTTATTAAGAAGTTAACACTTTTGTAGTTTTCTTTTTAAGCACGTCTAAAACTGTTTTAATTTCGGCATCGCTTCCTTGCGCACGTATTAAAGCATTTAGAAAGTTATTATCATCAGTTTATAGTACACTGCGTATCGGCTGAGGAAACCCACATGTCTCATCATAGACCCAGCTCGATGTTCAATTGTATAATAGTAATCTGAAAACATAGGATCCAGTGTGCAACCCTTGAACAAAGGTCTTTTTTATCCAACGTTTTTGTAAAGGCATTACAACCGGTCACCATCTTAAAATGTAACCCTAGCAAGTACACTATTATGTGTCATAAACGATGTGTTTTCTTCACTAGTCTCTGCAACCGGCACGTGAAAAAACCCATTTTTGAGGTCAATGGTACTAAACACTTTCGCTTCTTGTAATTGATCAAGCTGATCTTCGTTCGATGAGCGGTAACGGATATCGATCTTTCACCATAACTTTTTTTTAATTTTCCAAAGTCTATGCACAATCTTGGGGAACCGTCACGTTTTTTCACCAGCATAATGGGACTACAAAACTCTGAGTTTGAATGTTCAATTATGCCGTCTTCTAACCATTGTTGTATTATCTCATCCCCTTTATGCCTACGGTCATCGGTCTACGCGGCATTGAATAAATTGGTGTCTCGCCTTTTAAAATTATATTAATTTCAATGTCAGGTGATTTGCACTTCATTGGCTTATAATCTATATATATAAAAAGAAGTGTACATTTTGATTGTATCTCCATAACTCGAGAACGGATAGAAAGATTGCCATGAAATTTTTAGGAAAGATACAGGAAGGAGAGGTGATGGTTAATTGATTTTGAAATCCCAAATCGGTTTAGCCATTCTTGAGTTATGATTTTTTTTTAGAAAAAATTCAAAATCTAATATATAAAATTCTTCTGTCACGGTGTTAGAGGCTTAACTCCTCCGAAACGGCTGAGCCGATTCTCATGAAATTTTGTGAGCATATTGGGTAGGTCTGAGAATCGGCCAATGTCTACCTTTTTTTTCGCTACGTGCCTAGGGTCTTGAGATCAAAACGTGGACCCGGGTACCCCTAGAATGTGTTTGTACAATATGGATATCAAATGAAAACAGTTGATGAGTGCTATAGTACAAGATAATTGCCATACAACTGGAAGGCTAGGGTCTCGAGATATAGCCCAAAACGTGGACCCGGGTACCCCTAGAATGTGTTTGTACAATATGGATATCAAATGAAAGCTGTTGATGAGTGCTATAGTACAGGATAATTTTCATACAACTGGGAGGCTAGGGTTTCGATATATAGCCCAAAACGTGGACCCGGTTACACCTAGAATGTGTTTTTACATTATGGGTATCAAATTGAAGCTGCTGATGTATGATTAGTACAGAGTAAGTTTTACACCGCTGGGTGACTACGGTCTCGAGATATAGGCCAAAACATGGACCCGGATACACCTAGAATGTGTTTTTATATTATGGGTATAAAATTAAAGCTATTGATGTGTGCTATAATACATGGCTGAGTGACTAGGGTCTCGAGATATAGGCCAAAACATGGACCCGCATACCCCTAGAATGTGTGTGTGTATTAGGGATATCAAATGAAAGCTGTTGCTGAGAGCTCTAAAGTTCATTGTGATATTCGATTTAGTCGCATCAACCTGGCAAAACTGATAAATATGCATGCGAAGCCGAAATAAAGACAAGACAATTAATAATACCCACATACCTATTCACGTACGTCCCATTCGATTTGCCTGAAATTTCGTATATAAATTTGCCTATATTAGTATTTACGATGCTTTTTTCCGGGAAGTATACCAGAGACGGACTGGGACTGTGATTAGAACTGGGACTGAGACTGAGACTCGGAGTGGGACTGGGACTGAGGCTCGGAATGGGACTGGAACAAAATATATACCACCTCTGGGACTGGCAATAAGACATGAAGAAGAAGGAGAAAAACTTGAGAGAAGAGAAAAGGAGAAGGAGACTGAGAAAGAGATAGAATGAGACGAAAACGGAGATGAAGCGAAAAAGACGGAGGGAGGAGTAAATAAAAAGATTAGGAAAAAGTGTAGAAGGGTAGGGCAGAGTTAGACGGAAAAAGCTTATTAAAATGTATGCAGATAGGCCAAATTTAGGGCAGAACAACGTCTGCCGGGTCTGCTAGCTGCGTATAAAATAACGAATTGCGTTTTGGGCAAGCATGCCAGCATTTACGTCTATATTTAATTGTTCATCATTACCAATGTCTTGGCCGGGCCACAGCTCAGGGATGGTGCCGGTCAAGATATAGTGCAAAAAAGAAGAAAAGTTTGGTATTAGAATTTAATTAATATAATATCCTTATTTAACATAAAGATTGTGCACAAAATTAATATATTTACAATTTTAGATTACCTTTTAGTTGGTGAAGCTGGAACTGCGGCGGGATATGTCCTTTCTCCTTGATGTGTTAAAACAAGTGAAGTAAAAAATGTATAACAGGTCAATACCGCTTGCCAGTCAAACTGTTTATTTATTCCAGCGATGTTCATTTGTATGGTTAACATAAACAGTTGGACTGGCACTGTTAACAATATAAGAAAAAGTGCGAGGGCGACCTTTTATGTTTTGAGTTTGGGCTGTTGGCCAAAACATACCGGCCCCTTTGCGATACGCAAGATTTAATTGGACATTTTCCGCCACTAGTTCGCAGTTTAAATTAAATTAAATTAAGCTTAAAACTATTTTCAGCTCAGGTTCCGTTTGAATTACCTAAAGTCGAAAATTGAAGAAAAATAAATAACAGATGCACATGGTTCAATCTCAGTGGCACATTCATTTTTATTTCATGTATGTATGTATGTATAAAATATGTCATTGCTTATGGATATGCATAAGCAGTATTCAAAATAAATTTTTTGTAAAAAAAATATGTAGGTATTTACAATTCATCAAGGCACTCGTTGGAGGGAGGTGGAATGCAGGTGATTCCACTCTCCTTGCGGTGCGACTATGATGCGCTTGCTGCTTGCGTCGATTCTTTTTGTCTTTTCCATTGTAGCTATTTTTTGGCGGTTGGAAAATTTGCATTTCCAATCCGCTTGCGATCACCTCATGC
The DNA here is from genome assembly GCF_040869045.1 of Eurosta solidaginis. Lineage (NCBI taxonomy): Eukaryota > Metazoa > Arthropoda > Insecta > Diptera > Tephritidae > Eurosta > Eurosta solidaginis. The sequence continues at coordinate 106,305,532 of NC_090324.1, forward strand.
CGAAATAGAGGACGAAAACGGCGCAGTTGGAAAGTTTTCATTTCCAATCCGCTCGTAGAAGGTGGGTGGAATGCAGATGATTCCACTCCACCTGAGGCCTCCGGACGGAAAGCAGACGTTTCCGCTGCAGAGGACTCTGCTTGGACCTCCAATGCGTTAATGGAGAGGGTGTCGCTTTCCTCATCGGTGGTTCTGGTTTTATCGACGTAGCGAGCGTATTTCGGTTGGCTAGCAATTCTGATAAGGTAAATGTGAACTTCACCTTATAAGGGGTTGTTGGTGGAAGCAGGGTAGAGTATGAGATATATAAATACGCGATGGCTGTATTGTAATGTAGTATAACTGATATTCATTTGTTTTGCAAATGATACCCTCGGACCCCCAAGACAGCAACAACGCCAACCCAAACATTAACAGGAAAGATTTTCTCAAACAATGTCTAATTTATATATTTCCAAGCATTTATAGCATTTATTTTTGATTACTAACTCGTTTCTCAAAAATGTAAATGTCTACGTCATGCTTTTCCATATGTGAAGCATGTAGCCTTACGGATAATTGATCATGTGTCAACACCCTTATGCTACCATACTAGTGAATCGATTGTTTGCAATATCGATATATTGCATGTTTCGCTAACTTCAGTTCCGGATTAATTAATGAAAATGAAAAACAAAAAAAAAAACGTGGCGCGGGTAATTTTGTTTTTTGTGATTGCAATTTATTTCTAATTTCAATAAAAATTGTAAACGTCCGGGCGAAAAGTGTTAATCGCGACTCTTTAGCGTTTATTTCGTGTTTGTGAAGTGTTTTAATGAAACAATTTAAACAGTTTTAAATACCGCCGCCACGTCTTCGTTTACGTCTTTCGCGTTTTTTTTTTCAATTGAAAAACCACGACCGCTTATTGTTATTGTTGGTTGCGCACAAAAATCTTCACCGAGCAATATATCGACGTCTATGTATTTAGACGGAACTACCATAAAATCCAAATTATATTTATTATACCCAATTGTTATTTCATGTTTCACTAAACCCCTTGGCTTAATTTTATTTACACCATTGTTGTCGCCAAAACCAACTAAACATACACTAGTGGTCTGCAGCATAGGTTTACGTAAATTCTGTCAGTCATAATATTAAATTTACTGCCTGTATCTAACAGTACTAAACAGTTAAGATACCCAATTTGTATTTCTTTATGCATAACACTTTTACGCACAATTCTTGTGTTTACACTTTTTGGTCATCGGTTTTAAGCTTTGGGCAATTTTTCCCAATGTGACCAAATGTATTGCATTTGAAGCATTTATTACCCTTCTCTTTTGTTTTTGCATTCTAAACTTGTATCACCTTTTATGCCACAAATAACAAATTACTTCTTTAAGCATTTTTCTAATATTACTCGCATTTTTGTTTTGCATATACGCACCTTTTTGTACAAGTTCTTGTTTGCTCATACTATGCATTTTTTCCATTACATTTGAGCTTTTCTTTGAACTGTTTTATATTTTCTGAGCCGTTCAAAATTGCTTTATTCACACTTAAATCTTGAATGCCATCATTAACATATGATACTAACGCACTTTCTTCAATGTTGCTGCGGGCAGCTAGTTCTTTCATGTGTATAAAATATTCATGAACGTTTTCATTTTCCTTTCTGTTAATTGCTTATGCACATCGGCACTATTAACCGAAGATTCGAACTCTTCACACAAAGCTTCTTTCAAGCTCTCCCACGTAATAATATCTCTTTCACTATTTATAAAAGCTTTTCCTACATCTTTTAGTGATTTTTTTACATATATGTATAAGTTTTTGAAAATCATCCCACTGCATAGTGTTGCAACTTCTTCGAATTCGTTTATCGAAATTTTAATTGGTAGTTTTTCACTGCCGTCGTACGGCCTAATTGTCTCTTCAATGTTACGGAAAGTTACTCCCAACCTTTGTTATTGCACATACACGCGTTTCGTTTCTTGAGCATTATTGCGGCCACTATCAATATTTAGCTCGCAGAAACTTTCAAAGCATTCATGTGCATTTTTAATGCCACAATTTCTGTGCTCATCATTTGTAGCGTCTTTGTTTTGATCGTCATTTTCGCCGCCGTCGACGTCGTCGTCTTTTTCTAAAGCAAATAAATTTCCCCTTCTTAAATTCTCAAAAACATTACCAACTACATCGTCATATTTGTAATTTAAACAAAGTACACTGCAAATTGAAGCGAGATCCACTTCTTCTAAATTTTGTTTAATGTATGCAAGTTTTTTTGTATACGCACTGTCGTCGCAATCGCAACTGAAACCTTCAAAGTCTTGCCAACGTTGTCGATTAAATCCTTCACCCTCGCACTCAAATATATATTTATGTAGAGCTGTTATGCACTCTTTTCTGCTTTTGCGCTAATTTCCGCGAATATTCTCGAACTCACTTAGCTTAGACATTTTGTAGTTTTACAGCTACATATGTCGCGTTGTTTTGCATGAATGTATGTACGTACATACATGTGGGTACCACTTGTGTATTGCCAATGCGTATTTTACATTCGTGGAATAAAATTTATTATTTGTACAAAATGTACTACTCTTTAATGCGTAATTTATTGTTAGACTTTTAGTTTAGCTCCCATATTATGTAGGATTCCTATTACTTTTCCACTAAATCACACCAACACAGTATATAACAAACGATGTGGGTTTTTATTTAGTATAATAAAAGGATTTTAAAGGATAAAAGTTATTTTAAGTTTCAAAATTAAATTGTAAGTATCAAAATGTTTTAATTTAAGTATCAAAATATTTTGTCTCAAAATGCCGTCGTTACTTAAGAAATCGTCTTTCGTCTTTTGTTGCTCAATCGCGACTACTTGTCTCTTTGTTATACTCAGTTGAGCAGAGGTCAGAGAGTATATTAACTTTGATTGGATAACGGTTGGTTGTACAGGTATAAAGGAATCGAGATAGATATAGACTTCCATATATCAAAATCATCAGGATCGAAAAAAAATTGATTGAGCCATGTCCGTCCGTCCGTCCGTTAACACGATAACTTGAGTAAATTTTGAGGTATCTTGAAGAAATTTGGTATGTAGGTTCCTGGGCACTCATCTCAGATCGAAATTTAAAATGAACAATATCGGACTATAACCACGGCCACTTTTTCGATATCGAAAATTTCGAAAAACCGAAAAAGTGCGATAATTCATTACCAAAGACGGATAAAGCGATGAAACTTGGTAGGTGAGTTGAACTTATGACGTAAAATAGAAAATTAGTAAAATTTTTGACAACAGGCGTGGCACCGCCCACTTTTAAAGGAAGGCAATTTAAAATTTTTGCAAGCTGTAATTTGGCAGTCGTTGAAGATATCATGATGAAATTTGGCAGGAACGTTACTCCTATTATTATATGTATGATTAATAAAAAATTTTAATACAAGTTAATAGCCTTGAATATTGTAAATTGTTAGGTTTATTGAGCTAAAAGGCTTCAAGATGAATACAACTTATTTTTTAGTTTATATTCATTTATAATTTATTTGGTCGATATTTCAACTTCAATCTGAAGTCATCATCAGGACTGGGACAAAACAAAACAATAATAATAATTAATTTAATATATACTTAAGTACATATTCAAAACAAAGTCACCACTTACACCTTTTAGCTCAATAAACCTAACAATTAATAAAAATTAGCAAAATCGGAGAACGATCACGCCCACTTAAAAAAAATTGTTTTTTTAAGTCAAATTTTAACAAAAAATTTAATATCTTTACGTATATAAGTAAATTATGTCAACATTCAACTCCAGTAATGATATCGTGCAACAAAATGCAAAAATAAAAGAAAATTTCAAAATGGGCGTGGCTCCGCCCTTTTTCATTTAATTTGTCTAGAATACTTTTAACGCCATAAGTCGAACAAAAATTTACCAATCCTTGTGAAATTTGGTAGGGTCTGAGACTCTGGGACGATAACTTATTTTTGTGAAAAAGGGCGAAATCGGTTGAAGCCACGCCCAGTTTTTATACACAGTCGACCGTCTGTCCTTCCGCTCGGCCGTTAACACGATAACTTGAGCAAAAATCGATATATCTTCACTAAACTCAGTTCACGTACTTATCTGAACACACTTTGTATTGGTATAAAAATGGCCGAAATCCGACTATGACCACGCCCACTTTTTCGATATCGAAAATTATCAAAAACGAAAAAATGCCATAATTCTATACCAAATACGAAAAAAGGACATGGTATTTGGATTGGTTTATTGACGCAAAATATAACTTTAGAAAAAAACTTTGTATGTACAACGGGTGTGACACCTACCATATTAAGTAGAATGAAATGAAAAAGTTCTGCAGGGCGGAATAAAAAACCTTTGAAATCTTGGCAGGAATACTGTTCGCGGTATTATATATATATAAATAAATTAGCGGTATCCAACAGATGATGTTCTGGGTCAGCCTGGTCCACATTTTGGTCGATATCTGGAAAACGCCTTCCCATATACAACTACCATCCACTCCCTTTTAAAAGCCTCAGTAATACCTTTATTTTGATGCCCATATCGTACAAACACATTCTAGAGTCACCCCTGGTCCACCTTTATGGTGATATATCGAAAAGGCGTCCACCTGTAGAACTAAGCCTCACACCCTTTTTAAATACTCATTAACATCTTTCATTTGATACCCATATCGTACAAACATATTCTAGAGTCACCCCTGGTCCACCTTTATGGCGATATCTCGAAAATGCGTCCTCCTATAGAACTAAGCCCCCACTTCCTTTTAAAATGCTCATTAACCCCTTTATTTTGATACCCATATCGTACAAACATATGGCGATATCTCGAAAGGGCGTCCACCTATGGAACTAAGGATCACTTCGTTTTAAAACACTCATTAACACCTTTCATTTGATACCCATATCGTACAAATAAATTCTAGAGTCACCACTGGTCCACCTTTATGCCGATATCTCGAAAAGGCGACCACCTATACAATTACCACCACTCCCTTTTAAAACCCTCATTAATAACTTTAATTTGATACCCATATCGTATAACCACAATCTAGAGTCACCCATAGTCCATCTTTATGGTGATATCTCGAAAAAGGCGTCCACCTATAGAACTAAGCCCCACGCCATTTTAAAATACTCATTAACACCTTTCGTTTGATACTCATATTGTACAAACGCATTCTAGAGTCACCCCTGGTCCACCTTTATGGCGATATTTCGAAAAGGCGTCCACCCATAGAACTAAGGCCCACTCCCTTTTAAAATGCTCATTAATCCCTTTCATTTGATACCCATATCGTACAAATAAATTCTAGAGTCACCCCTGGTCCACCTTTATGCCGATATCTCGAAAGGGCGTCCACCAATGGAACTAAGGATCACTCCCTTTTAAAACACACTCATTAACACCTTTCATTTGATACCCATATCGTACAAATAAATTCTAGAGTCACCCCTGGTCAACCTTTATGGCGATATCTCGAAAGGGCGTCCACCAATGGAACTAAGGATCACTCCCTTTTAAAACACTCATTAACACCTTTCATTTGATACCCATATCGTACAAATAAATTCTAGAGTCACCCCTGGTCCACCTTTATGCCGATATCTCGAAAAGGCGACCACCTATACAACTATCATCACTCCCTTTTAAAACCCTCATTAATACCTTTATTTTGATACCCATATCGTACTAACACATTCTATAGTCACCCCTGGTCCACCTTTATGGCGATATCTCGAAAGGGCGTTCACCTATAGAACTAAGCCCCACGCCCTTTTAAAATACCCATTAACACCTTTCGTTTGATACCCATATTGTACAAACGCATTCTAGAATCACCCTGGTCCACCTTTATGCCGATATCTCGAAAAGGCGACCACCTATACAACTACCACCACTCCCTTTTAAAACCCTCATTTATACCTTTAATTTGATACCCATATTGTACGAACGCATTCTAGAGTCACCCCTGGTCCACCTTTATTCCGATATCTCGAAAAGGCGACCACCTATACAACTACCACCACTGCCTTTAAAATCCTCATTAATACCTTTAATTTGATACCCATATCGTACAAACACATTCTAGAGTCACCCCTGGTCCACCTTTATGGCGATATCTCGAAAAGGCGTCCACCTATAGAACTAAGCCCCACGCTCTTTTAAAATACTCATTAGTACCTTTCGTTTGATACCCATATTGTACAAACTCATTCTAGATTTACCCCTGGTCCACCTTTATGCCGATATCTCGAAAAGGCGACCACCTAGGCAATTACCACCAATCCCTTTTAAAACCGTCATTAATACCTTTAATTTGATACCCATATCGTACAAACACATTCTAGAGTCACCCCTGGTCCACCTTCATGGCGATATCTCGAAAGGGCGTCCACCTATAGAACTAAACCCCTTTTGAAATACTCATTAACACCTTTCGTTTGATACCCATATTTTACAAACGCATTCTAGATTCACCCCTGGTCCACCTTTATGGCGATATCTCGAAAAGGCGTGCACCTATAGAACTAAGGCCCACTCCCTTTTAAAATGCTCATTAACCCCTTTCATTTGATACCCATATTGTACAAACATATTCTAGAGTCACCCTTGGTCCACCGTTATGGCGATATCTCGAAAAGGCGTCCACCTATAGAACTAAGGCCCACTCCCTTTTAAAATACTCATTAAAACCTTTCGTTTGATACCCATATTGTACAAACACATTCTAGAGTCACCCCTGGTCCACCTTTATGCCGATATCTCGAAAAGGCGACTACCTATACAACTACCACCACTCCCTTTTAAAACCCTCATTAATACCTTTTATTTGATACCCATATCGTAAAAACACATTCTAGAGTCACCCCTGGTCCACCTTTATGGCGATATCTCGAAAAGGCGTCCACCTATAGAACTAAGCCCCACGTCCTTTTAAAATACTCATTAACACCTTTCGTTTGATACCCATATTGTACAAACGCATTCTAGAGTCACCCCTGGTCCACCTTTATGACGATATCTAGAAAAGGCGACCACCTATACAACTACCACCACTCCCTTTTAAAACCCTCATTAATACCTTTAATTTGAAACCCATATCGTACAAACATATTCTAGAGTCACCCCTGGTCCACCTTTATGGCGATATCTCGAAAAGGCATCCACCTATAGAACTAAGCCCCACGCCATTTTAAAATACTCATTAACACCTTTCGTTTGATACCCATATTGTACAAACTCATTCTAGAGTCACCCCTGGTCCACCTTTATGCCGATATCTCGAAAAGGCGACCACCTATACAACTACCACGACTCCCTTTTAAAACCGTCATTAATACCTTTAATTTGATACCCATATCGTACAAACACATTCTAGAGTCACCCCTGGTCCACCTTCATGGTTATATCTCGAAAAGGCGTCCACCTATAGAACTAAACACCACGCCCTTTTGAAATACTCATTCACACCTTTCGTTTGATACCCATATTGTACAAACAAATTCTAGAGTCAACCCTGATCCACCTTTATGGCGATATCCCTAAATGGCGTCCACCTATAGAACTATGGCCCACTCCCTCATAAAATACTCTTTAATACCTTTCATATGATACACATGTCATACAAACACATTCCAGGGTTACCCTCGGTTCATTTTCCTACATGGTTATTTTCCCTTATGTTGTCACCATAGCTCTCAACTGAGTATGTAATGTTCGGTTACACCCGAACTTAACCTTCCTTACTTGTTTTTTTTTTTAACAGGTTTTACCGAGCATCGAACAACGGGCAAGCCGGAGAAATCACAATCACCTAGCCATTGGGCGTCGTTTTTGCTTTCTTTGCTAATTTCAGTTTTATCTCATTTCAAACTCTCGCACAATTTAAGACTTTTTGTTATTGGTATGGTACCACTCCTCTTCACTGCAGAAGATTGTTTTTGTACTATATTTAACCTCGTGCTCAGTTTATATAGTTACTAGCAGACCCGTCAGACGTTATTCTGCCCTAAATTTGGTCTACCTGCATACATTTTAATAAGCTTTTTCTCTCTAACTCTGCCGTCCCCTCTTCACTTTTTCTTAATCATTTTATTAACTCCTCCCTCCGTCTTTTTCGCTTCATCTATCTCTATTTTCGTCTCACTATATCTCTTTCTCAGTCCCTTACCCTTCCCTTTTTTCTCTTCTCTCAAATTTTTCCCATTCTTCTTTATCCCTTATTGCCAGTCCCAGAGGGTGGTATGTATTTTGTTCCAATAACATTCCGAGCTCTATTCCCACTCCGAGTGTCAGTCCCAATCCTAGTCCTAATCGCATTCCCAGCCCGTCTCTGGTCTACTTCCCCGAAAAAAGGATCGTAAATACTAATATAGACAAATTTATATACCAAATTTCAGACAAATCGAATAGGACGTATGTAAATAGGTATGTGGGTATTATCAATTCATGCTTTTTTTCGGCTTCACATGCATATTTATCAGTTTTGCCAGGTTTATGCGACTAAATCGAATATCACAATGAAAATTACTTTAAAGCTCTGAGCAACAGCTTTCATTTGATATCCATATTACACATACATTCTAGGGGTATCCGGGTCCACGTTTTGGCCTATATCTCGACACCCTAGTCACCCAGCGGTATAAATTACTCTGTACTAAAGCACTCATCAACAGCTTCAATTTTATACCCAAAATGTAAAAACATATCCTAGTGTTACCCTGACGCACGTTTTGGCCTATATCTCGAGACCCTTCACAAATAGGTATGAAAACTACCCTGTACCTAAGCACTCATCAACAGTTTTCATTTGTTATCCATATTGTATAAACACTTTCTGGGGGTAACCGGGTCCACGATTTGGCCTCAGTCTCGAGACCCCAGTCGCCAATAGGTATGAAGACTACCCTGTACTAAAGCACTCATCAACATCTTTCATTCGTTATCCATATTCTATAAACACCCTCTAAGGGTACCCGCGTCCACGTTTTCGCTTATATCTCGAGACCCTAGTTACCCGCGGGTACAAAAAATACCCCGTATCAAAGTACTCATTCGATACCCATATTGTACAATCATATCCCAGGATTACCCACGTCCACGTTTTGATCTCAGGACCCTATCCAGAACGGGATAAAAATTAGCCTATGCCTGTCTCCTGGTTCTAAGCTACCCCTGCACCAATTTTCAGCCAAATATGTTCATCCGTTACTTCCTCTTCAAACACTCTTTATCTATTAAAAAAAGCGCATCAAAATCCGTTGCGTATTTTTAAAGGTTTAAGCATACAAAGGGACATAAGGCCGTGACACAATGACATTTTTCATAAAGATGCGCTTAACACAAGTTTATGCATTCCAATAATATCGCCACAATCAACCAAGATGTTGCGTTTGTAAATATGAAAGAACTTCAGACTTGGCAATTGAAGTTTATTTCGCCTTGCCCATTCACATAAAAATTTTCGCAAAGCAATGGCATAAACATTATCCCTATACAACAAAGATACTTGCTAACATATTTTGCGTCGTATTCATTTGTTATATTACAGTTTTTACTTGCGAAAAATGTTAGAAAATTTACCAACCAGTGGGAAAAATAATTTCTCTTGCAAAGGTGTCAACACCCTTAACCAAAACAAATTTCATATTCTTCTTCTTATGATTTGCTTGTAACAAAATTTGGGAGATGGCTAATTTTCAATATCAGATGGCGCCAGTGTCGCTCATTCTACCGTTCTCCATAAAAATGCTTGCAATCTACTCATAATGCATAAGCTTGTGTTAAACTCATCTATATGAAAAGCTGCTTATGTGTCGGACCTAATAGGAACAGAAAAAGCGACTTTGTTTTATACTATCCCTGCAAAAAATCGTGCGATTAATCCCTAAAGAGATTGATCCCCGATTGATCTCTTTTGTCTACAGTTGGGCATAATTGATCCCCTTAAGTCCCTTTTGGGTACAGTTGGGATTAGTCAGTTTGAAATCTATGTAGCCCTTTTTAAGATATATTAAAAACAAAACAGCAACGAAATGCGTAAAATATAAAAAAAAATACAGGTGATGGAATCGAATTAATTAAGAAAAATTGTTGCGCCTTTTATCGAACCTAAATTACTAGGACTTACCGACCACGCCGAAGTAAGGGTTAAATTTTCGGAGAATGTTTTTTATCCTTTTTAAAAGTGGGCGAACAACTTACTTCAAACAGATTTGGTGGCTTGACAAACTCTTCGATTGTGTTTCTGTCATGAATGTTTCTCAGCAAAAGTCATCTGCAGATGCACTCGGAGTCGGCTAAAAACGTTTAGGATGATCAGTGGGAACAATTAAAAAGAGCACACCACATATTGGAAGAGAAGCGGGCTTAATATCCCCGGATATTTACCGAGAAAATACACTATTATTATTTAGTAGGATGAACAAGATCATATTCAACAGTAAACTTGGCTGCTTGCGGGTTAACACATAAATTGCATGTTCTTTTAAATTTGTACATAATTGTAGGGCTGGACAAATTTTTCCTTTGGGGAAAATCAAGTATTTTTGTTTTATTAAAGATCCTTTAACTAAAAAATATACACTACCCTCTACTACTGCTAACTTAACGTACTTCATATTTATACAAAACATATTTTGATTTTGAGGTTTTTTAATAATTGTGGAACCTTTTAACCTCAACCATCCCAAATAGTACACAGCAACCAAGGTGCCCCAATATCCAATTCGCTTTCTGCACGCTTCTCTGCTTAAATTTTTTCTTCTAGTCGTTTATTCATAGCCTCAAGTGATTCGAATAAATTATTTTGTACTTCACCGTACCTCTTCATAGGCAAGGTCAGATTTTCTTCGATTAATTCCGCTTCTTGTGCAAATTTTGTATTATCTTCTGCATGTCGTATTAGCTTTTCAGTACGTTCACCCGGTATACTGTGAAAATATTCAGCACCGAGTATGGATTCAAGTTGTTTGATGCGTTCCAATTGATCAAACTCCATGTAAATCTGGATCTGTAGCATTCAGGTTTACCCCTTTAGAACGCACTTGCTGGGTTATCTCTAAAAAATTGTGTTTGGAATATTTTTCCGGCTCAGGAGCACGTGAAATAGTATTAGTGATTTGTTCTCGGTTGCCAATAACTCCATTTAACATACTATTGATTGCTAGAAAGGAGTCAGCAATTGTTTCTGATGGAGTACCTGCAAATTTATTGATCTCAGCGGTGTCAGTTGCAGTGGCTGTATTGCCATCTTCGTAAAGTGGGCCCAATGCGCGATTGAGAGAATCTATTCTTTTTTCAAGTATATTCAGAACTTCCATTTTTTTCAAGTTCTGTGTTGGCGAAGTAAATGAAGAGTACCTATATATCCTATATAATTTATCCTAAAGTGCTTAATTTTTAGGAACTCATACTTGCCTTTTCCGTAGACTGAAGTATTTTAAAAAATGTTTTTATAAAATCTATATTTCCGAAGCTATTTTTGTATGTTACATAGTATATAATTTTGTGTTGAAAATTAGTATATGAGAAAACTAAACCAAAGGCACTTTTTCGGGTAATTGTTTACTTTAGCTCACAACTGCTAAAACTCGACCAAAAATATTGGGAGATGCGTCATAAGATGCGTTTTGATCCCAGGACCACGAATCCGAGAGCGGAAATACAAAATTTTATTTCTGTCAAAAGTTATTTCCAAAAAACCGAAAAATGTCCCTGGAGCGCTCCAAAATCGGGGGTGGGATCGATAGTATTTTTGCGCAGAACACCTTTCTGCATTAGCGGCCTTCGGCCGCGCTTATAAAAAATGGTAAAAGTCTAGTTGAGCGGTCGACTGCTAATACGCGTCAAAAAATATCGAGTGAGGTGTCAAAAGAGGTGTCAATCTTGAGAACAATAATCCGAAGGCGGAAAAGAAAAATTGTATATCTGTCCGGAGATATTTGCAGTTGAAGTTGGCGATTTTCATGTGGTTTTTTTAATGTTCTGTACCCACTAAAAAAATTGAGAAAATAAGTGGTTTGCGTGGATATAGTTTTGGTATCCAAACCGGTGTTGGACCCACCCAGGGTAATTGTTTATAAGCGCGGTCGAAGGCCGCCAGCGCAAAAATACTATGGATACCACCCCCGGTTTCGGAGGTACCCGCGGGTCTTTTTTCAGTTTTTTGTTAATATCTTTTGAACGAGTCAACATTTTTATTTTCCGCCTTCGGATTATTAATACTGATGTCAAGACACGTCGTTTGATACCTCTCTCGATTTGGACGCGTATTAGCAGTGTCATGCTGTCGTAAAGAATTGCCAAGTTTTATCACACAATAACAAAAACTGCGCAATGAAAAATATCTCGGCTACGTAAAGTTTGCCTTATATGTCGGTAAATTTAAATAATAATGTTTTTTGCAAGCGACCTGAAAAGGAAACGCTCCAAGTAGCTATACACTTTCATCATGGCGGAACTATGCAAGTGGTGAAAGGATCTCGGCTAACTGGCTCTCTTTTTACCTGCTTTGGCAAACCGTTTACTCAACTGAACTAGCTGAGTTCGTGTTGTGCTTTCTTGGAAATTCGGTAATTTACTGAGCGCTTTATTTCCACTAGCTTGCAAAAAAACCCTGATCGAAATTAATTCAGTTGATACAGGATTATTGATTCACACTATTAATGATCATTTTTCAATTTATTATAGAAGCCACCCAAAGCGTTTTCGAAGTTGTGTGCTGCAGCCACTGTAAAATATTTGAGAGGCTACTACAATCAATTGAGAAGAAATTAGAAAAATTTGATCACCTGCAAATGATAGTTGATACCTAAAATACCGCTATCATGGATGCCATAGCTGGGCTGAAAGTTGCTATCGAGCAGTTAGTTCGTCAGTAAGTACAAAATACACCTGTCGTAAAGTATTTTCCACTTTGTGACGTACATGAGATGCAGCAATTGGACGAAAAAATTACATCGTCTAACAGAGATGTATATGTAAGCTAAATATCAACTTTTAAATACTTTTAAATACCATTTGTCGCTTTTACAGGAATCTACGATTGCATCAATATTATGCAACAATATCAAAAATGTACCACTGATTATAAAAACAAACGTGATAATTGCTCTGAATTTGGACGGGACTCACGGCAAAATTGGGCTGAAATCGTTCCCAAACTTGTATAGCGCATTGGCAGGTATTTACATATAACCCCTTATATAAATACATTGTTTTTTGAATTTCAACTTTTAAATTTTTAGGAGCTGTGTCTACACTTCCTTTTAAGGGATTAACCTCCGAGGATATGCTCCGAAAAGGATTACAATTTGCCAAGGCAAAACATTTTAAGAAGCTTCACTGACAAAAAAACAGGGGTCACAATCATAAAAATGCCTTAGTACAACAATATGTCAGTTGATCGAAATCAATGCATATTTTGACTTGACACTCTTCTACACGGCGAATTGGGTTGAATACCATTTGCCATCACCTTATTCTGACAAATTTGGCATACATATCATACATAACTGCATTTGAATTCTACTACGATCCGAGTAAATTTTACTATACGTTTAAAAATAATAACTTTAGAAGCCGCTGCCATAATTTAGACAAAAAGATTAACGGTTCGAGACCAAAACTCTTAAGTTAGTTTTATGATATATAATAATTTTATAAAAAGTATAATAAAATTAGGACCTTTCGTTTGTCCAAAAGGTTTGCAAAACAATAGTCACTTAATGCAACAAAGAATCTTGTTGTGAATTATTATTTTTCGTTTTTTCTAAGATTTTATTATATACCGAATGTACATATATGCTTAATTACTATGTAAATTATTTAAATTTTTGTTCAATACAAAAAAATTTCCCACACTTAAATATTAAAAAAAAAAACAAGTAAGGAAGGCTAAGTTCGGGTGTAACCGAACATTACATACTCAGTTGAGAGCTGTGAAGACAAAGTAAGGGAAAATCACCATGTTGTAAAAAGAACCTAGGGTAACCCTGGAATGTGTTTGTATGACATGTGTATCAAATGGAAGGTATTAAAGAGTATTTTAAAGGAAATGGGCCATAGTTCTATAGGTGGACGCCATTTAGGGATATCGCCATAAAGGTGGACCAGGCCTGACTCTAGAATTTGTTTGAACGATATGGCTATCAAATGAAATGTGTTAATGATAATTTTAAAAGGGAGTGGGCCTAAGTTCTATAGGTGGACGCCTTTTCGAGATATCGCCATAAAGGTGGACCAGGGGTGACTCTAGAATTTGTTTGTACTATATGGGTATCAAATGAAAGGTGTTCATGAGTATTTTAAAAGGGAGTGGGCCTTAGTTCTATAGGTGGACGCCTTTTCGGAATATCGTTATAAAAGTGGACCAGGGTTGACTCTAGAATGCGTTTGTACAATATGGGTATCAAACGAAAGGTGTTAATAAGTGTTTTATAAGGGAGTGGGCCTTAGTTGTATGGGTGGACGCCTTTTCGGGATATCGCCATAAACGTGGACAAGGGGTGACTCTAGAATGCGTTTGTACAATATGGGTATCAAATGAATGGTGTTAATGAGTATTTTAAAAGGGCATGGGCCTTAGCTCTATAGGTGGACGCCTTTTCGAGATATCGCCATAAAGGTGGACCAGGGGTGACTCTAGAATTTGTTTGTACGATATGGGTATCAAATGAAAGGTGTTAATAAGTATTTTAAAAAGGAGTGGGCCTTAGTTCTATAGGTGGATGCCTTTTCGAGATATCGCCATAAAGGTGGACCAGGGGTGACTCTAGAATTTTTTGTACGATATGGGTATCAAATGAAAGGTGTTAATAAGTATTTTAAAAAGGAGTGGGCCTTAGTTCTATAGGTGGATGCCTTTTCGAGATATCGCCATAAAGGTGGGCCAGGGGTGACTCTAGAATTTTTTGTACGATATGGGTATCAAATGAAAGGTGTTAATAAGTATTTTAAAAAGGAGTGGGCCTTAGTTCTATATGTGGACGCCTTTTCGAGATATCGCCATAACCGTGGACCAGGGGTGACTCTAGAATGTGTTTGTACGATATGGGTATCAAATGAAAGGTATTAATGAGGGTCGGCCACCGCGGTGTGATGGTAGCGTGCTCCGCCTACCACACCGTATGCCCTGGGTTCACACCCCGAGCAAAGCAACATCAAAATTTTAGAAATAAGGTTTTTCAATTAGAATAAAATTTTTCTAAGAGGGGTCGCCCCTCGGCAGTATTTGGCATGCGCTCCGGGTGTATTTCTGCCATGAAAAGCTCTCAGTGAAAACTCACCTGCCTTGCAGATGCCGTTCGGAGTCGGCATACAACATGTAGGTCCCGTCCGGCCAATTTGTAGGGAAAATCAAGAGGAGCACGACGCAAATTGGAAGATAAGCTCGGCCTTAGATCTCTTCGGAGGTTATCGCGCCTTACATTTATTTTTTTTTTTATTTAATGAGGGTTTTAAAAGGGAGTGGCCCTTAGTTGTATATGTGAAGGCGTTTTCGAGATATCGAACAAAATGTGGACCAGGGTGATCCAGAACATCATCTGTCGGGTACCGCTAATTTATTTATATATGTAATACCACGAACAGTACTCCTTGCAAGATTCCAAGGGCTTTTGATTTCGCCCTGCAAAACTTTTTCTTTTTCTTCTACTTAATATGGTAGATGTCACACCCATTTTACCAAGTTTTTTTCTACAGTTATATCTTGCGTCAATAGACCAATACAATTACCATGTTTCATCCCTTTTTTCGTATTTGGTATATAATTATGGCATTTTTTTCATTTTTCGTAATTTTCGATATCGAAAAAGTGGGCGTGTTCAAAGTCGGATTTCGGCCATTTTTTACACCAATACAAAGTGAGTTCAGATAAGTACGTGAACTGAGTTTAGTAAAGATATATCGATTTTTGCTCATGTTATCGTGTTAACGGCCGAGCGGAAGGACAGACGGTCGACTGTGTATAAAAACTGGGCGTGGCTTCAACCGATTTCGCCCTTTTTCACAGAAAACAGTTATCGTCCCAGAATCTAAGCCTCTACCAAATTTCACAAGTATTGGTAAATTTTTGTTCGACTTATGGCATTAAAATTATCCTAGACAAATGAAATGAAAAAGGGAAGAGCCACGCCCATTTTGAAATTTTCTTTTATTTTCGTATATTGTTGCAACATATCATTACTGGAGTTGAATGTTGACATAATTTACTTATTTACTGTAAAGATATTAACTTTTCTTTTAAAATTTGAATTAAAAAATATTTTTTTTTAAAAAGTGGGCGTGGTCGTTCTCCGATTTTGCTAATTTTTATTAAGCAGACATATAGTAATAAGTGTAACGTTCCTGCCAAATTTCACCATGATATCTTCAACGACTGCCAAATTACAGCTTGCAAAACTTCTAAATTACCTTCTTTTAAAAGTGGGCGGTGCCACGCCCATTGTCCAAAAATTTTACCATTTTTCTATTCTGCCTCACAAGTTCAACTCACCTACCAAGTTTCATCGCTTAATCCGTATTTGGTAATGAATTATCGCACTTTTTCGATTTTTCGAAATTTTCGATATCGAAAAAGTGGGCGTGGTTATTGTCCGATATCGTTCATTTTAAATAGCGATCTGAGATGAGTGCCCAGGAACCTACATACCAAATTTCATCAAGATACCTCGAAATTTACTCAAGTTATCGTGTTAACGGGCAGACGGACGGACGGACGGACGGACATGGCTCAATCGAATTTTTTTTCGATACTGATGATTTTGATATATGGAAGTCTATATCTATCTCGATTCCTTTATACCTGTACAACCAACCGTTATCCAATCAAAGTTAGTATACTCTGTGAGCTCTGCTCAACTGAGTATAATAATATACGAGTACTTAATACAAATTTTACACAGGAGATTAATCTTTATCACAAAGCCTTTATTGGACTCAATCTTCCGTACAAAATGCAAATTCTGAATCATCTCATTAGTGCTTTATTGAATGCCTAATGTAGTCAAAAATCTGGTACGTTTTGCTTTATTGGTCAGATTTTATTGTCAATGTAACAAATGACAATCAAATTTCATTATACCAAATTGTGATTCGGTTAAGTTTCTGTGTGAAATCGATATAATAAACATATATCATTTTATGTAACTTTGTGGCTATAACTTTTAAGTTAATCTTAAATTTAAAAATTTTCTATACTTGTCCATATAAATGCATATCTTTTAAAGATAGTAAACAAGAACAAAAAAGTAAATTTTAAAGAGAGACCCTAAGGAACAGTTTCGTAGTCATATATATAGTACTCCTATATTGCTAATACAAAATGCTCGCAATGAGTTTTAAATTCTAAATCAAAACAATACAGCCTACAAAATTTTTGTGACTGTAGCAGCATAACTGTAACAAGAAAAAAATTTTAATCAAAGTACATTCGATTATTGAATACAAAAACTAAAATATTTAAACAGCAATATATCCGCACTCTGATGTTTATGAGTATACCTAGTCTGCAGTAGCCATATATGAGTAGGTATTACATACATAGTATATGGTAGTCGATTAAGTTTGGGACAATAGTTGAGGCTGATAAAACCTTGCCGCGTTACTTGAAATTTACTACATTGCACAGTGTTTCGTGTAGAACAACCTAGCTGGACAAAATTATTTTATGAGATTTTCCGTTTCATATGCTGTCATTTATTACAACTACTTCATTTTTTTCAGCCATATGTTCTTTTTTTTATTTTTTTCCAAAATTTTACTTCATATGCATACATTTGCTTATTTCATATACAGTAACTCATGTGAATAAGTGACATAGATCCAAAAAAAATTTAAAGGACTTAAGAATATTACTTTATTGTACTTAAATTAAATGGACTACAAATCTCAATACTCTAAAAAATTCGGAAGAAAAAATTAATATTTATTAGGAAAATTCGTCGAATTTTTTAACATTTTTTAAATATAATTTAGTTTTTGTTATAGATCGTGACAAATTTTCTTATGGGAAATTAGTTAAAATATGAAAATTCGTCGAATTTTTTAAACATTTTTTAAATATAATTTAGTTTTTGTTATAGATCGTGACAAATTTTCTTATGGGAAATTAGTTAAAATAAATTTGCGAAAGCGAAAGGTGTAAGAATTATCCAAAAAGGGGCGTCTACTTATTTATGTGAGTGACTGTACATATGTACATACATATTTTGTATTTATTTGAGTATTTATCCTGGCACTACAATTTTTACAAAATTATTTTATAGTACCAGTCAGGAATGTAAAAGTGAATTACAATAATAATAACAACAATGTAAATAATTAAATTAATTATGTGAAAATAACTTATTACAAAAACTTAAAAGTAAATTATAATACAAAGTAGAAAAGACAATAGATTTAAATTAAATAAAACCTGATCCAACAAAAAGTTATAGGGTAGGTTATCTTTTATAAATATGTTATTATTCGCTATCATCACTTCCATTCGATGAGTCACTTGTGGAATAGGCATGAGCATCAGCAACACTACTGTGTAAGCTTGAAACAACTGGGGTATTTATTGACTACTCAACATTATCGGGGGACAGTAAATTTAAGACTTCTGAATTCAGACTTTTAAATTTGTTCTTAGGTATCTCCCTAAAACTGTCAACTAAAGGGTCCGATGTTATAAGCAACATATTCATAAGATCTCTATTCGTGGCTTCACGCGACTGCATTTGTGTGTTATCATCCCTGAATCGTCTCAAATCTTTGTTACGGGCTTCCTGTGCTTCCTCAGAAAGTTGACCAATAGGAAAAATAGCTGATTTTATAATATCAGTACAATGCAATAAGATTTTATGAACTGTAACAGGCATATTAAACTATGGATAGAGATCTATGTATAGTTTTTTAGTCTCGACCGCAAATTTTTCAAACCTCTGGATATTTATATTGTACCCAGATGCTAATGCGCGAAGGAGAGTGTCGAATCTTTTAATGAGCGTTACATCCAATCCCGTAATCTCAGCACTAGCCTCAGAATTTTCGAAAAACCTAAGAGCAGTGTTGCCGTCATTGGTATTGCCGAAACCTGGTTTTGGTTTATCTACTATTAATCCAAGTACAGTTTTAAAATTATTCTGGATTTCGTTGGAACGTAGCTTTACACTCTCTTTATCTGCCTCATTTTTTACTTCGAGGCGATAACTCATGTGAAGCAAGCATTCAAAACATCTTATCCATGCATGGAGAGTAGACAAACCAAAACCAAGATTATCTCGGTTAGGCGTAAAGTCCCGTAACTCACTATTCATATCTTTTGGAGTGGCACCACAAATATAACACTTTTGTGCGGAAGAAATTTCAGTCAAAGCATTGCAAACTTTTCCGTAAATCATTGTTAGAAGCATATTGTGATTTACGGAAACTTCGTATTCTTCGAGCATGTACTTTGTTGGCAACAACGCATTTATCTCCTCTAAAATTTTGTTCGTTTCAAAAACAATAAAATCTTTTGTTTCTTTAGAAAAAATAAATTTAATTGGACGACAATACATGGTAGAAGAAGGTCGAGGATTCTGCCAAACAATGTTACCTTTTTCATCCTGTAATTGAAGAGAAACGAAAGAAAATATAAACAAAAACTCATCAGTGTCAGAACTGCAAGTAAACTTTTGCTTATATGTGCTATGGTCAAAGCTTCCATCGCAACCCCACTTGCTGATTAAAGTATACGTCAAGTTTGTAGGTAATAAACTAACAAAAACTTCTTGATTTGCTAAAACTAAACGCTCAGCAGTTTTGGCGTAGATGCTACCAAATGGGGTTTGTTTTGTGTAGCGTTCCTGTGTGGTTATACCTGCATTAGGATTGCTTTGTATGTACCTGTTTTTATGCCTTGGTGACTGGTGCGGCAGGTTGAAGTCAGTTATCTTCGCCTTTTTGCTTTTGGTGTGCTCTTGTTGACCTTGCGCGTTTATTTTTGTGTGTTTTATGTCTACGTGTTTGTTCCCTGTATCTGAGAATTGGTTTTGCCGTTTATAGATCAGCTTTAAAGGTTCAAATATCTCGTAGGAGCTGGTACGTACATACATCCTATTTTATATGTAGAGATAACTAAATCTAAAAAAAAAATTAAAAATAGATGTGCAAAGAATTCGCAATGGTTTTTTCTTTCGACTATTAGAGAATACTTGCGACTTTAACATATGTAAAACTTAGCCCGGATGTCCGCGGATGTATGTAACTTTTTTGTCACTAAAGTTAAAAATATAGAGAAAAAATACCTTTTCTTCTTAATAACGGAATATTAAATATATTCAAAATACCCCAATTCCGAAAGAATTACTATTAAAAAATTTTACTTACCTTCGAGCTTAGAATCCATCAAAAAAATGATATAAAAGTGTTCACTTAAAAGAAATATGAAGCTTAATATTCAACAAGAATTTTGCAAATTAATCAATGCATTTTACGGCCACTCCTGCCTTCTTACTTCAATTACTCAATATATATGAGCAAAAATATAAAAAAAAAAGCAAAAATCCCGTTATTTTGTTTGTTTTGTTTCATTTCTCATTACACTTTTCTTGGAATAAGAACTTTGTTTTTGTCCAGCTAGCTTGTTCTACACGAAACACTGTGCATTGGCAGAAAAATGTTAATCGCAATTAATTATATATGGTCAATTCACTAGGTCTCCTATTGTCTTATGTACTATCTTTTTAAATCCGACTCTCGTGAACACCACATCCTGTTGTAGATCGTATTTAAGTATATCCGTAAGGAGGGTCATTATATAAAAAGCCTGTAAAAATCTAAATGTATGCCACCGCTTATCCTTCTATTAATGAAAATTCTTTGAAATTTAAAAAAAAATAAAAAACAAAACAAATTATTTGGCAATAACTTAGTACATCTGATATACATAGGCTGGTGAATTGTAGTTTTTTATCCAAATTTTATATAATAAACAACAACAAAGCACATATGAGAGGTTTAAAATCATAGCACGTATGAGGAATATAAGGCCTTGTGAATTATTTAATAATTTATTGCTATATTTACAAAAATATTTTTTGTTCACATAAAGTTATAAGCACAAAATAAAAACGCGCTAAAATGTTCCCTAAATGAAATCAAAAAGTTTTGTCAAGCCACACAAAAAAGACCTGGCCAAGTTTCAGAGTTCATGAGAGTTTATTTTTAATTAAACAAATGAATGAATGAAATAAACTAATTAAAAATGAGATCTAATAATATATTAATATAAATTCAAAATAAATAAAGCCATCTATTATTAAAAGTCTGATCAACTGATGTCTGAAAAAAGTTTAAAACTTAAGTTATTTCTAATTAACAAAATGCTTGTGAACTGTTTTAATGAGTAGCACTAACGTAGTACCTGTATACAAATTATAAAAGACTGAATATTTAAACTTGCTTTTTTCAATATAAACCGGAAAAGAAAATAAAACAAATTTTAATTATTGTCTTATTTTTAAACGGATTACATCGGTGAGTATCATTTTACTACCATTGGGGTAAAAATGCGACTGGTTTGTATTTGAGTCCTTATTGGGCCGAAAAGGGACTACTCTCTTATGTTCCCATATGGGTACAAAGGGGATTGGTCCCATCGATCCCTTTCGGGTATAAATTGGTACAATTATTCTCTTCATAGGACATGCTCAAACAAAAGGGAACAGTTGAACTCATACAAAGAGATCAAAACTGGCATTGGTCGCATACTCCCTTGCGACTCTTTCCGGACTCATCCTAGACTACTCGCATTTTTTGCAGGGATGTAGTGATGTACATCCATACATACCTATAAACCTACGCCCGAAGTTAAATAACGCAGCGAATGCTATATATGTACGTATGTATGTGTCGCATCAAGCCTCACTCAAAAGCAATTAGCGCGGACAGTTCACAGCGCACAAACACACATACGCATTTTTGATAAAAATGTTACTTTTGTTTAAACAATTTGGCTGATATAAGAAAGGAATCAAGTATTTTTTTTGATAAAGATCGAAGGTAAATATTTCAACGTTTTACTGAAAAGTAGAATTTTTGAAATCCATCCATCCATTTATGAGTTATAGCTGTGTAAACAAAAAATTTTACGATTTTTTACTACATTTTGGCAATTGGCCACGCCCCTATTATATATATCTTCAAATTATATTAACTGTACCATCTCACGTAGCTAAGCTTTCAAATGCCAAAAACCGTTTTAAAATCGGAGTATTCTGTGTGAAGTTATGTGCATACATGGCATTTAGCGACTTTATTTTATAAGATTTATAGAAGATATGTTTGGATGTTTAATGGTGTGTTCAATTTTACTTAAGATCTTTAAGAATTAATGAAATTAACACCGGTAAATAATAATAATTATTTAATTATAATTTTTGGTTTTATTGAAAACTGGAAAGAAGGAAGCATTTAATGGTATTTCGCGATGCTACCATTTCGAAAACCGCCTAGTCATCATCGTTAGGAAATTTCGTAATGTTTTTATTATTTCAACAGATTTCACCGGGGATCGAACCGCGGTCAAATTGCTGAAATCACAATCTCCTAACCATTGGGCTATTTTCTTTCTTGGCTAATTTCAGTTTCATCCCTTTTTCACGCTCTCGCACAATTTGAGACATTCTGTCTTTATGTTAATTTGTGTAGGCGTGTCTTTTTATATATTTCATGAAAATGAAATGGTATAATAATTTGTTCACGAATCTCAAAATTCTAAGTCATTAAAGGAGAAGATATAGACATATCAATATGTAAATTATAAGTTTATTCAACACAATTATTTCTTGAATTATAAACTTTATTAAGTTAAAGCGTTTTTACAAAGAATCTCTTAAAATATTATTTTCCTTTTTACAACCGGAGTGATCTGCCCATTGGTCTATTTGCAACAACCAGCACTGCTGTAAATTCTAATTGGAACGAGCTGAACCTCGCTCTCTGTCACATCTCGCTGTTAGCTGCTCTGTTTGCTCTCACAGTTATTCAATCAAACTATTATTGGAGTCGTTTGCTGTTAAATGTACTCATCGCTCTCACATTAGTTCGCCCACGCTTGTTTTCGAACTATTGGTTAAGTTAAGTCGTATACAATCACTGTTCTCCAACAATTAGGTTTATGCGAATGATGTCTTTGCTGTTGTTATCCACTGGTCGATGTCACCGCAATTGGTTCGCACTTGCTTTACAAGTACTGGGATGTAAAGTCAGAGTTGACAGATTGAGGACGCGGTCGTCATTTTGACGATTTTCAACTAGAATGACGCTTGGACGATTTTGTAATGAAAAATGACGATTTAATCCTGCCTTCTATGTAAGATTTATTTTAAATATTCAAACACCAAGAAATTACATATATTTAAAATTGAGATACAAGCTTTATTGAACATTGTATACCTTATACAAAAAATATGCTAGCTTTTGCTGCAGACGAGGCAATTACATTACAGGCTCGAAGCATTCGGTCGCCCGAATTTTTGAAAAAGAAATTCCTAAATTAATTACTTTTAAATGTATATGACATTCTTTGGCGCTTTGCTATTCGCATGCCTGCTTAAAGCTACACAGCAGTGTAGAAACATTGGTGCACAATGTGTATAATTACGTTTCCAATAGTTCTCAGAGAAGTACCTACTCAATTGAAAACAATTGAAAAATATAATTGCGCTATTGGAATTGCAGCCAAAAAAGATGCTACATCCATGTAAAACTCGCTGGCTATCCTTAGAGGCAGTAGTATACAGAGTATTAGAACTTTATGAGCCAATAAAAATATTTTTTAACTTCGCTGTTTATGTTGAAAAAATAGACAGTGCAAAAACCATTCTTGATAACTTGGATGATGGGAATGAAATTTATCTCTCCTTCCTGAAGTATGTCCTTCAAAATATTAATAAAGTTAATAAAATTTTCCAGAGTGAGGGGATTCAAATATATAATATGTATTCAGAAATAGAAAGACTTTATTTAAGTATATTGTATAATTTTGTAAAGCCGGAATGTATTACATTAGACAACATAGAAATTATAGATTATAAAAACATTTCAAATATATTGCAAAGTGATCAGATTTATATAGGAGTTTATGCGATGGATAAGCTTATCGCCTCTAACATTTCCGAGCAAGAAGAATCCAAATTTAAACAAGATTGTATTATTTTTTATATTGAACTGTGTGATCAAATTAGAAAGCGTTTTGATTTTAAAAATGTTGTTCTACAAAACTTAAGTTTCGCGGATCCCAAAGAAATTGCTGAAAAAAATTGATTCTTTGCATATGGTCTTGCAACATTTTTCGCATACAATCGATCAGAAAATTGTGCAGGATATTGATAGCGAGTATAGGGAATTAAAGTTTTTAGAATTTGAGACATATTTTGAAAACATTTCTAAGGTTCCTCCAGAAGTTTTTTGAAAATCTATTTCTACTATCAAAAGAGCTGACTCTACATACGCTTTTTCTAATTTATGTACATTTGTTGCAGATCTAATGTGCTTGACACACTCATCAGCGAATGTAGAACTTAAACAAAATAAAAATCCTAAACCGTCTGGAAACTGATATATTAAAAGGAATATTGCTAGCCCAAGATTATTTAAAATTGACTAACTTTTCCTATCGTAATATTGAACCGCAAATAAATATGTTAAAAAAATGAACGCGAAAATGTACAACTAACAAACTAAAATGATATAGGAGTTTATGCGAGATTCGATTCGAGGTCAAAGAAAACAAAAGCAAAATAACTGTAAAATTACCGAAAACAAGTACCTTTTGTATGTAATACAAAATTTATCTTTTAAGATGTTTTTGTTATAAAATAAAATGAAACGAATTAAAAACGATTTTATACGTTGTATGTGGCAACAAAAAATAACAATCAGAGACAATTTTCAGAAAAGCGCTTTTAAAGTTAATATTGTTGAATGAAGTCCGCCGCTCCCATTTTGGTTTCCGCCGAATACAATCGTACGTCCCCTGGTAATAACCCAACTTCGTCCTAATTCGACTTTGGTTGTTGCCATAGATATGACGGTTTTTGACAATTTTTTGCGCGGCGTCTGACGACTTGGAAAAAAATATATGGCAACGCTGTGTAAAGTAGTATGAGTATGATGTCGTTATCGCTGTTAACTACAATGATCGCTCTCACAGCGTTCGGTGCTCACTTGCCTAACAGCTTTTGGTAATGCTGTAAGAATGTATGCTCGTCATATTCACTAGATGGAGGGCATCAGAGAGCAGAACCTTTTACGTGGGTGACCAGCTGTTCTATCTGCTTAACTGCTCCCCTTCTAAATGAGGGACGTCCGCGATCCTCAACAATAATGCCAAAATTAATTTCATTTGTATGATTGGTTTGGTAGGTTATCACAACGATATTATTTCATAAACTTCTGAGCAATTACAGTGCTGCACATAGAATAGGTTGAGTTATAACTTTATATGGTTATGGTTGAGTCATCTTTACTTTTGGCATTAGTTCCGCAGACCCATATATAGATTGCAACAGAAATGACTGAGATAGAGAGCACAACGATAATGAGTAGTCGAGCATTGAGAAATTTACTAGCAGTTTGGCAGCGGTATGATAAATCCATGAGAGCTCTAATATACTGGTATTTGTGAGTAAGTTGCAGTTACGTGGTTGCCAAGTCGGTTTTTCTTAAAACTACTAACTATCGTTATAACTTAACATAAATTTCCATTTCATTATAGTTAACAAAAATTTCAAAGTACAGAATTTTTACATAGTGCAAATGAATATTCGTGAAATGCTCAGTTACCAAGTCACCATAAAATTCGATGTAGCAAAATTTAATTTTTTGTAATAAGCCTAGGTTTCTGTTATTGGAATTTCAAAGAAAAAATGGGGCCAGACTAGTATATATTTCAAATTGTCTTTATGGACCACCCTCCCTTTAATTAAAACTGTACCCCCTAGGTCTTTTTCAATTGTACGTTCCTCATAAAGTGGTGTTAACTTATTACCTAGTCTAGTATTTCTTTTTACCATAACTTTATTTCCTTCTTTAAAAACGCGCTCTGTTCGGTTTTTGTTGTGACTTGTGAGCTCTTTTTGTTGCGAACATCTAATACGTTTAGATACTTCATTATTCGGTTCATCAATGGTGGATCTAAATATGTCTACTGGCCTCATTTTAGTAACAGAATGTATTTTTTTGTTATATTCAATGGTTGATAGCAAGATTAGATCCATCGTGTCATCAATACATCTTTCCAACTTCAGGCATCTAGCAATTTCAATTAAAGTGCTGTGAAACCTCTCTATCTGACCATTGGAGCAGCTATGCAAAGGTGGAGCATTGATGATATTAATACCAAAATTATTGGAAAGAAGTTGTCTGGCAGTGTTTGGTTTTATTCCCAAAAATAATGAAAGTTCGTTTTGATGGAAACTCACTTTCTTCAATAATTATTTGGTTCCTAAAGCAATTAACAGGTTTTTCAACTACCTCTATGGTGTACGTTAACGATCTTTCGCTGTGAATCGTGGCTGAATCGGAGTTCATATTTTCATCCATCATATTGACTTGCTGACGCGAAAGAGCATCGGCAACGTAGTTTTTTTTCCAGGCTTATAATAAAGCTTCGCAATATGTTCGTCGATAAATGCCTTCCGACGTTTAATTTTTGCATTTGGATTTCTGTCAGAAATCGCAAACGTTAGCGGTTGATGATCAGTAAAAATAATCAATTGGCGTACACCATAAAGATAGTTACGAAGGTTTTTTAGTGCCCAGACTATGGCTCTGGGATGTTAGCACCCCATTTCTGGAATTTTATAAAAAAACATATGCCAAATAATTGGTCACTAATTGGTCATAATTGGTCAGCAGGTTTCAGCAATTGGTCAGCATTAGAAAAAATTTTATGGAAATTTTAAAATTTTCATGGTCGGGTGTGGGATGTTAGCACCCCATCGGTGGATTTTCGATTCGAAAGGTGTGCCAAATAATTGGTCACTAATTGGTCATAGTTGGTCAGCGGGTCCCACTAATTGGTCAGCCATAGACAATTTTTTATTGCCATTTAAAATTTTCCAAGGGAAAAACTATTTTCCTGTCTAAACACCCTGTATACATAAATTTTCCAAAAAAATTATGCCAATTAATTTGTCACTAATTGGTCAGCAGGTTTCGTTAATTGGTCAGCCATAGGAACTTTTTAATTAATTTTTAAAGTTTTCTTTGTTATCGGATGTTACCCTGTTATCGGATGTTATCACCCCATCGGTGGATTTCGAAATCGACAAGCATGCCAAATAATTGGTCACTAATTGGTCACAATTGGTCAGTGGGTCCCACTAATTGGTCAGCCATAGACAATTTTTTATGACCATTTAAAATTTTCCAAGGAAAAACAATTTTCCTGCCTAGACACCCTGTACACATAAATTTTCCAAACAAAATTATGCCAATTAATTGTTCACTAATTTCTCATAATTGGTCATAATTGGTTGTTGTTGTTGTAGCAATGCTCGCCCCACCTAATAGCCGCGACCGATCACAAATTGTCATCAATATCCTCTAACGGGAGTCCAAGGAAACTTTCCGTTTCAACAGGGGTGGACCATAAGGAAAGGGGTGTTAGAGGCGTTGGTTCTACATTACGATTCAAGAGATGGTTGGTGTCATGTGGGGACACATTGCAAGCGGGGCATACATTTTGTATGTCGGGGTTGATTCTGGATAGGTAAGAGTTTAACCTGTTACAGTATTCAGAACGAAGTTGAGCAAGAGTGACACGCGTTTCCCTGGGGAGTATGCGTTCCTCTTCTGCGAGTTCTGGATATTTTTCTTCAAGTACTGGATTCACCGGGCAATTCCCGACATAAAGGTCCGACGCCTGTCTATGGAGTTCACCAAGGACCTGCTTGTGTTTTTTCGCTTCATACGGCTGGGTTCTCAGGTGCCGTATTTCCTCAAAATGCTTACGGAGATGACTCCTTAGGCCCCTAGGCGGTGCTGGTTCGTCAATCAGATGTCTGTTGGGATGCCCAGGTTTCTGGGTATTCAACAGAAACTGTTTGGTCAGCATCTCATTTCTCTCCCTGATGGGGAGTATTCTCGCCTCATTATGCAGATGGTGTTCTGGGGACATAAGAAGTGATAATTGGTCAGCAGGTTTCGTTAATTGGTCAGCCATAGGAACCTTTTAATTAATTTTTAAAGTTTTCTTTGTTATCGAATGTTACCCTTTTATCGGATGTTAGCACCCCATCGGTGGATTTTCGAATCGAAAAGTATGCCAAATAATTGGTCACTAATTGGTCAGCGGGTCCCACTAATTGGTTAGCCATAGAAAGTTTTTTTATGGCCATTTAAAATTTTCCAAGGGAAAAACAATTTCCCTGTCTAAACACCCTGTATACATAAATTTTCCAAAAAAAATTATGCCAATTAATTGGTCACTGATTGGTCATAATTGGTCAGCAGGTTCCGTTAATTGGTAAACCGTAGGAACTTTTTAATTAATTTTAAAAGTTTTCTTTGTTATCGGATGTTACACTGTTATCGGATGTTAGCACCCCATCGGTGGATTTTGAAATCGAAAAGCATGCCAAATAATTGGTCACTAATTGGTCATAATTGGTCAGTGGGTCCCACTAATTGGTCAGCCATAGACAATTTTTTATGACCATTTAAAGTTTTCCAAGGAAAATCAATTTTCCTGTCTAGACACCCTGTATACATATATTTTCCAAACAAAATTATGCCAATTAATTGGTCACTAATTGGTCAGCAGGTTTTCTTAATTAGTCAGCCATAGGAACTTTTTAATTAATGTTTAAAGATTTCTTTGTTATCGGATTTTATCGTGTTATCGGATGTTAGCACCCCATCGGTGGATTTTCAAATCGAAAAGTATGCCAAATAATTGGTCACTAATTGGTCAGCGGGTCCCACTAATTGGTCAGCCATAGACAATTTTTTTATGGCCATTTAAAATTTTCCAAGGGAAAAACAATTTTCCCGTCTAAACACCGTGTATACATAAATTTTCCAAAAAAAAAAAAATATGCCAACTAATTGGTCAGCAGGTTTCGTTAATTGGTCAGCCATAGGAACTTTTTAATTAATTTTTAAAGTTTTCTTTGTTATCGGATGTTATCGTGTTATCGGGTGTTAGCACCCCATCGGTGGATTTTCGATTCGAAAGGTATGCCAAATAATTGGTCACTAATTGGTCATAATTGGTCAGCGGGTCCCACTAATTGATCAGCCATAGAAAATGTTTTATGGCCATTTAAAATTGTCCAATGGAAAAAACATTTTCCTGTATAAACACCCTGTATACATAAATTTTCCAAAAAAAATTATGCCAATTAATTGGTCACTAATTGGTCAGCATGTTTCGTTAATTGGTCAGCCATAGGAACTTTTTAATTAATTTTTAAAGTTTTCTTTGTTATCGGATGTTAACCTTTTATCGGATGTTAGCACCCCCCATCGGTGGATTTTCGATTCGAAAGGTATGCCAAAAAATTGGTCACTAATTGGTCATAATTGGTCAGCAGGTCCCACTAATTGGTCAGCCATAGAAAATGTTTTATGGCCATTTAAAATTTTCCAATGGAAAAAACATTTTCCTGTATAAACACCCTGTATAAATAAATTTTCCAAAAAAAATTATCCAATTAATTGGTCACTAATTGGTCATAATTGGTCGGCATGTCTCGTTAATTGGTCAGCCATAGGAACTTTTTAATTAATTTTTAAAGTTTTCTTTGTTATCGGATGTTACCCTGTTATCGGATGTTAGCACCCCATCGGTGGATTTTCAAATCGAAAAGTATGCCAAATAATTGGTCACTATTTGGTCAGTGAGTTCCACTAATTGATCATAATTGGTCAGCCATAGACAATTTTTTATGGCCATTTAAAGTTTTCCAAGGAAAATCAATGTTCCTGTCTAGACACCCTGTATACATAAATTTTCCAAAAAAAATTATGCCAATTAATTGGTCACTAATTGGTCAGCAGGTTTCGTTAATTGGTGAGCCATAGGAACTTTTTAATTAATTTTTAAAGTTTTCTTTGTTATCGGATGTTATGGTGTTATCGGATGTTAGCACCCCATCGGTGGATTTTCAAATCGAAAAGTATGCCAAATAATTGGTTCCTAATTGGCCATAATTGGTCAGCGGGTCCCACTAATTGGTCAGCCATAGAAAATTTTGTATGGCCATTTAAAATTTTCCAAGGGAAAAATAATTTTCTTGTCTAAACACCCTGTATACATAAATTTTCCAAAAAAATTATGCCAATTAATTGGTCACTAATTGGTCAGCAGGTTGCGTTAAACGGTCATCCATAGGAACTTTTTAATTAATTTTTATAGTTTTCTTTGTTATCGGGTTATCGGATGTTACTCTGTTATCGGATGTTAGCACCCATCAGCGGATTTCCAAATCGAAAAGTATGCCAAATAATTGGTCACTAATTGCTCATAATTGATCAGTGGGCCCCACTAATTGGTCAGCCATAGGAAATTTTTTATGGCCATTTAAAATTTTCCAAGGGAAAAATATTTTTCCTGCCTAGACACCCTGTATACATATTTCTTCCAATACAAGTTATGCCAATTAATTGGTCACTAATTGGTCATAATTGGTCAGCAGCTTTCGGTAATTGGTCAGCCATAAATTATGCTAATTAATTTGTCACTGATTGGTAATAATTGGTCAGTAGGTCCCACTAATTGCTCAGCCAAAGACAATTTTTTATGGCGATTTAGAAATGTTCAAGTTAAATAAAATTTTCCTGTCTAGACACCGTGTACAAATGGAATTTCCAAAAAAAAATTATGCCAGTTAAATTTTCACTTATTCTTTATAATTTCTCAGTAGTTGGTCAATTATTTATCCCCTAACCATAAAGAAAATGCGGTTAGCGTTTTCAACAACTTTTCCCGGTTGCACTAAAAAATTGGTTATTCCATAATGCTTTCTTAATAATTATTATACTCAGTTGAGCAAAGCTCACAGAGTATATTAACTTTGATTGGATTGGTTGTACAGGTATAAAGGAATCGAGATAGATATAGACTTCCATATATCAAAATCATCAGTATCGAAAAAAAATTCGATTGAGCCATGTCCGTCCGTCCGTCCGTCCGTCCGTCCGTCTGTCCGTTAACACGATAACTTGAGTAAATTTTGAGATATCTTGATGAAATTATGTATGTAGGTTTCTGGGCACTCATCTCAGATTGCTATTTAAAATGAACGATATCGGACAATAACCACGCCCACTTTTTCGGTATAGAAAATTTCGAAAAGTCGAAAAAGTGCGATAATTCATTACCAAATACGGATTAAGCGATGAAACTAGGTAGTTGAGTTGTATTTACTACGCAGAATAGAAAACTAGTAAAATTTTGGACAATGGGCGTGGCACCGCCCACTTTTAAAAGAAGGTAATTTGAAAGTTTTGCAAGCTGTGATTTGGCAGTCGTTGAAGATATCATGATGAAATTTGGCAGGAACGTTACTCTTATTACTATATGTCTGCTCAATAAAAATTTGCAAAATCGGAGAACGACCACGCCCACTTTAAAAAATTTTTTTTTTTAAATTCAAATTTTAAAAGAAAAGGTAATATCTTTACAGTATATAAGTATATTATGTCAACATTCAACTCCAGTAATGATATGGTGCAATAAAATACAAAAATAAAAGAAAATTTCAAAATAGGCGTGGCTCCGCCCTTTTTCATATAATTTGTCTAGGATGCTTTTAATGCCATAAGTCGAACAAAAATTTACCAATCCTTGTGAAATTTGGTAGGGGCTTAGATTCTAGGACAATAACTGTTTTCTGTGAAAAAGGGCGAAATCCGTTGAAGCCACGCCCAGTTTTTATACACAGTCGACCGTCTGTCCTTCCGCTCGGCCGTTAACACGATAACTTGAGCAAAAATCGATATATCTTTACTAAACTCAGTTCACGTACTTATCTGAACTCACTTTATATTGGGTAAAAAATGGCCGAAATCCGACTATGACCACGCCCACTTTTTCGATATCGAATATTCCGAAAAAAGAAAAAAATTCCATAATTATATACCAAATACGAAAAAAGGGATGAAACGTGGTAATTGTATTGGTTTATTGACGCATTTGATACTCATATCGTACAAACAAATTCTAGAGTCACCCCTGGTCCATCTTTTTGGCGATATCTCGAAAAGGCGTCCATCTATAGAACTTAGGCCCACGCCCTTTTAAAATACTCATTAATACCCATATCATACAAAATAAATTCCTCTTAAAATACTCTTTAATACCTGCCATTTGATACGCATGTCATACAAACACATTCCAGGGTTACCCTAGGTTCTTTTTACAACATAGTGATTTTCCCTTACTTTGTCTCCACAGCTCTCAACTGAGTATGTAATGTTCGGTTACACCCGAGCTTAGCCTTCCTTACTTGTTTTTATCTTACGTGGTATCACAGTCGCAAAATGCGCGCAGAAGGCGTAAAGCTTAAATACAACATTGCTTATATTTGTAGAAAAGAAGCAAAAGCAGAGATAATACGACTTGCGCCTAAATGGATTCGTTCGCAGGTTCGAATCCGTCTATTTTATTTTATTTTTTTTCATTTAATTCTTTTAACATATTTTTTTAATTAATAATTTTATTATTTAAGTATTTTTTTTTATTTAAAATATATTATTTTCCTTCCAAATTAAATATAACAATCATATGTTATAGACGTATACAACACAAACCTGCTTACAGCACCAAATTAAATACCTTTAGCTTAATCTCAAAAATAAACAATCATATGTAGACATAAAGCAAGTACAAGTATTGTAAAAGTGTTACAAAATCACTTAACAATAAAAAAAAGCAGCTAAACAGAGAATACAATATGAAATGTTGTTTAATTTACTTAGAGAATTGACGTTTCGCAAATTGATTATCCATAGAAGATTTTTTATTAAGGTTTAAACTTGATCGAGGTACCAAGTTACTTGTCCAGACACTCTGTATAGTTACATGTTTGAAAAAATATATATGCCAATTAGTAAGTCACCATTGGTTATGACTTTTCAGTAGGTTTTATTAAGTAGAAACTCTTCCATAAATTTTATATATTTTTCGTTATCGACTACATTTATACGAAAACATAAAACCCGTTTTGAATATGACAAATTAGTATAACAATTAATTATTTACAGACCAATAAAACCAACATAGCATTATATTTTATATTTGGTAAAAGTTTGGTGAGACATGGAGTAACTTTAATTAAGTTTTAATAGCTGTCAGCTTTAACCCATACGTTTTTGCGGAGTATTTTCTTACTGGGAATTTGAGCTTATACGAATGTTGGCATGTAACTAGATGCAACCCAGTGTTGCCGTTCTCAAATTACCCAAAAAAACAATTTTCAATTCCCCAAAATATCAAAATTTCGTGAAATAAATTGTTTTGTTGCTTAGTGATAGGCAAAATAAGTTAACTTCGAACTTGTGACGACTGTAAATTACTTTGAAGCTGTAAAATAAATTGAAGCTAATTTCATTTTGACTATAGCAAGCTATGTTAGCCATTGTATCGTAAGCGCGAAATTATGGATTTCTATTTTTTTAAGTGAATACCTCGCAAGTGATAGTGTAAAATTTCGGGAAATAATAAGAAGTTTATTTTATTTTTTGGTTTGTTTGTGATTTCATGTCATCACAATTATATCTTATTTATGAATTTCAAAATGTTCCTACTCATAAAATTTTGGACACATGTCTTTACTTTCCAATGAACATTGGGTGGGTATCATACTAAATATAATTGAACAATATTTCACACCCATTTTCTGCTCTTTGTTTATTTTCGGAGATTGTACGACAAAGGAAGACTTTCCGGTTACCCATATTTTGTATTTTGACATGTATTATTTTTGTTTACTTTAAACATTTTTGTATAAGCCATAAAAGCGACTAAGGCTTATAGCATATAAGAACATTGTAAAATAAGACATATAGTTTCATAATTTGGTAATAGTCTAGTTGAGGGGACGACTGCTAAGACGCGTCCCAAAATATCGAGAGAGGTGTTAAAAGACGCGTATTGACCTAGACAATAATAATCCGAAGTGGGAAAATAAAAATTTTAACTCTTTCAAAAGATATTAACGAAAAACCGAAAAATTACCCGCTGGTTCCTCCGAAACCGGGGGTGGTATCCATAGTATTTTTGTCCAGAACACGTTTCTGCGTATAAAAAATTACCCTCGGTGGGTCCAACACCGGTTTAGAGACCAAAACTATATCCGCGCAAAACGCTTATGTTCACAAATTTTTTGTGGGTACTACAACATTACAACAACCACTTGATAATCGCCAACTTCAATTGCAAATATCTCCGGACATATATACAATTTTTCTTTTTCGCCTTCGGATTATTGTTGTCGAGGTCAATACGGGTCTTTTGACACCTCTCTCGATATTTTTGTAGCGTATTAGCAGTCGACTCAACTAGATTTTTACCCATAATTTAACGCAATCACGCCAATACTGGCCATGACTTCATGGGGTCGGAATAAAAAAATTAGTTTCAGTCGTGAGCTTTAATAAATGCTGCAAACTACTGCAACTGTAGCCAACGAAACACGACGCAACCGAAATAGTGAAGTAAAAAATTTATTTAAGACCTTTCAGGGAACTCCGTGTCTTCATAGGTAATAAAGAAGAGCGTACTCGAAAATTACCCACGCGCTTTCGAAACTCCCCAAATTTAGCGAATTATCCAGAAAACGGCAACGCTGGCAACAATATAAAATCTAACTGTTTGCAATTAAACCAATATAACCCAGTTAGCATTAATACATTAATATGATTAGAAAGTACAAAGTTTTATGAAAAACCTGATTCCCTTTATTATGTATATTTATACATATTTTATATATTAAAATGTTAACAAATGTTGATTAGGTAATAACTATTTATTCATATTCATCTCTCTTAATTCTGTCATCGCTTAAAGAAAGGGTTGATTTTTATGTATATGGTTATTTAACTATATCAACCCCGAATACAGCGAATAAACTAATAAACTGAGTAATAATAGCCTTGTTTTTTACACGGCAATACGTCTATGTTTGCGGTTAAAAAAACGCTCATCCTCACTCAGGTAATGGTTAGGGGACCCATCTAGCGGCAACTAGCTACAGAACATGTTGTACCGAAAAGTGGAGACACACACCTCTGTTGGCAATAGTGTATAACCTATAGCTGAATCGGTTGCGGTGTACAGTGGACACACACAATTTTTAGAGTTAATACATAGAGGTGAAACATAGACACATATTTCAGTTACAACTGAGTATAATGCGTATTGAAATTTAGGAGTACTAATTTTCTGCGCAGCCATTTCAGAAGAATAGATAAAGTTTAACGCTTAGCAGTCCATATAAGATTTAAGCGTATATGTATATAGATGTAAAAAAATGCTAATAACTAGGGTTAGCAATGAGTTAACTTTGTTTTGGCGAGAAAACTTCCATGCTTAAATCCATTTTTTAATTACTGGGATGGAATGGAACAATATTGCGAATGTCCATTATTAAATAATTATTTCATAGAAAGGACATTTTTCTTCTTTAACATGGTTTATCTATTCTGGGTGATTGGTACCTAATTTTATAAACGATAAAAAAAATCACTGCCCCGTTTCCTTTACTGGTTTATCTCTAATCTGAAATGCAGCTACATACATATTTTTTAGTAAGTGTATTCGCAATTTGTTGCTAAACGAAAACTCACATCATAACCAAACAAAGAAAATTGATATTCGTCTATTAAGTGAATTCACGAAGTACCATCATATTATGATGTTCTTTGTTATACTTATTTTCGTAAAGTGGGCGTATTGTTTAGTCCTTTATGACATATTTAAACTTTCATTTAGCGTGCATTCGGCGAAAATATGGGCGTACAGGGGCTAAACTAGTATGGGTATTTCCATAACATGCAAATTGTTGGTGAAGGGACTTATGTACTTAGGTCCAGATTCAGTTCAAAATATGTATATGTTTCTCGTAAAAGAACAAATAAGATATTTATTATAGATACAACATTCTAGCTTTACGGCAAAAAGGTTTCACATATACATAGCTTGGTAAATGAAATATAAACACAAAATATAATAAGGAATATGTTTAAAATCGGTTATTATTAGTAATTATTTTCCTTATAGATGTATAGATATGTACGAGTACTAACATTGTTGCTACAGTAGTGATACTAGATAATAACATAACAAAAACATAACCTACTCATTTGAAGCAAAGAAAACTTGTAAATGTCCTTACCGCACTAATTCACAATTTTCCCAAAACAAAAGTACGGTTTTATTATTTTAATTTTAAAATAACCAAAATATTCAAAACTTGTCTACCACTTAGTGCTGTTATATTTTCATCTTATAGATCAGATTTATTTCATGCACAAATTCAATTTCAGCTTGTGTGCAATCATAACAAAATTTAAACAACAGGTCTATTCATCAAGCGTGATTTATATTAGTTTGCCTGATTAAGGAATTGAATAGTGCACAAGATGGGATGTCATTATTATACGGTTTCACAATGTGCGGCATGCCCAGCCGTAGGAGTATTATTCATAAGCTACCCATGTACACAGGTAGTTACATTAGTCTCTTAGTTTTTCTGCTACAAGCACAATAACGGAATTTAGACAATCGATCTAGCGACACAAGTATAAAACATTATATTTTTAGTAATTTGCGAAAGTTTGATGCTAATTATAGCGTTCATTATTATGCGCGAAAAAACAGCCTTTCATTGAGGATTGTCAATCTTGCGAAATAATTGTATGTATCCATGTATATGTATGGGTATAATCTTCGTCAAAAGAATTTAATAAAAAAGGATCTACATTGGATGTATGTTTTTGGCTAACATTTAATGAGCTCTCACTAGTGGTGCTAAAGTTTTATTAATTTGAAAAATAAAAGATTTTCATGTTTGGAAAATTGCTATGGGACTAAACAAAATTGGAATCTGTACAATAAAAGTCAACTAGAAATTGGAATTACTTTGCGTGACTTTTCGCTTTTGCACTATGGTTTTGTTGTACATACATATGTAATAATTTCAAGATGTTTATAAAGATTCCGAAAAAAACTTAAAAAACTCTGTTTAGAAATAGAGTTTACTTAGAGATAAATTATATGTAATGCATTTCTTTGATACATACTCAAACTGTGCCATCTACTTCCTATTGCATCTACATCGAGGCGAATGTAATTAGTGCACAAAAGTTTTAATTTTAATTCTTTATAATTTTATTATTACATAATTCTTATGTTAACGCTAAGTGGTAGTGGTTTACATAGAAATAACTATCTAAAGATTTATTAATTTTCAGTATTATCTTTTATAAAAATTGCTCCACTTGGGGCTAACTTCTGGTCATTTACGATTCATACTGGTTTGTTGCATAAATCGTCATGTAATTCCCATTTTCATTGCTTCTTCGGCAATACGCTCGGAAGTGTCCGGGTACATAATCAATTATACCTTTCAAACTGAAGGAAGAGATAAAAAATAAAAGATTTTTTAAGTTTTGTTAATTTTGTATGAGGCTTATATTTAACGCTGATATGTTTATATACCTGAATTTATTATTTTCGATTGCAAAGTTTACACCTTTTTCAATTTCCGACAACTTGCATGTTTGCAGCTCTGATGCTAAGTCTTTTCTTAGCTCCAACTCTACGAATACATGAGTGTTGAATGATCGTTTTACATAACATTCTTCACTATATTTGGAGCATCGCGAAGTAAAATTTGTGGATATTTCGGCAAGGTGAGTTCCTAGTGACTGATAACCTTCTTCACACAACCTTTTGTGGTCCTTAATCCATAGTGTCGATACTTCTTTTGAATATTGACCACAATTTTCGCAATTGTAGGTGCCATGTCCACTGGGGTAATCAAAAAAAACGTTTTGACCATACCTCTGATAACGTTGAATACATATTTAATACTTTGGGAAAAAGCGGAAAAAAGGCTTTGATGACTTATCTTTTAGTTTGTCTTGAAAATAGTCTACGAGTATCCTTGCGCGGTCCTTATAAATTGTACTTACTCTTGATGCGGTGATGAAGTCCACAATAAATTTCATAATTTTGGACGTACTCAATTTCGCGAAAGAGTAGTAAGATGTGTGATCCATCGCTGCTATTACCAGTATTTGTATAATGGAGTCAAAGGGGCAGCTATTTTTAACGCTGTAGTGAGTATCACCTATAAGAACTGCTCTGAGTGAGTTTCCGTTTTCTAATACTGTCATTTTTTTAACTGCTACTTTAGAATCTGCATGCATATTAATGAAGGATATGCTGGGCTGACTTTGGAAGTAATAGCCGAGTTTCTTTTGCTTGGGTTCCTTCTTTAAAACATACTCCTCTATAGGTACCTCAAAGTCGTTTCTCTCCCTTTTAGATTTATTTCTCCAATTGTCATAAGAATTTGCGTCTTCGTTGATAACTTTGGTAACTTGAAGTTCAGCTCCTTTCTCTTCTCGTTCTTCGATGGCTTCTTTACTTATTTTTTTATATTCGTTTAGCAAGTGCGTATTTAATATCGCTGATCCTCCGTGATGGTCTCGAAATTCAATTTTGAGGAATTTATCAGCTCGTAAGAGATTTTTGTATCCCGACAGTACTCTATGCTTCTTGTCATTAAAATAAGCCTCAGCGTAACTTGTACTGGTATGGCCCTGCTGTCCAGGTAGACAAGCTGCTGACCAAAGAGGAAATTCCAAAGCACTTGTTTTAAAAAAGTCATCGATAAAACGTTTGTTATAGAATCCGTTGGTTTCTCTTCCTATTTCAGCAACTTCCTCTGCTGATTGCCGAATTCTACTAATCCATGTTTTCACAGTGGGGCTGCAATCGGTTGAGTTATCGTCCACATTTTGTCCAATTTCATCTGTGGGAGTATATCTATCTTCACTTAGATTGAAAGTGCGATCACCGATTGCCTTTTCCAAATCCCTTCTTGTATCGTTTACTGTCTTACCATGAGATAAAGTGGAGTCATTATATTGATTTAAACAGACGATACAGAGACTTTTCAGGATTGATTCGAATTCGGCCAAAGTTTGAGCGTTAATCAACAATGCAGTGCAAAATAGGTAAAACTTTCTTATTTGGCTGTTCTCTATTGCTTTGATGCACTTCCAATTTGCAATCATTTTAACAAAATGAGCTACGTCAAGCCTTATATATGTAGAGATTGCAGGCCGGCTCCTACTCAATGGATCATCGGAGGCCACCAAAAATAATGTCTCAATATATGTTTTTATATTTTGTTCATTCAGCGCTAGAGATAGAGCATTAATCAACGCTCTCGAGCAATCACACGCCACCTCATCTGGCTTAGGAGCACCTATTCGTATCCACTTTACCATAACTCTATTAAAATTGTGCTTTGAGTATCTGTCAAAAGCTGGTGCACGGATATTGTGGATTGGCTAAAATTAATTACGATAACATATAAAAATATATGGCCACTTTGTTTCCCGTTGTCATATACAATTTTTTTGCAGATGGTCCCTGTTCCATCTATGGCTATTGACGACTTCTGCTTTTTAATTTTCATCAAATTGTGGTAACGCTTGTATGCATGCAGCTGGACGTTTGATCCGTAGAACACATAAAATTTATCTTTTTTTATGTCTCTGATGAAGTTATTAAACTCGGAGCTATATCTCGTATTCTCAATGGCTTTTATGACACCAATTTTTTCCTTCCCAATTCCCAACTTGCCATCGCGATATTCATTGACACACTTTTGAACGACTGCTGCTGTCGGAATAGTAGGAGGTATGCGTTGGGTTTGTAGTCCACAAACTTGGCTTTTGAGCCAATTTTTAGCTCCAACAGCGGCATCTTCTTCACCAATCCGAGCACACTTCAGTTTTCGTGTAGGTCTACGGACATTCTCATGTTGTAGATCAAAAACCGTGTCTCTACATCTGACGCGTAACACTACAGGAAACGTCTCTGGAACGGAGTCAATAAATCCATAAAATGGATTGTTGCAAGCTTGGCTTTTGCCCTTCCCCCGGATCGTTACGAGATGAGCTGCGCCCTCCCTCTCGTAGATCTTGGCATTTTTAAATACAAAGGCGCATTTGGACTCGCTTACTTTCAGGAATTCTTCCGTTATGTAATCAGTCCAAGCATATCTCTGCAAAACGGGGTAATTTCGGTCATCATAGTTAACACTATTAATCTCACGAAATTTTTTGTAGAAGTTCTCAGATACTTTAATTTCGAACTCATCCAGATCGGGGGCCTCCCAATCTTACTCACTGTAATTGTCGTTAAATTTAGTATCAATTTCGTTCCCAAAAGACTGCGTTGAATTGAAAGTATTCTCCACCATAGGGTTTGAGTCGGTTGTAGGATACAACTTTGTCCATATATCACGCCGATTTTCGCGGCATTCTCTGTAGACGTCTCGCTCTTTCCATTTTCCGTTGAACCTCTCGCTTATTTTCGACCAAATAGGATGCGATGGTCCCGGAAGCAGTGTTCTATCTTGAGGTAGATGATCCAAAAACTCTCTAAGTATAGCCAGGCAGTCATCTAGCGGCACTCTGGAAGCTCGGCCACACTTTTTCTTGGAGTAGCAATCCATTAAACAACTCGTTATCTCACAACACAAGCTTCGCAATCAAATAGCAATGACTTTTTCCGCGTTTCGAAAGCGCGTGGGTAATTTTCGAGTACGCTCTTCTTTATTACCTATGAAGACACGGAGTTCCATGAAAGGTCTTAAATAAATTTTTTACTTCACATGCCCAGCGGTAGGAGTATTATTCGTAAGCTACCCATGTACACAGGTAGTTACATTAGTCTCTTAGTTTTTCTGCTACAAGCACAATAACGGAATTTAGACAATCGCTTGATGAATAGACCTGTTGTTTAAATTTTGTTATGATTGCACACTAGCTGAACTTGAATTTGTGCCTGAAATAAATCTGATCTATAAGATGAAAAAAACAGCACTAAGTGGTAGACAAGTTTTGAATATTTTGGTTATTTTAAAATTCAAATAATAAAACCGTACTTTTGTTTTGGGAAAATTATGAATTAGTGCGGTAAGGACATTTACAAGTTTTCTTTGCTTCAAATGAGTAGGTTATGTTTTTGTTATGTTATTACCCAGTATCACTACTGTAGCAACAACGTTAGTACTCGTACATATCTATACATCTATATGGAAAATAATTACTAATAATAACCGATTTTAAACATATTCCTTATTATATTTTGTGTTTATATTTCATTTACCAAGCTATGTATATGTGAAACCTTTTTGCCGTAAAGCTAGAATCTTGTATCTACAATAAATATCTTATTTGTTCTTTTACGAAAAACATATACATATTTTGAACTGAATCTGAACCTAAGATTCGGTTTTGAACATGGAAGCGGCAGGTAGTCTGAGCATGCTAGCCTTAGGTGAATTATGTATTTGCAGGAGATTACATGCAAAATATTACGCTAGGCTAATACACATATACATATGTACATAAGTCCCTTCACCAACAATTTGCATGTTATGGAAATACCCAAACTAGTTTAGCCCCTGTGCGCCCATATTTTCGCCGAAAGCACGCTAAATGAAAGTTTAAATATGTCACAAAGAACTAAACAATACGCCCACTTTACGGAAGTAAGTATAACAAAGAAAATCATAATATAATGGTACTTAGTGAATTCAGTTAATAGACGAAGATCAATTTTCTTTGTTTGGTTATGATTTTAGTTTTCGTTTAGCAACAAACTGCGAATACACTTACTAAAAAATA
Organism: Eurosta solidaginis; assembly: GCF_040869045.1. Classification (NCBI taxonomy): domain Eukaryota; kingdom Metazoa; phylum Arthropoda; class Insecta; order Diptera; family Tephritidae; genus Eurosta; species Eurosta solidaginis. Next base: position 106,347,480 of record NC_090324.1, read on the forward strand.
TGTATGAAGCTGCATTTCAGATTAGAGATAAACCAGTAAAGGAAACGGGACAGTGATTTTTTATATCGTTTATAAAATTAGGTACCAATCACCCAGAACAGATAAACCATGTTAAAGAAGAAAAAGGTCCTTTCTATGAAATAATTATTTAATAATGGACATTCGCAATATTGTTCCATTCCATCCCAGTAATTAAAAAATGGATTTAAGCATGGAAGTTTTCTCGCCAAAACAAAGTTAACTCATTGCTAACCCTAGTTATTAGCTGCATTTTTTTTACATCTATATACATATACGCTTAAATCTTATATGGACTGCTAAGCGTTAAACTTTATCTATTCTTCTGAAATTGCTGCGCAGAAAATTAGTACTCCTAAATTTCAATACGCATTATACTCAGTTGTAACTGAAATATGTGTCTATGTTTCACCTCTATGTGTTAACTCTACAAATGGTGTGTGTCCACTGTTCACCGCAACTGATTCAGCTATAGGTTATACACTATTGCCAACAGAGGTGTGTGTCTCCGCTTTTCGGTACAACATGTTCTGTAGCTAGTTGCCGCTAGATGGGTCTCCTAACCATTACCTGAGTGAGGATGAGCGCTTTTTTAACCGCAAACATAGACGTATATCCGTGTAAAAAACAAGGCTATTATTACTCAGTTTATTAGTTTAATCGCTGTATTCGGGGTTGGTATAGTTAAATAACCATATACATAAAAATCAACCCTTTCTTTAAGCGAGATGAATATGATTTTATTTAATTAAGAGAGATGAATATGAATAAATAGTTATTACCTAATCAACATTTGTTAACATTTTAATATATAAAATATGTATAAATATACATAATAAAGGGAATCAGGTTTTTCATAAAACTTTGTACTTTCTAATCATATTAATGTATTAATGCTAACTGGGTTATATTGGTTTAATTGCAAACCAGGGATGAACCTTAACGTTATGCTAATCGTTTATCAAAAAATTTCCACCGTTTCCGTTGAAACACTTCGAAATATTATCGATGAAGAAATTATCAAGATGAATTGTATCTCGTTTTTAACCGACACGAAAAGCTTTCGTTAACGTTAAAAACGTTAACACAAACGTGATACTTTATGTTTTAATTTTGCTGGCAATGCTATAGCCATGGTGAAGCCGTAATGTGGTAACAGCGAGCGGACATACACACAAACTCCATGCAATTTGTTTGTGTAATTCGTTGGTGGTAATGTCAAAAATACTCTGAGAAATGTTCGTACCGTCAAAATTCATGAGAAAAGTTGCAATCAGCTTGGCTAATGCTTTCACCTTTAAAGACTCCGCCATCAATCAGCTTTGCCAGCATAGTTTGAAATTAATAATCAACATAAACGATTTGATTTCGTTTTGATATGGCAGAAAACGAAACAAAATCATTTCGTTAATTTGACGTTCTTAACGTTAATAAACGAAACGAAATGACTTTGTTTCGTTTATTAACGTTAATTATCGTAACGAAAGGATATCGGTTCGTTGGTTGAGCATGCCTGTTGCAAACAGTTAGATTTTATATTGTTGCCAGCGTTGCCGTTTTCTGGATAATTCGCTAAATTTGGGGAGTTTCGAAAGCGCGTGGGTAATTTTCGAGTACGCTCTTCTTTATTACCTATGAAGACACGGAGTTCCCTGAAAGGTCTTAAATAAATTTTTTACTTCACTATTTCGGTTGCGTCGTGTTTCGTTGGCTACAGTTGCAGTAGTTTGCAGCATTTATTAAAGCTCACGACTGAAACTAATTTTTTTATTCCGACCCCATGAAGTCATGGCCAGTATTGGCGTGATTGCGTTAAATTATGGGTAAAAGTCTAGTTGAGTCGACTGCTAATACGCTACCAAAAATATCGAGAAAGGTATCAAAAGACGCGTATTGACCTCGACAACAATAATCCGAAGGCGAAAAAGAAAAATTGTATCTCTGTCCGGAGATATTTGCAGTTGAAGTTGGCGATTTTCAAGTGGTTGTTGTAATGTTGTAGTACCCACAAAAAAATTGTGAACATAAGCGTTTTGCGCGGATATAGTTTTGGTCTCTAAACCGGTGTTGGACCCAGCGAGGGTAATTTTTTATATGCAGAAACGTGTTCTGGACATACTCGCGGGTCATTTTTCGGTTTTTCGTTAATATCTTTTGAACTAGTTAAAATTTTTATTTTTCCACTTCGGATTATTATTGTCGAGGTCAATACGCGCCTTTTAACACCTCTCTCGATATTTTGGGACGCGTCTTAGCAGTCGTTCCCTCAACTAGACTATTACCAAATTATGAATTATGTCTTATTTTACAATGTTCTTATAAGCTATAAGCCTTAGTCGCTTTTATGGCTTATACAAAAATGTTTAAAGTAAACAACAATAATACATGTCAAAATACAAAATATGGGTAACCGGAAAGTCTTCCCTTGTCTTACAATCTCAGAAAGGAAACAAAGAGCAGAAAATGGGTGGGAAATATTGTTCAATTATATTTAGTATGATACCCACCACTTTTCATTGGAAAGTAAAGACATGTGTCCAAAATTTTATGAGTAGGAACACTTTGAAATTCATAAATACGATATAATTGTGATGACATGAAATCACAAACAAACCAAAAAATAAAATAAACTTCTTATTATTTCCCGAAATTTTACACTATCACTTGCGAGGTATTCACTTAAAAAAATAGAAATCCATAATTTCGCGCTTACGATACAATGGCTAACATAGCTTGCTATAGTCAAAATGAAATTAGCTTCAATTTATTTTACAGCTTCAAAGTAATTTACAGTCGTCACAAGATCGAAGTTAACTTATTTTGCCTATCACTAAGCAACAAAACATTTTATTTGATGAAATTTTGATATTTTGGGGAATTGAAAATTGTTTTTTTGGATAATTTGAGAACGGCAACACTGGGTTCATCTAGTTACATGCCAACATTCGTATAAGCTCAAATTCCCAGTAAGCAAATACTCCGCAAAAACGTATGGGTTAAAGCTGACAGCTATTAAAACTTAATTAAAGTTACTCCATGTCTCACCAAACTTTTACCAAATATAAAATATAATGTTTTGTTGGTTTTATTGGTCTGTAAATAATGAATTGTTATACTAATTTGTCATATTCAAAACGGGTTTTACGTTTTCGTATAAATGTAGCCGATAACGAAAAATATAAAAAATTTATGGAAGAGTTTCTAATTAATAAAACCTACTGAAAAGTCATAACCAATGGTGACTTACTATTTGGCATATATGTTTTTCAAACATGTAACTATACAGAGTGTCTGGACAAGTAACTTGGTACCTCGATCAAGTTTAAACCTTAATAAAAAATCTTCTATGGATGATCAATTTGTGAAACGTCAATTCTCTAAGCAAATTAAACAACATTTCATATTGTATTCTCTGTTTAGCTGCTTTTTTTTATTGTTAAGTGATTTTGTAACACTTTTAACAATACTTGTACTTGCTTTATGTCTACATATGATTGTTTATTTTTGAGATTAAGCTAAAGGTATTTAATTTGGTGCTGTAAGCAGGTTTGTGTTGTATACGTCTATAACATATGATTATTATATTTAATTTGGAAAGAAAATAATATATTTTAAATAAAAAAATACTTAAATAATAAAATTATTAATTAAAAAAATGTGTTAAAAGAATTAAATGAAAAAAAAATAAAATAATAAAATAGACGGGGATTCGAACCTGCGAACGTATCCATTTAGGCGCAAGTCGTAATATCTCTGCTATTGCTTCTTTTCTACAAATGTTGTACTTAAGCTTTACGCCTTCTGCGCGCATTAAGAAAGCATTATGGAATAACCAAGTTTTTAGTGCAACCGGGAAAAGTTGTTGAAAACGCTAACCGCATTTTCTTTATGGTTAGGGGATAAATAATTGACCTACTACTGAGAAATTATAAAGAATAAGTGAACATTTAACTGGCATAATTTTTTTTGGAAATTCCATGTGTACAGGGTGTCTAGACAGGAAAATTTTATATAACTTGAAAATTTCTAAATCGCCATAAAAAATTGTCTATGGCTGACCAATTAGTGGGACCTACTGACCAATTATAACCAATCCGTGACAAATTAATTAGCATAATTTATGGCTGACCAATTAACGAAACCTGCTGACCAATTATGACCAATTAGTGACCAATTAATTGGCATAACTTGTATTGGAAGATTTATGTATACAGGGTGTCTAGGCAGGAAAAATATTTTTCCTTGAAAAATTTTAAATGGCCATAAAAAATTTCATATGGCTGACCAATTAGTGGGGCCCACTGATCAATTATGACCAATTAGTGAACAATTATTTGGCATACTTTTCGATATGGAAATCCGCCGATGGGTGCTAACATCCGATAACAGAGTAACATCCGATAACCCGATAAAAAAGGAAACTTTAAAAATAAATTAAAAAGTTCCTATGGCTGACTGTTTAGGCAGGATGCCTAACTTTTCCGCATCTGATTGCGACCCCCCAATGCAACTCTGCAAATCGATACTCGATACTCGAATTAATTTATAACCACCCACACCATCACCCTCATGCAAGTGCATGCATGTACATGCACGTGTATGTGTGCCTTTTGTCAGCACTTATGCATATGCATGGCGGGGTTGATGTGTGGGTGCCTTTCCCCTCCAAAACGGAGGAGTTTGCGGGTCAACGGTTGTACCTTGCTATACAACCGGCCTCTTGATTTTCAACAGCCGTATAGCTCACATCTGCCGCCAGCGATCTCCGCCGTAATTTTTTGCGTGTATTCAGGTAATATTGTAACCTTTGCTAGCACAACAAGCTACGTGCCACGCCAAACCAGCAAAAAGTTCAAAGTAAGTGCAATATTTCTTGCCACATTTTTTTTGGTTAAAATAATAAAGAAAAAGTGCGAAAAATCGATTTATAGTGACATACGTGATTGTAATTAACCGCGAAAAGTGTGAAAAAACTGTGTAGTGCCAAAAGAAAATAAGTGCAAACGCGGATCATTAACGTTGTTAAGATTCCTTGTGACTGGCCTGTCCCCCCCACCAGCGGTAAGGCTTTCCGGACACAGCACAAGGTAGAGGTACACATAACCTCACTTTCATATAAAATTTCACGCCATTCGATTGTGGCAATTTTAAATTTTCTTTTTGCATTACGTTAGTTTCACTAGTTTTTCTAATAAATTTTTGTTACATAGTTTCTTCGTTTTGCACAAGCTTTATCACACAATTTTACACTTTTCGTCGAGTTCATACCAGCGCGCGCACTTATTATACAATACAATTTAACTTTGAATTGGCGAGTGGCCCCCTTTATTTACACAAAAGACATTGGTGTTGCTTCCCCCTGCTCCCTGTTTTACGTCACAAATAATCTGCAAAGTCAGACAAAAAAGTAAACAAATTAAAAGTAATAACTAGAATTTTGCGTAATTTAATAATTGTTGGTTGGGTGATTCGAACAGGTTCATACAAATTTACATTCCTCACTCAATTTGTCCACAAATTTTTCAGCCATGAACATGGATTCTTACATTAGATTGGCCGATCGAATAATCGAATTCGAGGCCGATTTTAATGATATCAATGCGGCTCTTCACACTGTACATACTCTACCAATACAGCAAAAAGAGTTGCAAGCTAAGTGGGAAAAAGCAGAGAACGCCCTAGAGGAGATACTGAGGTATTCAAGGGCGACTACCTATCTTGGCCAACGTTTCGTGACCTGTTCACGGCCATCTACAAAAGCAACAGTCGCCTAAGCCCGGTAGAAAAGTTGTTCCGCCTCAATCAAAAAACTCAAGGTGAGGCAAAGGACATCGTCAAGAAATGTCCCTTGACAAATGAAGGCTTCGAAACAGCCTGGAAAAACCTATGTGAGAGATATGAGAATAAGCGGATTCTCGTGAACTCACAACTACAAATTTTATTTAATCTGAAAAAGATAGATAGCGAGTGCGGCAGCTCAATTAAAACCTTACAGCTCGACATAAATAATTGTTTAGCATCCTTAAAAACATATCAGATTGACGTTTCAAATTGGGATGCGATTATTACTTATTTATGTTCGACAAAATTACCTGAGAATACGTTGGCTCTATGGGAGCAGAGCATTGACCACAAAACGGAATTATCCAAGTGGGAGGATATGGACAAATTCTTGTCAAATCGTTTTCAGACACTTGAAACAGTGTCTGGTTTTACAGGGAATGCCACTTCTAAAGTGCAAAAGTCAAACACGCCGCGCCAGTCGACAGAAACCCCTACAAAAAGACTTGGTGCTTTTCAAACAAAAGTAACCAAGCAAACAACAAAATCAATATGAAAAATGTGCAAATCTACGGAGCACAGATTACGTAACTGTTCACGTTTTTGCAATTTAAACCCGGTAGAAAGGATTAAATTCGTCAAATCCACAAATGGCTGCCTGAATTGCTTATCCCCAGGACACACAGTGACGAGGTGCACCGGTTCGTACAACTGTTCCAAATGCCACTCTCGTCACCACACGCTCCTGTATGCGGATACGCTTCAGCAACCGGCGGTGCGCAACCCTTTCAAAGATGCGGATAATACCCCATCAACTTCGGTAAAGGCACGGAAAAGACAGGAATCGGGACAACCACCTTCCTCTACGAACCAGAATATCAAATCCTGCCATGCCAATTCCAGCACAGGTGTGCTATTAGGAACTGCTCGTGTACACGTTCACCATAAAGGTACCGACTTCTCCGCGCGGGCATTAATTGATTCTGGGTCTGAATGTTCCTTTATAACTGAAAGACTGAAACGCAGAATCAAATTGCCAGCGAGGAAAATGCATGCCCATGTTTCAGGCATCACAAATGCGGTGTCAGCTGAGGTGAAAGAAGCATCCAACATCGAATTACGTTCACCAGTGGATCCCTGCTTCAGCCTGACTACGCCCGTACTAGTTCTAGCGAAACACACAGGGAATCTTCCATCCTGCCATATCAACGCAATGATTATGCAGGCATTCCCAGACTTGGTTTTGGCAGACAAGAGGTTCTACGTCAACGAAGACGTATACCTCATACTTGGCGGAGACATATATCCCCAAATTATAATGAACGGTATAAAAAAGAAATGGCGGCCACCGTGGTGTGATGGTAGCGTGCTCCGCCTATCACACCGTATGCCCTGGGTTCAACTCCCGGGCAAAGCAACATCAAAATTTTAGAAATAAGATTTTTCAATTAGAAGAAAATTTTTCTAAGCGGGGTCGCACCTCGGCAGTGTCTGGCAAGCGCTCCGATTGTATTTCTGCCATGAAAAGCTCTCAGTGAAAACTCATCTGCCTTGCAGATGCCGTTCGGAGTCGGCATAAAACATGTAGGTCCCGTCCGGCCAATTTGTAGGAAAAAATCAAGAGGAGCACGACGCAAATTGGAAGAGAAGCTCGGCCTTAGATCTCTTCGGAGGTTATCGCGCCTTACATTTATTTTTTTTTTTATAAAAAAGAATGTACTAAACACACTCTTGGCACAAGAGACAGTGTTCGGTTGGATACTAACCGGTCGAATAGAAGCACCGAATCCAACGAAGAGCATCATGTCTTTCTACAACGAAGTTGCGTTAGACAATCAATTAAAAGCTTTCTGGGAGGTAGAAAATATACCAAAAAATAAAATATTAAATGAAGATGAGAGGTATTGCGAAAATTTATTTAAAGAAACAACGAAACGTGATGAAGATGGAAGATACACCGTATCACTGCCAATCAGGCAGGATTACCCTAATAACATTAATTTAGGACCGTCCCTGAAACGCGCATGCTCTCAATTCTTCCGGAATGAGGGGCGACTAATAAAAAACCCAGATTTAGGTAAAGAATATGTTCGAGTGTTGCCAGAATATGAAACGCTCGGACATATTAGAAAATTGAAAAAGAATATCCCATCCGACGATTCGGATCATTACTTCCTGCCCCACCACGCCGTTATTAAAGCGGAAAGTACCACTACAAAGGTACGCGTCGTATTCAATGCCTCGAGCCCTACGGCCAACGGGAAGAGCCTAAATGATATTCTACTCCCAGGCCCAGTTCTACAAGCCGATCTACCCATCCTTATCTTACGATGGAGACTATACCGTTTTCTCTTTAATAGCGACATCGAAAAGATGTATCGACAAATTTGGGTGAACGAAAATCACACCAAATTTCAACGGATTGTGTATCGCACTTCCCCGAACGACCCTATTAGTCTCTACGAATTAAAGACGGTTACCTTCGGAGTGAACTGCGCCCCATATCTCGCGATAAGAACGCTCCTACAACTAGCAGACGACGTCTCAAGTTCACACCCTACAGCGGCTAGCATACTGCGAGAATACATGTGTGTAGATGACGTGTTAGCGGGTGGACATACGATCACATCGGCCATTACAGCCAGAGATGAAATTCGTCAAGTCCTACACTCCGCGGGCTTTCCACTTCGCAAATGGACATCCAATTCAGAGGACATTCTAAGGGACATCCCCAAAGGAGACCTGCTCAGTGAAAACTTCATGGCCTTCGAAGATACCAGTTCAGTTAAAGCATTAGGAATTCGATGGATTGCCCTCTCCGATTTATTTTATTTTAAAGCAGGGACACTGGACAACCCGGAAAACATTACAAAGAGAGCGATACTAACAGCAATCGCCAAACTTTTCGATCTATTAGGATGGCTGGCACCAATGGTCATTTTGGCAAAAATACTCATGCAGAGTATTTGGTTAGAAGGCACCACTTGGGACGAACCAGTATCGACCAGTACGCTGGAACGATGGAAAACCTTCACCGACCAATATCATGAAATCGATAAAATCAGGATACCTAGATCGGTCAACTTTTCACGAGGAACCGACATCGAGATCCATGGATTTTGTGACGCATCCGAGAAGGCTTATGCAGCAGCCGTTTACATGCGCGTGAAAATGGGTAATGATATCTGGACAAACCTGCTTCTAGCCAAAACCCGAGTAGCCCCAGTGAAAACTTTTTCTCTTCCACGATTGGAACTTTGCGGAGCCGTACTGTTAGCGGAAATCACCGAATCAATTTTCAGGAACCTTAAATTGGGACCATGGAGAGTTCACCTGTGGACGGATTCAACGATCGTCCTCGCATGGATAAAGAAACTTTCGTCGCACATCGGATCACCAAGATCATCGACATGGTCAGAAATAAGGACTGGTTCCACGTAAATTCAGAATCAAACCCAGCAGATTTAGGTAGCAGGGGAATACCTGCGTCTGAATTGGTCAACAATTCGTTGTGGTGGCAGGCACCTTCTTGGCTGCAAGAAGACACTTCCCAATGGCCAGCACAAGAAAGTGACTACATCACATCCGTAGAGGAAAAGAGGGCAAAGACCTGCGCAACAACAACAGTAAATACTACCGATGTTATCCAACGCTTTTCAGACCTACCTAGGGCTTTACGGGTGCTCTCATACGTTATGAGGTTCTACCGAAGGACTCACCCCAAAAAAAAAATCATTTCAGGTCAAGTCACCTTTAATCTTCCCTGATGAGATGAAATAAGTAACTCAACTTGTCATTAAAATCTATCAGAAACAACATTATAGTTCCGAATATAATGATCTGAAGGCCGGACAACCAATTGCAGGGAAAAGTGCAATACTCTCACTTAATCCCTACTTAGACCAAGATGGCATCATTCGGGTAGGAGGGGACTCGGGGCGTCAAAGGAATTAGCTTTTAATGAACGCCACCCAATCCTCCTCCCATAGAACTGCCGGTTATCCCGTCGGACAGTCCTAATGTTTCATCAACAAAGTCTGCATGGGGAAAACCAACTCATGTTACGTCTGATACGCACCCAATACTGGATACCTAACATCAAAACCATGATGAGGGCAACCATTCATAATTGCAAAGTTTGCACTATACACCGAAAGCGTGCTCAGACCCAACTTATGGGGATTCTCCCTCGCGAACGCACGACCTTCAGCCGTGCATTCACGAATACTGGAGTCGACTTCGCTGGACCCTTCGACATCAAAAGTTACCGCGGTAGAGGGTGTCGACTATCCAAAGGCTATGTCTGCCTTTTCGTGTGTTTTTCCACAGAAGCGATTCATCTGGAAGCAACTACTGACCTCAGCACTGCCGCATTCCTGGCAGCTTTTGATAGGTTTGTTGCTCGGCGAGGATGTCCAAAGAACATCTACTCTGACAACGGCACCAACTTTGTCGGAGCCTCCAGAGCTCTCCGCTCGGAACTCAAAGCTTTCCTGGCGGACGCTCGCAACCAAACTCTATCCAAGTACAGTCACCAAAACCTGACATGGCATTTCAAACCACCAAGAGCTCCTCACATGGGAGGGCTATGGGAGGCAGGGGTCAAAAGCTTCAAGAACCACTTTAAAAAGATCGCTTTGGATCACAAATTTACCCTTGAAGAGTTCAGCAACCTACCTTGTCGAATCGAGTCCTGTCTCAATTCTCGACCGTTAAGCCCCTCCTCCAACGAGCCGTCTTACTTGGAGCCACTTACGCCAGGACGTTTCCTCGTTGGAGGGCACCTATTAGCACCACCCGAGATCGACGTCAGCGAGAATCGCACTTCACTCGTCAATCGATGGGAGAAACTTAAGGCGCTGCATCAAACCTTCTGCAAACGGTGGAAGATTGAGTATCTCACCGAATTGCAGAAGCGCGTTAAGTGGAAGCATCCACAATCAAATCTTAAGCCGGGGGACCTAGTCGTCATTAAGGAGGATGATCTACCCCCCAACGAATGGAGACTAGGTCGGATAGCCAATCTTCACTATGGCCCCGATAACCGAGTTCGAGTCGTCGAACTGGATACGGCAAGGGGGCAAACAACTAGACCAATTACGAAATTGGTACTCCTTTCGTCCCACGACAAAGAGGATGAAAGGTAAAGGGGCCAAATTCCGCCTTACTAAACCCCAAAAACCAAAATTCTATTTCCCCCGACTACCTAGAATCAGAGGCCCACGGTTGGTGATAGCATAGAAAGCTTATTAAGGAACCCGCGTCTTCGTGTCTCTCTATCCCTAAGCCTGCGTTTCTCCCGAGCCATATATTATAATCAACCCCCCGGTCTCGTGATGGTGCGAGTCTACCGGAGGGGAATCCTAAACCTGACTACTGGTGGGCAATGGGGAAAGAGATCGAGACCCACGAGGACGCGGGAGAGCTTACCAAAAGCTCGCAAACAAAAAAACATTTTTTTTCTATGTGCTTTAACAATACCAACCGAGGGCCCCCCCAACAGAAAACCCCACAATTCACTCGCTCACCCAGAGCGAGGACACCAGAAAATCCCCAAATTCACTTGCTCGCCCCGAGCGAGGACACAAGATACCATCCCATTCACTCATTATCCCATAACGAGGACATCATAGAAGCCTACCGCAGAAGGGCTAACCGATCTGCCACAGAACCTAAGGGCTTTCAGCCCATCATCCTTCTTAATTCCCATCAAATCAACCCAAGTTCACTCGTTCACCCAGAGCGAGGATCACAGAACGTAAACGCCCCCGGCCAACAGAATTAGTATACAAAGCATTCAGTTTACGAATTGCTGATTACGGAACTGTGTCATCGCTTAGAACATTTCTTGCTTTTAGGATGAATTTACTCACTATGCCATGATCTATTAGTGTGGATGGATATAAGTAATTTTATGAAAAGTACAGACACCTATACCATCCGACACCTAATTTAACATTCATCACTCCACATCAAAATTCGCCTAGTCTATCGATTCTCGTAAAAATGACATTAGTAAATAACAGCTATGCCATAACGAAATGCACTCATTGAGCACGTTCGGACTTCGCGAGGTAGTATCAGACGAACATATTCCCAATATTCTACATTCACGTTTATCTGCAACACTTCGATGAATACTTAAACGGCAAAGAGCTTTCCGAAATATCAGAATAAAAGTCAAGGCCGGAATATGCGTGTTAAGACAATTTCAAGTTGGACTCGGCCACGATCGGAAAAATAAGGCACCACCTGAAACAAACGTGGCCTACCTACATTATATATTTGCGTAGAATAGGAGTATGAATAAACATACTATCCACCCTTGTCCAAGCGACCCTTTTCTAGCGCCTTCGAAAACAAAAGCAAGCTACTTTTTTGTGACAAATATAGGTGGAACCTTTACTCTGAGCATACGGGCGTAAGCATATATCCAACAACAGATATAGACAATAAAGTTTTCGAGTCTCCTCAAGGGCACTGTAACCGGATAAGCTTGCGGTCACAATGGGAAAGGTATTCAAGGGAAATCGACATTGCGGTTAACAATAAAACTCGGTGGTATAACCAGTTTATTGTAAAAGAAAAAAATTACCAAAATTATTCTTACCCATGAGGTTCGATATTTTATTCCCGTTACGCCTTTTCCGGTTTCCTCAATGGAGAAGGAAAGTCTTTTTGTGTTTGTTCGGAGATCCTTTAAGAAGCTGTAATCGAAAACAGTTAACTTTAAAACGTCATTCCTAAAGACTTCATTTCCATAACTACCTTTAGTTGGTGTTCCATTGGATCTTTAACGTCGTCCTCCATTGGGGCGTCGACAGCAGGTAGACATGGACTGACAAACGTGTACATGGCACATTAATACCAATGGCTCCATCAAAATATTTCATAGGCCCACCAACGGCGGTCCCTAATTGTATCACCATTACGCCATTCTCCATCGTTTTGTTGTTTACAATGATTCCCATGTTGAGTGTGCGTTCGCGGAGTACACGATCAATAGCATTCAAATTCGCCCAAATATTATTGGTATGGAAAAATTTGAATGTTTTTTCACCGATTTGAATTCATCAACATGTTCTTCTGGCACTTGTGCAATCCCAGTAAATGTAGTTTATTTTCGACGCTAATGAAAGTACCACCCTTAACATCAGCACGTGTTTTGTCTGTGACTTCCATCACAAATTCAATGGGATCTGCAGAACGTTCCTCACCCACCAATTTGTTGAGGATAGCTAAAACCACAGTAGCACCCAAACTATCAATATTTGAAAGGAAGCAATCTTCACGTCCTTCATCGGTGACTTTCTTTAATAAACCAGAATTACGAAACGTATCATAAAAGACGCCGTGACCAGGTGGCCAGGTGGACACCAAGCATCAATATCGTTCTCAACATTGAGATCTTTGGCAACTGGTAAAAATGATTCACGGCTTATGCGCGGAAAGCAACTCTTATTGCATGTAAGACTTTGAACCCGAAAGCCGGTGTATTCTTAAGATCTTTTTGTGTAAAAAAAAAATATAGTTTTGAAAGAAAAAAACATCTCACAAGACGATTTATGTTACATACTAGAAAACAAAAGCACTTGCATAGGTACATACTAAGTCATTATTGGTTATTAATAGTAACTGCAGCTGTTGCTGTCAATGGTCGCTGATGAATATTAATAGGCATTTCATTATTGATAAGCACTGCCGTTGCTATCGGATGCATTAGCTCTATATAATAATCGGGTATAAATGAATGCTCACTTTGCCTTTATACATTCATATGTAATTGTACCACGACTAGGTTTAAGCTAAAACTCAAAAACGGTATAAGGACAATTTAAGTCAGCCACTAAAGAACGTACGCGTACCAAAAGGTCAATTAGAAATGTCGCACAAACGTTAGGAGTCCACCAATTCATCCGTTTTTGCAGTGAGCGAACCTCAGTATGTTCGATGCGATCAACCATTCCTTGGTCATTTCTCATTCCTATATGAATATCCTTTATTCCAACCAAAAACGATTGACACCACCGATTACGCGTTTGGTGTATCATGTTTATGCATATAGAATGTGCCATTGAAATGTGTTACAACAATAGACCATCACGCATCTCATATAGCGCACACATTAGCAAACGTAAAAGCCCACGCCAGCATACAAACTCAGCGTTGAGACACCGTTGGAATAGATCTCCAACCGATGATGACTGTAAGTCGTTCAATGTTATCAAAAATGAATTTAAATAAATGCTCCAATCCTTCGTCGGGAGCAGATTCAGGTTTTCTAATAACCTTTTGCATACCATTCTCTATATGTACTTCCAATATGTTACGTTCTCTTATGGCTTTGCGTCCATTGCATTGTTTACAGCGATCCTTCTCAGATATCATCTCGCCTGTACCCATACATTTGCGGCACACTTGTTCGGTATGTTGCACTAAACCGGGTCCTGTTTGTTGGACACGAGTCTCTACACCACTACCGCGACATTGCATACATTTTTCAATAGCACCTTTTTTGCCACCACGTCCCTCGCATTTATCGCAAATCACATTTTTCTGTAAAGCCAACTTGCGTGTGGCACCATTGTACAATTCTTCCAATTTTACAGACATTTGATGTACAACATCCTTACCACGACGCTCACGTCGACGACCACCACCTGCCGAAACCAAAGGTTTATTCTTGCTTCTTTTGTTCACCCGCCCAAATGGCCAAATCTATTTCACGTTGCTTGCTGTCGCCCAAGAACTAGCTCACCTTATAGTAGTTCAATGTAAATGGGAAATTTTCGTTTATGTAGTGCCGGAATTCACGATTCGTATTCATGCGGCGGTACTCAGCATAGGAGGCCGCAAAGCAAGCTGATTCCACAACAAACAATATTGTTGCACTGTTTTTATTAACTTCCAGAAGGCTGGTTTTGGTGTTTTTTGGTATCATCGAAAAAAAAAAAAATTTTGTCGTTTCATACTTTCCCCGTAGACAAAATGCATGATGAAGGAAACTGCACTTGTAAATTGGACAGTGATCAGTGGGGAGATTGTGTGTGGCATGGCGAATTCATACATTTTTTATTTTACCACCCTCTCGAAATCGAGTCTTTCACTCAGGTGGTGCCAGCAAACCACTCAAGTTGTAGCAGGGTACCAGAAAATGTAAAATAAATAAAATGAAAAGAAATTAGAAAATTTATAAAATTATTAAAAGGGAACGATACCGGCATGCTTACCCATCACACATTTTTTTTCTTCATAAAGAAAATTCATTCAAAAATGTCTGTAAACTCATTTCCATGAATGAATGACATTTTTGAATGAACGAATCAAGGTTGCCACTCGATGACATTTGCTTTTGTCGTTTCTTACGCAGTAAACACATCGCGCGCGACCCTATGGGATCACAAATCGGATCCGCGGGATCCAACAAACTCGAGTGTTAGGACCCGAACAACTTTACTTTTTTTTTCGACAAATGAAAATTTTGTTTTACTTTGACAATGTGGTGCATAAAAACACAATCAGAATCAGCTTTCTTGTGGGAAAAAAAAGTGAACCACTCGAGACCGAAATAATTTTCGATTTTATTTGCATTGTTTTCTTTGTTCTTTTGGCGGCCACCGTGGTGTGATGGTAGCGTGCTCCGCCTATCACACCGTATGCCCTGGGTTCAACTCCCGGGCAAAGCAACATCAAAATTTTAGAAATAAGATTTTTCAATTAGAAGAAAATTTTTCTAAGCGGGGTCGCCCCTCGGCAGTGTTTGGCAAGCACTCCGGGTGTATTTCTGCCATGAAAAGCTCTCAGTGAAAACTCATCTGCTTTGCAGATGCCGTTTGGAGTCGGCATAAAACATGTAGGTCCCGTCCGGCCAATTTGTAGGGAAAATTAAGAGGAGCACGACGCAAGTTGGAAGAGAGAAGCTCGGCCTTAGATCTCTTCGGAGGTTATCGCGCCTTACATTTATTTTTTTTTTTTTTTTTGTTTTCTTTGTTAAAAGGTTAGCGAAAAATCAAAATGTCGAACATAAACAAAAACATGTCAACCTCCCTAGGCTTTGGGGAACAGTGGTCTCGCTTGCATGATAGAAATTGTTTTTGTGTTTTTTGAAGTTCCGATAAAGTTTCGTCAGTCCTTTAGCCTGGAACACAAACAACCAAAAAAAAGGGGAAAAAAATTTTGTCCATTCACCGTCCAAAAATTACAATTTATTTGTTCAAAAATATATTTACACACTGACCAGGCAGAGACCGACGTACTCCCGCTTAATGCGAGCTATGCTTTCGCTGGCGATGCAACCCCAGCGAGGGAGCCGAGGGGTATCGCTTCCCGCAGCTGCACTTATAGGGTGCGAAACCCATGTGGAGATTGAGGTGGGTCTTCAATGTGGTAAAGCAGCTGAGCCAGTGTCCACACACTCGGCACACAAACTCCTGGCAGCCCGCGGAGTCTGCGCGCACCCAAACGACCCCCTCATAACCCCGATAAAAACGGGTGTACCACGAGGGCCCCTCGTCATAATACCGCACCTCCAATATGATGCGATTGTAGTTCCGAGGCACATTCAAGAATGTAATGCCCTGAAACGAAAAGGAAAGAACGTGGTATCATTATATTATGGAAAATGATCCCATCACCAAAAAAAGGGCCACAACCCGTATACTCACATGTTTTTTTTTCTCGGATAAAACTTGCCAATTCGCTTGTCACGCTACAAATGCCGGTTATGTGCACAGACTCAGCGAGCATAACAACACTACAATACAATACTGCCAGACAAACATCAGCAAATGAGTAAAACCAAGAGCGCTGATCACATGAACAGCGGTCGACGACAAGCTGAATTTCACACAACAAAATATGAAAAAAAAAAACCGTAACTCACTCTTCCTTCCTCTAAACTCCAACTTAGCTTAAGACTGTCTCTTAAACTACGAAGAAATAACTTTCGAAGGAGAATTTTCAAGTTTTATTAGCCTAAACTTAACTGCGGAAGAGCTAGTTGGAGATTATGATACAATCTTCAGGATTAATAAAAATAACTAAAGGAAAGTTCAGAACCTTTTTGAAATCATAATTCAACCAAATGAACTTTATGAGAAAAACCCACAACAAAAAACGAAACATTTCAGAATTCAGGTCGCGTCAGAACTCAAACGGGAATGTCCTCAAACACTTTCGCGACCTGACCATTAGGTATCGTTACGCTGCCAAATTGGCAGCAGTTGAAGAGTTGAAGAGTTATCAGCTGACAGCTCTACAAATTGCCACACTCGGTAGTATAGGCTATTCCCGCCAGGGTTGTGTTGAAATCCACAAACACCCCACAATTTGGGTTTCTCACACAACATGGCCCAAATCAGCACAAAGAATGTTCAACGGCAGCGAATAAAGGCCTCTTTACATTTATCGCACATAATTAAATGCATAACTTCGTCGGCCTCTACGCTCCTCTTAAACGCGCTTTATTCATCTATTTTAACATACGTTTTGTAATAAAACACTTCCGTTTCACCCAACCAACCTCACGGTCACTCGCCCTGGCACCTCAAAAGATGCCACACCTCTCCCAACAAAAAAAGGCAGTCGCCCCGAGAGCGACACGATACAGTAGACGCTGGAACGGAGACCTCGGCCTCTTCGTCCAGCCTAGAAAAAACCTAAACAAAAAAATGCGAGTCTGGAACGGAGACTTCGGCCTCTTCGTCCAACCAAACAAAAATAATGCGAATCTGGAACGGAGACCTCGGCCTCTCCGTCCAACAAAGGGAGAAAAAAATAAATTTGCCAGTCTGGAACGGAGACCTCGGTCTCTTCGTCCAGCACTATTGACCTTCTACGTCATATCACTTTATGGATTCTATATATATCTAAGAATTATGTATAATCAAAGGCAAGAAATTTTCACTTCTAACTGTTCATAACCGCTAATTTTTTCATCGGAAAGGATTCCCGGCCATTTTGCGTCGCAGACGAACTCCTCATTTAGATTAAGTTAGTGTGTAAGTCTTATATTAATATTTCTCGTTTCAGCGGAGGTCATTGGCGGAAAAAGATGTTGCGTATCGCAAGGGGGGCCGGCTTGTTTAGGCAGGATGCCTAACTTTTCCGCATCTGATTGCGACCCTCCAATGCAACTCTGCAAATCGATACTCGATACTCGAATTAATTTATAACCACTCACACCATCACCCTCATGCACGTGCATGCCTGTACATGCACGTGTATGTGTGCTTTTTGTCAGCACTCATGCATATGCATGTCGGAGTTGATGTGTGGGTGCCTTTCCCCTCCAAAACGGAGGATTTTGCGGGTCAACGGTTGTAGCTTGCTATACAACCGGCCTCTTGATTTTCAACAGCCGTACAGCTCACATATGCCGCCAGCGATCTCCGCCGTAATTGTTTGCGTGTATTCAGGTAATATTATAACCTTTGCTATTTTTCCATTTACCCAATAAATCATATATATTATAACGAGAAATCTTGTCTATTTGCTTATTTTCTATTCCATACACCTATTCCCACTGAGACCCCGGTGCGCCCACCTACCTCCAACGCAACCTGCTGACCAATTATGGCCAATTAGTGACCAATTAATGGGCATAATTTTATTTTTTTTTGGAAAATTTATGTATACAGGGTGTTTAGACAGGAAAATTGTTTTTCCCTTGGAAAACTTTAAATGGCCATAAAAAATTTTCTATGGCTGACCAATTAGTGGGAGCCACTGACCAATTATGACCAATTAGTGACCAATTATTTGACATACTTTTCGATTCGAAAATCCACCGATGGGGTGCTAACATCTGATAACACGATAACATCCGATAACAAAGAAAACTTTAAAAATTAATTAAAAAGGTCCTATGGCTGACCAATTAACGAAACCTGCTGACCAATTATGAGCAATTAATTGGCATAATTTTTTTTGGAAAATTTATGTATACAGGGTGTTTAGACAGGAAAATTGTTTTTCCCTTGGAAAATTTTAAATGGCCATAAAAAATTTTCTATGGCTGACCAATTAGTGGGACCCGCTGACCAATTATGACCAATTAGTGACCAATTATTGGCATACTTTTCGATTTGAAAATCCACCGATGGGGTGCTAACATCCGATAACAGGGTAACATCCGATAACAAAGAAAACTTTACAAATTAATTAAAAAGTTCCTATGGCTGACCAATTAACGAAACATGCTGACCAATTAGTGACCA
The DNA here is from genome assembly GCF_040869045.1 of Eurosta solidaginis. NCBI lineage: Eukaryota > Metazoa > Arthropoda > Insecta > Diptera > Tephritidae > Eurosta > Eurosta solidaginis. The sequence continues at coordinate 106,366,496 of NC_090324.1, forward strand.
ATTAATTGGCATAATTTTTTTGGAAAATTTATGTATACAGGGTGTTTAGACAGGAAAATGGTTTTTCCATTGGAAAATTTAAATGGCCATAAAACATTTTCTATGGCTGACCAATTAGTGGGACCCACTGACCAATTATGACCAATTAGTGACCAATTATTTGGCATACCTTTCGAATCGAAAATCTAGACAGGAAAATTTATTTTCCTTGGAAAACTTTAAATGGCCATAAAAAATTGTCTATGGCTGACCAATTAGTGGGTCCCACTGACCAATTATGACCAATTAGTGACCAATTATTTGGCATAATTTTCGATTCGAAAATCCACCGATGGGGTGCTAACATCCGATAACAGGGTAACATCCGATAACAAAGAAAACTTTAAAAATTAATTAAAAAGTTCCTTTGGCTGACCAATTAACGAAACCTGTTGACCAATTATGACCAATTAGTGAAAAATTAATTGGCATAATTTTTTTTTGGAAAATTTATGTATACAGGGTGTTTAGACAGGAAAATTGTTTTTCCCTAGGAAAATTTTAAATGGCCATACAAAATTTTCTATGGCTGACCAATTAGTGGGAACCGCTAACCAATTATGACCAATTAGTGACCAATTATTTGGCATACTTTTCGATTTGAAAATCCACCGATGGGGTGCTAACATCCGATAAAACGGTAACATCCGATAACAAAGAAAACTTTAAAAATTAATTAAAAAGTTCCTATTGCTGACCAATTAACGAAACCTGCTGACCAATTATGACCAATTAATTGGCATAATTTTTTTTGGAAAATTTATGTATACAGGGTGTTTAAACAGGAAAATTGTTTTTCCCTTGGAAAACTTTAAATGGCCATAAAAAATTTTCTATGGCTGACCAACTAGGGGACCCGCTGACCAATTATGACCAATTAGTGACCAATTATTTGGCATACCCTTCGAATCGAATATCCACCGATGGGGTGCTAACATCCCACACCCGACCATGAAAACTTTAAAATTTCCATAAAATTTTTTCTAATGCTGACCAATTACTGAAACCTGCTGACCAATTATGACCAATTAGTGACCAATTATTTGACATATGTTTTGTTACAAAATTCCAGAAATGGGGTGCTAACATCCCAGAGCCGCCAAAAGTTCCCTTTCATTAGTGGCAAAGTGAAGTTCATTGTCTTTTAGGGTTCTGGAAACCATAGTTATTGCTCTGCCTTCTTGAGAAAAAATAGCACCCAGGCCATGGTTGGACACATCTGTAGTTAAATCAAATGGTTTTTTTAAAATCGGAGTAAGCGAGCATTACGTCTTTCGATACTAAAATGTGTTTAAGTGTCTCAAATGCTTGCAAAATGCTTGTTTTGAATTTAAAAATATTTTCACTCTTTTGGATCTGTAAGCGCTGACTCTTCCATTTTCTCCCTTCAAAATATCAGACAATGGTTTGGCAATACTGGCAAAGTCTTTCACGAAGCATCTATAATAGCTTGCTAATCCTAGAAAGGATCTGAGACCGTACAAGGTTTCGGGGGTTGGGAAGTTTAGCATTGTGCTAACTTTATCTGGACACGTCTTAATGCCACCCCTTGATACAATAAATCCGAGATACTCCTTTTCAGTTTTAAAAAATTTGGATTTATCGACTGACACCCTCATGTTAGCGTCATATAGACTCTTCAAGACCCCGTCTATGTCTTTAATCTGTTGTTCTTTAGATTCGGAATAAATAATAACGTCATCCACGTAAACAAAGCAGCTTTTTCCTATCTTTTCCCTTAAGATGTCGTCTATAGCTCTTTGAAAAATACTCGGAGCGCTTTTTAATCCGAAAGGTAGCCTACAAAATTCATACTTTCCGTTGCTAACGGAAAAGGCTGTTTTTTCCCTGTCTCGCTCAGCGAGTTCGATCTGGTGGAATCCAGACTTCAAATCAAGGGTTGTGAAGCATTGTGCAAGTCCCATATTTGATAAAATCGAAATGACATTTGGTATTGGGTATTTGTCCTCAATGGTATTTTCGTTCAGTTTGCGAAAATCTACCACCAGACGCTTTTTTTTATTGCCAAACTCATAAATGCCCTTCTTGTCCACGACCCAAATGGGGTTATTGTAGGGAGACTTAATCGTCTTATAATACCATTTCGTAAAAGCTCTTTTATTTCATTGTTAACAAAGTCAACTACCCCCATTGGATATGGATACATTCCCTGCAGTCAAACCAACTAGTTGTATACTAGAAGAATACTAGTTTGCCAAAAATCCCAACTAGTATGAGTTCTGTCTTTTTCCCATATTAACAACTGGTATTTTTAACACGGCGATGTCCTACGAAATATCAATTGCCAGCCTCTGCATCAGCATCATACCAATTGACAAACTAGTCATTATAAATACCAACATCATACCAGATGACATACTAGTCAGCATACCCATCAGACTCATACCAATTAACATACTAGTCAGCCTTTGCGCCAGCATTATACCAGATGGCATACTAGTTATTATACACACCAATATCATACCAATTGACATACTAGTCAGTGTATTCAACATCAACATACCAGTTGGCATACTACTCAGTCTATGCATCAATGTAATAAAAGTTGACATACTAGTCGATATTTGCATCAGCATCCTACTATTTAATATACTAGTCTAAGTTGGGTTAAAAAATTACTTGAAAATTGATAAATTAGCTCAAATTTATGCTATTCATTATATTTCATATATATAAAAGGTATGTATATATATACATATGTATATAACTTTAAAATTTATCACTTCAATACATTATACTTTGGAATAAATTTTAATAAAAATACATACAAATATATGAAAACTAAAAAGTAACGGAATAACACACGAATGTGACGCAATCTCAAGACGCAGGGCTAAGTTTATGGGTTCACCATGGCCAGAACATTTCCACATTAAATCCCTCAAGCCAAGAGAACTGCTAGGGTTCATCATGGAAGTCGGATGGGATGAGGTGCTGACCAATGGTCGCAGTGCAATCCTCAATAAAGTATCTATCTATCTAACGGAGAAGGAACGAACCAGTAGTGGTTGACTGTGTCAAAATAGGCCAAGCTGCACTAGCGCCGTCCTGTTATGAGTGTTAATGGAGTTCAGAATGGTGGTAGTGATATGCACTTTACGGAAGTCATGCTTATGGCTGGATAACCGAACAATTTCATTTAATTGAGGGAATCATAACGGCTTTAAACGTTTTCGTTACTGACTAAAGGGATAATATCGATAGATACTGGCTGGGTTTCCGGTAGAAAAAATGTCCTAGGCAACTGATGCCCTCATGGCCAAGGTGTTTTGGCATCGGTATAGGTCTTCCGTCTGGGACTATTGATATGGAAGGCTTGGCCTTTTCAATAATTCTTTAACCTCTGTTGAGGTAACGGTGAGGGTTGACTCGTCATGCTTGTATTTAGGTGCACGTTGATTTGGACGATATCTAGCATTGTCAACTGAAGTATGCATTGCAAATTGGCTACAGAAAGCACTCGCGCATTTCCTCGAGCCGACAACCGAATTTCTAGTCAAATGAATTATTTAAATACTAACTAGTATTAATAAAACCACAAAATTATAGTTAATGAACCATTCTAAATCTGACCAGTATGATGAACGCCACAAAATTCTAGTCAATTAACTACTCATACACTAAATAGTATGAATAACACCACAAAATTATAGTCAATGAACTATTCAAAAGCTGAATAAACCCACAAAGTTCTAGTCAATGAACTAGAATGTTTGCTGACTACTTTGGCTTTTCACTGCAGGGTTTTAGAATAAATCGTTTCTTCATGCTTTGTACGAATCCTAGCAACTACGTTTGTGTTATAGGGAAGAGATTCGTTGGGAGTGGCGAAAGCCTGTGATCTTCTTTTAATCATGTTTGAAAAATCCCCCCTTATTGCAAGAGGTACGCTTTCCTGTTGAACTTTCAAAGCATTAGTGTTGTCAATTTTTATAAAAAATAAATTTTCGATTCCAAAATTATGAACTATTTCACCTTTTTGAAGGTCCACGACTGCATTGACTTGCGTTAGCAGGTCAAGCCCAATTATCGCGTCAAAGTTTATCAAGTTTGGTAATATTATAAAATCCGAAGTTATGCCAAACAAGTTAATTTTACAGTTTTGCCCTACTTTTCTCTCTATTGTATATTTTGGGACTTATTTTGTTGTAGAAAATATCCTGTGGGATTGTGGTGCTCGAACTTCGTTGAGCGGCGGAGACGAGATGGGGATGGATCTATGTCCATTGGTTCAGTGCCCTTATCTCTATTATTACTCGAAAGATTGCGCTTTTCTTGTCTATTTTGGAAGTAGGAGTTTTTATGACCGCTACGTGATTCTATTTGGTTGTTCTTGGTCTCATCTATTCTCTTAACTGAAGGGTGACCCCGGTCCTTGTCCTCAAGATGTTTAGAGTAGTTTGATGCAAACATGTATCGTTCATGATTTGCTTCTACTTCCTGGGCAAGTGCCAAAGCAGAAGGCAAATCTGTTGGACGAGTGGAAAAGAGTATATCGCAAAGGAGCTTCCTAAGGCCAGAGACAAAAACATGTAATGCATCTAACCTATATTTATCATTTATTGAGTTAGCTATGTGACTTTCATATGTCATGATAGTTTTATTGGTAAGCAACGTAAGCTTTATTTCGACTTCGTCGTAGAAATTCAACACTGTCAGATTTCCTTGCCTCAAGGTACTTAGCTCCTGTTCAATTAAATATATAGTTAAGAACAGTGTTGAAAGACGCTAAAACAGCATCTGCAGCGCCTCTAATTTTATTCTTTATAATGGCCACTGCCTGATAATGTTTAGCGCTTCCATCATAAGGTTCATATAATTTATAGGTCGTATGTGCGGCTTGCCTCCATGAGACGTAAGTCTCTTTCCTACCATCGAATTCAGGCAAAGATTTAACTAGGTCAAGAGTTTCCTCGCAACGCACGGTACCTGAAATCCTAACCTCTTCGAAACTCTCTACGTTAGCTGTCGACGTACTTGTAAATCTTTTTGAGATTTCGTTCAACTTTTTGTCGAATTCCTCTTTTTGTGAGCTTAACGCGGCTGATACCGCAGCTGTTACTATAGCAGTTAACTCCTCAGTATTCATTTTTGGTTGATCTTTATATTTCAGAACTAAACTATTAAAAAGACTCGCTAAATCTTCGTCGCACATTAAAGTATTTACCGCGCAAAAACCCGGTATAATAATATACCGTCCTATCTCAATGACAAATCAAGTTAGATTTATAAAAAAGTTTCGAAAATACATTGAATTCCAATGACGATCATAGTATTTAAATATATTTATTAAGAAAAAAGGCACTGAGCAAGTCACTAACGTAATTTACTTTCTCTAAGCACGTGGTTTAGTTTGTTACATCCATAAAGATTATTTTTTCAAAGGTCAGCCAAGGCCGTAAGATACCACAGCAGGTGTTTCAAAAATTGGTAGAACTCAGTGATTTTTTCAGCAATGGTTAGATTTTCATGTTTTCGTTCCAAATCATCCAATTTAAAGCAAAATGAAAAACGTGGTTTAAGCTCCTCTGTGGCCGGGTTTCTTTTTGGTCAGCAAACAGCAATATTCACGTGTTAGTTTTAGTTTTTCGGAGTTTTTCAGTATTTCGTGAAATCCGAAATTTTAATAGGTTGGGCGCCAATTATAAATTTATTCAACACAATTATTTCTTGAATTATAAACTTTATTAAATTAAAGCGTTTTTACAAAGAATCTCTTAAAATATTATTTTCCTTTTTACAACCGGAGTGATCTTCCCATTGGTCTTTTTGCAACTACCAGCACTGTTGTTAATTCTAATTGGAACGAGCTGAACCTCGCTCTCTGTCACATCTCGCTGTTAGCTGCTCTGTTTGTTCTCACAATTATTCAATCAAACTATTATCAAAGAGGATAGATAATAAGAGGCGTCATATCGCCATTTCAGAGAACCGACTGCGTTTTGTATGAAATTTGCCAATGTACCAATTTATGGGCTCGGCCATTCATCTTTGTGCCTGTCCGCGAAGATTTTGTAAAATGGAGTGAAGAATTAACTCAGTGAGTGGGATTCAAGGGGTTGTGTAGCGTAATATATAGCTTCTCCAACCCAATTTTCAACCTCACCTTCGAGCGGAGAATCCCGTTTTACTAACAGACGAGGCTCTGGCGACCCCAAGCTCCTTATGGAACTTGAGGGTGGGGATGGAGGGATGGCCTGAAGGTTTAATGTGGCCATATAAATCGTTCCCGAGATGGTCGGGCCAGCACCTTAATGGTGCTGTGTTACCGGAGCGTATCGGATCTGTATCCGACAAAGGATCATCACATCGATAACACTCCCCAAAGCCTTCGGGGAGTAACCTAATCGCTACAACAACAACAACAACAACAACTCAGTGAGTGAAAAGTAAATATTGTGTTTTTGTGTTAAAATAGTGTAAAAAGTGAATAAAAAAGGTAAATAAATAGTGTAAAAAGTTAATATAATTGTGTAAAACATATAAAAAAGTAAAGTGAAGTGAACTATTGGCTTAAAATTAAGAAATCGTGCAAAAAAGTATTGTGTTTGAGCTTAAAGCATAAATTGAGTGAGAATGTGAAATGTCAGTGTAAATGAAAATGTAAAAAAAACAAAGGATACAAAGTGAAGAAACAAAAACACGTAAATATTCTGTGCAAATTAGTAAAAAAGTGATTAAAATTGTGTAAAAAGTTGATTAAATTGTGTAAAAAAGGATAAAAAAGTGAAGTTAAGTGAAATATTGTCATAAAAATAAGATTTCTTGAAAAAAAAAGTTGTTCGTTTGAGCTTAAATGAGTGAAAAGAAGATAGTGTTGTGTTGTGAAAAGTATGCGTTGTTTATGCACAAAAGGCAAATAGTGGAAATATAAACAAAAATTTTAGAAAAATTTGTATCGGAAAATTGTGCAAAAAAGTGGAAATATAAACAAACATTTTAGAAAAAATTGTTTCGGAAAATTGTGCAGAAAGTTAAGAAAATTGTGAAAAATGTTGTAAAGTGTTAAGTGAACTTTGAAATCCTGGTATATAATTTCAAAAGAATTTGTGTGTGATTAAAGAAACTAAAAGGAATTATGCAGGTGTATAAGTTTTTCCAAAATTTATATATGTATTATATATATATTGTATATGTGTTTTTAAAATCTATACAATATTATATAAATGTATATGTATTTGGATTCCAGCAATAAAGTTAATAACCTCTGATTAAATGGAAATTATCCGAAGAAAATTGCGCCAAAATTGGTAAAATTCCCATGAACATTTAATATACAGAAAACTTCGAATTAAGTAGAAGCAAATGTTATATTTCTGCGCAAATCAAAATCCTATTGAAAAAATTGTGAAAATTGTGAAAATCAAAAAAAAATAACAAAAAAATTTTTTTAAATAAATTTTAACAAAATTGAACTGTGAAAAAATTTGGAAAATCAAAAAAATGCACAAAAAAATTTTTTAAATAAATTTTAACAACATTGAACTATGTCTTCATTAAGAAAGTGCTCCGCTCCTGGGTGCTGCAGGAATGCACGGGCAGATCCAGGACTAACTTTTTTTTTCGTTTCCAGCCGATCCCAACCTATTAAAAAAATGGATGGATAATTTAAAAATGTCAAGCCTGAAGAAGAAGGAGAACTTTCTAAGATTGTGTAAATTTGTGATACTTTAGATTGTGTTAATTCAGTAAACTTGGTTATGTGTATGTTAATGATGTTTTTGGTACAGCACATCGCGCGCATAGATTAATGATGGGTGAAGGATTTGAAAAATCTGCTGCCGGCTAAATAAATAATTAAAATATTTTGCTCAAGCACTAGATAACCCACCTAAACTATTCTTAGCTATTTTAGGTGGTGTTAAAGTAGCACATAAAATTCTATTGATTTCTAATTTACTGATAAATTGTCGATAAACTTTCACGAAATTCTTTTACTCTTGCTGGATCAGCCTTGACATTCGCGTCGCTGGCATCAAGACCTTTTCACTCCTCCTCAATATACATACGTTGATTGCTGGTTATTTTACCCTATTTTATCGGAACATTGAAGTCAACTCACATTAGCTCACTTTTACCATTTAAATACAAACTTTCAATGCTTAATTTGTTAAACGCCATTTTACCGCCCTTATTACTTTTTCCTTTTTTTACACAAGATAATCTTTCTTGAATATACATAAATAAAACATTTTCTGATCATATTTCAATAGTTTTGGCTGACATTTTTGAATAATTTTTGAATACGATTATGCTGCATTTATTCCTCATATCTCATTCAAAATAAGATACTACATAATAACCTTATTTCATCAAGAGAAGAAAGTACGTGAAAGTGAGCTATATATTCAGAAAGCTGAATGAAAAATGATTAAACATTTTTTTACAAAATACATTTGATTCAAATATGATTCCAAAATGTGATTGATTAAATTTTGATTACCAAAAGTATTCATATTTCATTATTTATTTTGTTCAATTGTATCATAAGTTATTATTTAGTCAAAAAGAGTAATCAAATTGTATTGAAATGTAGGGAAATTTAAATTTTAATCACCTAAATGCTGAGTGGAAAGTTAAATATTCAAATTTGGGTTTGTGTGAGAAAAAACATAAATATGTAGATATGGTATAACTGAATAAAACTTTTTCGAGACCTCTTGGCATAAGCTTCAAATTTAGAGGCGGATTTTTCCTACTTTTTTTCGACCCAGTCTAATGTACACATATATATGTGGGCAAAAGTCATAACCGCCTAAGTTCACAATATTAAATTTCATAGGTATTAAATAAACATTCATGATTTTACATTGTAATAATGTATAACCATATTTGGACTAATGATTTTGAAAATGGTATTTGGGTTTATTTGACTTTTATATTCGAAATTTGAAGCGTTTTCTACATTCATTTTACATTATTTTACACTTTGGCTCTTATGACTTATGATCACAGATATATGTATTTGCAGCACATACCACATAATTACACAAAATTATATTAGGTTGACCCATATAATTTATATTTCTGGTTGATCAAATTTAATAACAAAAGGTATAAGCAATAACTAACTTGACCGATATACACACACGAATATCCAACACCATCTATGATCATCAAACAGAAATAACAATTTTAATAAATCATTCTTTAAATAAAACTTGATTAAATTTTAAACTAAATTATTCAAATGATGGAAGGGTATATATATGAGGATTTCAATATCAAAAGCAATAAAATGCAGGTAAAAATTTTTCATAATTTCTTGATATTCTCGAAAATGTTCGATTGTAATTATTGCGTTTTGATATGAACTTCCCCTATACATAAATAAAAAAAAGAAAGTATATTTTAGTAATTTTATTTGCGTGAGTATAGTAGACCGTGTTTATAAATATACATTTTTTTTTGGAAAATAAATTATCTGAAATGAATTATTGCTGCTAGCTATTTGGCATGCTTATGACACTCAGTACGACAAGTGTACCTAAAGATGGTGGTACCGATAAATCTTTTTTAGTTTATAATCACTTTGTTTTGTGATTTTATAGATATGTATTAAATTTTTTCTTTGTATGTAAGTTTTTGTCAAACAAATGTTTGTTATAGTGATAAAACATGTCAAAATTAATTTTTTCTATCATTTTTCGGTGCAGAATAAATATTTAACCCCTGATGATGCCAAGGAGTTTGGCGAAACGTTGGGTAAAAATGGAGGAAAACTAAAGTTTTTAGTGTTTTCGTTTCAAATCGAAAAGATCAGGAAAGCCTATAAACATTCAAATAATTAAAAACTGGTCAGAAAATTAAAAGAAGCAAATTTATTCGGAAGGCCTGCCGATATACAATCGCATTTATCTTTATTTTATTGCACCAACAAAAATACAAACACAACCATGAAAAATTTTTATGCACATATGAAACACAAGTACGGAGAAGCTATTTGCATAACACTGAAAGATCGCAGCAAACAAAAACAAAAACTAACTCAACAGACATCGCAACTAAATTTCTTATTGGAATGCAGACGATACAACTTAATACCCGACTACTTGACAAAATCAACAAAGCGCATAGCTATAAAAACAACAACGAAAAAAATACAAAATCAATTAGAAAAGGAGAAACGTTTATTTCTCAAGAAAATCCTTAACATAGAGATAACACAAACAAACATCAACATAAAATCTACAAAAGACCATATTCTGTATACAGAACGAAAACTGAAGCGAATTCTGAGTGATTTTGATTTCAACTCCGTCGTTTACAACCAAGCACTAATAAACCAAAGAATTGGAAACGAACGAGAAGCAACACAAACATCAAAGTTGGAGAGGCTTAAACAAACACAACTAACTAAACTTGGAATTAAAGTGAACAGCGATTGGTTTGTTAACAAGACGAAAATACACTTTCCCGAGGAAGTAAAATGGTTACTCTCTCTCGGTAGAAAATTTACACTACCTACAACAAACACTAGCTTCAAACCTTTGAAGATTATTGCTAAAATGGAGCAGATCATACAGCAAATAGAAGATGAGAGAGAGAAAGAAATCGAAAGAACCAAGCTCAGTAACAGAATAATGCAATACAAACGACACACTAAGCATAACCCAACGGACAAATTTATCTTAGAAGCGTACAGAAAAACTACCAAATTTCTAAAGAAACACAAAGATAGCATCATTATTACAAACTCGGATGAAGGAAATAAGACAGTGGCAATGTACAAAACTGACTACAAACACAAAACGGAAATGTTACTTGAAGACAAAAACACGTATAAAACATCGAGAAATGACCCAACACACACACTACAAAAACAGAATAACCAACTACTCGACGATCTTTACAAAAACAAAATAATAAGTTTCAAAGAGAAAAGGCAACTAACCTGCACCGCAGCCACGGCGCCTAGACTCTACGGTCTACCAAAAACCCATAAACCAAACCTTCCTTTACGTCCAATAGCATCATCTGTCAGCGTCCCATGTTACGGGTTATCAAAATACATTGGTCAAATATTAAATAATTTAACTTCGGACGAATACAACATTAAAAACTCCTACATACTAAAAGATAAATTGAAAAACATAAATATTAGTGAAGACGAGATACTAGTGTCATTCGATGTGGTATCGCTATTTACTAACATATCAACGTACTTAGCCATAAAAATCATTATGACCAAATTTAACAAACTGCAATCGAACATCCCAAAAAACAAGTTCCTTAAACTTTTGAATTTCTGTCTGAACGACAACAATTACTTTATCTACGATGACAAAATTTTCACACAAAGCTATGGAATGCCAATGGGAAACCCACTTTCTCCAACCATAGCAGATATAATAATGGATGATTTACTGGAAAATACCATCTCCGAACTAAAACAACTTCACAACATAGAGATGAAATTCATAGTAAAGTACGTGGATGACTTTTTTGCGATTGTCAAACGAGACAACCTGGATATTATTCTGAGCACGCTAAATAAGTACCATAATAAGCTGCAATTTACCATGGAAAAAGAGGAAAATTCGGTTATACCCTTTTTGGATGTTCATATCCACAGGAAAAATTCCAAACTCATACTTGACTGGTACTCCAAATCCATCGCCTCCGGACGTATTATAAATTTCATATCATCACAACCCAAAAAATATAAAATAAATACAGCGAAAAATTTAATACACAAAATATTTACGATAAGCCACCAAAAATTCTGGGAAAAAAACAAAACCAAAATACATTCCATACTCACCAATAACAATTACCCGAGTCACCTAATTACATCACTAATAAAACAAGAGCTATCAGAAGGAAATAGAAAACGAAATAAAGCATCAACAGAGATCGCAACGGAGACAAAGCAATACCACAGTGTCACATACATACCCAAGTTTACTGAAAACTTCAACCATAACATGAAGAAACAAAAACGAAATATATACCTCGCCTACAAATCCAACAGCACACTTTCAACTATTTTTACACGAACAAAAAGCCCCATAGAAACCCTACAACAAAACAACGTAGTATACGAGATTCAATGCACGGGGAGAGACAATGAGAACTGTGACAAAATCTACGTTGGAACAACAAAAAGAGCACTAGGAACCCGATTGGCAGAGCACGACGCTGACATTAAGAAGAACAACACCAGCACAGCTCTTGCTCATCACGTATTATCACATGGACACACAGCTGATATAAAGAACGCGAAAATAATAGACATAGAAAAGAGGGAAAGAACGAGATTCACGTTGGAAAGTCTACACATATTACAAAAAAGGGAGAGGATAATGAACAAAAAAGAGGACACAAAATTTATTGCTGCTAGCTATTTGGCATGCTTAAGACACTCAGTACGACAAGTGTACCTAAAGATGGTGGTACCGATAAATCTTTTTTAGTTTATAATCACTTTGTTTTGTGATTTTATAGATATGTATTAAATTATTTCTTTGTATGTAAGTTTTTGTCAAACAAATGTTTGTTATAGTGATAAAACATGTCAAAATTAATTTTTTCTATAATTTTTCGGTGCAGAATAAATATCTAACCCCTGATGATGCCAAGGAGTTTGGCGAAACGTTAGGTAAAAATGGAGGAAAACTAAAGTTTTTAGTGTTTTCGTTTCAAATCGAAAAGATCAGGAAAGCCTATAAACATTCAAATTATCTGAAATTCTAACTCTTATTAAATATATTTTATGCATATATTATTACATATAAATATATTATTATAAATTATACGTTGATGCGAGTATTATTTTATATTTATATATTTGTATTTTTATATTTATTTATTCAGTATGACGGAAATTACTTTGGCAGTCTACCTTATATTTGGTATGTAATAAGTGCCTACATTCCGAAATTTTTATACTCAGTTGAGCAGAGCTCACAGAGTATATTAAGTTTGATTGGATAACGGTTGGTTGTACATATATAAAGGAATCGAGATAGATATAGACTTCCATATATCAAAATAATCAGGATCGAAAAAAAATTTGATTGAGCCATGTCCGTCCGTCCGTCCGTCCGTCCGTTAACACGATAACTTGAGTAAATTTTGAGGTATCTTGATGAAATTTGGTATGTAGGTTCCTGAGCACTCATCTCAGATCGCTATTTAAAATGAACGATATCGGACTATAACCACGCCCACTTTTTCGATATCGAAAATTTCGAAAAACCGAAAAATTGCGATAATTCATTACAAAAGAGAGATAAAGCGACGAAACTTGGTAGATGAGTTGAACTTATGACGCAGAATAGAAAATTAGTAAAATTTTGGACTATGGGCGTGGCACCACCCACTTTTAAAAGAAGGTAATTTAAAACTTTTGCAAGCTGTAATTTGGCAGTCGTTGAAGATATCATGATGAAATTTGGCAGGAACATTACTCCTATTACTATATGTACGCTTAATAAAAATTAGCAAAATCGGAGAAGCACCACGCCCACTTTAAAAAAAAAATTTTCTAAAGTAAAATTTTAACAAAAAATTTTATATCTTTACAGTATATAAGTAAATTATGTCAACATTCAACTCCAGTAATGATGTGGTGCAACAAAATACAAAAATAAAAGAAAATTTCAAAATGGGCGTGGCTCCGCCCTTTTTCATTTAATTTGTCTAGGATACTTTTAACGCCATAAGTCGAACAAAAATTAACCAATCCAATGACGTTAACTGTTTTCTGTGAAAATGGGTGGAATCGGTTGATGCCACGCCCAGTTTTTATACACAGTCGTGTACACAGTATGTCCTTCCGCATGGCCGTTAACACGATAACTTGAGCAAAAATCGACATATCTTTAATGAACTTAGTTCGCGTGCTTACTTGAACTCACTTTATCTTGGTATAAAAAATGAACGAAATCCGACTATGACCACGCCCACTTTTTCGATATCGAAAATTACGAAAAATGAAAAATATACCATAATTCTATACCAAATACGAAAAAAGGGATGAAACATGGTAAGGTAATTGGATTGTTTTATTGACGCGAATTATAACTTTAGAAAAAACTTTATAAAATGGTTGTGACACCTACCATATTAAGTAGAAGAAAATGAAAAAGTTCTGCAGGGCGAAATAAAAAACCCTTAAAATCTTGGCAGGTATTACATATATAAATAAATTAGCGGTATCAAACAGACGATGTTCTGGGTCACCCTGGTACACATTTTGGTCGATATCTGGAAAACGCCTTCACACATACAACTACCACCACTTCCTTTTAAAACTCTCATTAATACATTTAATTTGATACCCATATCGTACAAACTCATTCTAGAGTCACCCCTGGTCCACCTTTATGGCGATATCTCGAAAAGGCGTCCACCTATAGAACTAAGCCCCACGCCCTTTTAAAATACTCATTAACACCTTTCATTTGACACCCTTATCGTACAAACAAAGTCTAGAGTCACCCCTGGTCCACCTTTATTGCGATACCTCGAAAAGGCGTCCACCTATGGAACTAAGCCCCACGCCCTTTAAAAATACTCATTAACACCTTTCTTTTGATACCCATATTGTACAAACTAATTCTAGGGTCACCCCTGCTCCACCTTTATGGCGATATCTCGAAACGGCGTCCACCTATGGAACTAAGGAATACTCCCTTTTAAAATAATCATTAACACCATTCTTTTGATACCCATATTGTACAAACAAATTCTAGGGTCACCCCTGGTCCACCTTTATGGCGATATCTCGAAAATGCGACCACCTATACAACAACCACCACTCCCTTTTAAAACCCTCATTAATACCTTTAATTTGATACCCATATCGTACAAACACATTCTAGAGTCACCCCTTGTCCCCTTTGTGGCGATATTTCGAAACGGCGTCCACCTATGGAACTAAGGCTCACTCCCTTTTAAAATACTCATTAACACATTTCTTTTGATACCCATATTGTACAAACAAATTCTAAGTCCACCTTTATGGCGATATCTCGAAACGGCGTCCACCTATGGAACTAAGGAATACTCCCTTTTAAAATAATCATTAACACCATTCTTTTGATACCCATATTGTACAAACAAATTCTAGGGTCACCCCTGGTCCACCTTTATGGCGATATCTCGAAAATGCGACCACCTATACAACAACCACCACTCCCTTTTAAAACCCTCATTAATACCTTTAATTTGATACCCATATCGTACAAACACATTCTAGAGTCACCCCTGGTCCACCTTTGTGGCGATATCTCGAAACGGCGTCCACCTATGGAACTAAGGATTACTCCCTTTTAAAATACTCATTAACACCTTTCATTTGATACCCATATATCGTACAAATGCATTCTAGAGTCAACCCTGATCCATCTTTATGGCTATATCCTTAAATGGCGTCCACCTATAGAACTATGGCCCACTCCCTCATAAAATACTCTTTAATGCCTTTCATTTGATACGCATGTCATGCAAACACATTCCAGGATTTCCCTCGGTTCAGTTTCCTACATGGTTATTTTCCCTTATGTTGTCACCATAGCTCTCAACTGAGTATGTAATGTTCGGTTACACCCGAACTTAACCTTCCTTACTTGTTTATGCTTCATTTAAATTTTTTGCATAGAATTCTTTTCATTTCCAAAATTTTTTATTTGTTTTCTGTTTGCGATTTTTTTATTCATCGTTTATTACAATATTTATTTATAATTTTAAAAGGCTTTATAAACAATTTTTATTTATATGAATATGGAGAAAATATATAATTTTCTTTTAAAATTTTATGTAAGTTTAGTTTTGTTATTGATAGTAAGTGAAATTAAGGAAATGAATAAGAGAATGAGAAAATGCATATAGAAGAAAAGAAAAAGTTTATTGAGCATTTTCTTATGATCATGATGCCTTTCTTAACCCTATCGACCCTCCAGGGACACTATTGTCCCACGAAAAGTTTGTAAGTTCCAAAATCTCGTACAAGTTACTTAAAGTGGCGCAAATAAGTCCCAAATATTAGTTTATGTAGTTGTTTACATTTTATCTTTACAAACATGCACGTTCTTAGGCATTTTTTTTTTTGTTTTTTCTCATTAATTTGTCGACAGTGCGCAAAGAAACTAGTGCTAATTGCGTTCTTGTCCTTAAAATAATTGTTCAAATGCTTAATTCCTTACTGTTTTTAAATCGGAACCTAAATTTGATTATGGTAAGTTACAAAATATATATTTAATTGTTTATTTCCAAAGATTTTGGATATTTATTTACTTTGGGACGCTTATGTCCCTGCAGTATTTTTTGATGGGTCATTAATGTCCCAGTAGATAGTTTTCGACCCTATATATGTTTAATGTTAATTTGTTTTAGGAACTGTAAATGACTACAAAACTAAGTGAAAATGAAGTCGCAGATATCCTGGAAGACCAACAGAACGAGAGTCTGTCAGGTACTGATTTTAGTAGTGGAAGCGATAGCCTTTACGATCCCTCAGAAGGTAACAGTGACACTGAAGTTGACTCAAGTGGCTCAGAAAAAGGCTGCTCGGATAAGGATGTTAGCCTGAACGATCAGCAAGAGACACCAGATGTCTCTAGGCCAAAAGTTATTATTTGGGGCTCTCCTAGTGACTCTTTCCTACCAAGAAAATTGGTGATCCCTCAGAAGGTAACAGTGACACTGAAGTTGACTCAAGTGGCTCAGAAAAAGGCTGCTCGGATAAGGATGTTAGCCTGAACGATCAGCAAGAGACAACAGATGTCTCTAGGCCAAAAGTTATTATTTGGGGCTCTCCTAGTGACTCTTTCCTACCAAGAAAATTGGTTACCAATAGTCGTAATTGCAAAACCGTAGAGAACATTTTATGCCTTGCAACACCATATGATATATTGAGTAAAATCTTTCCCAAAAGTTTGTCACAATATATTGCACAGTGCACAAACGAGAGGATAGCTATAGTGCTTAGATGAAAGGCTAAGCGGCAAAGAATAGCTTGTACATATGCTGCTGAAGTTGATATAGTGATTGGATGCATTTTTGTAATGGCATTTATATTGATCGTAGGTCAACCAAATGGTGGAGGAAAGTCTTTTATCGCGTTCTAATGATGTGTGCTGTAAATGTGTGGATTATTCACTCAGAGGTGCATCGAAAAAAACTTCCTTTTCTGGACTTCATAGTACAACATGCTGAGTCCTTTGTTGAAAAAGGAGAGACAACCAATTACAAAAGATCTCGTCGGCAGGGAAGGCGATCAAGCAGATTGAGGAATATGAAAAACGTTGGCGATCATTTGCCGATCCAAGGAATTACGGGGCGTCTATGTGCCGCATGTGCCCACAGGAAAATTTAGAAAAGAACTTAAATTAGTTGCAAAGCTTGTAATTTGGCTTTTTGTAAAAACTCTTTTGTTTCTGCTCATTTATAAATTATTTTGTGCTCTTTGCATATAATTTTGAAATGCTATGTATGAACTTACGTATAAAATGAAATACTTTACTTTTTATACTGAATTCAATAAAAAGCTGCATAAATAATTATTTTATTGTCTAAAAAAATTTTATGCATACATGCGTAATAAATACGTATGGGATATATATGTCCCATTATAAAACCTTATTGGGACCCATCAGTCCCACCCTTAAATATCATTGTAGACAAAAAATACCGCTATCATCATGCTGCCACATATTTACTGACCTATTTCAACTTTAAATATTCAAAAATTGTGTTTCCATATACATTCTGCAAAAGTCGGATCGAAAGGGTTAAAGGTTAAGTTGTGTGAGAAGTTGTCGCTTTTGGCGGTGGCAATTTCGTAATTCCGCTACAAATTTATATCTAATCCGTTATGCTAAAATGTAAATTAAAATTTTATTATCGAAATAATAATTAAATTCAAACCATAAAAAGCTATCTTTTAATTCAATGGTTACCTATAAGTTTTGTAGTAAGTATACAATTTCTTCAAGTTTAGCAAAATGCAACCTAAATTACAAATGCAAACACATTCATATACCTACATATGTACATACACCTAACTAACCTCAATTGACTTCCTTATCCAAAAATATCCAAACTACAAAATCGTTAAAAAAGGCAAAACCAACAAAGATTCGCACATACATATATATTTGTACAAATGTCGTTTAATATACCTCTACCGCACTAACCCCTCTGCTAACATGCAACATACATACATACATTCCTTAAACCAACCACTAAAATCTGTATCATTTTTACTTATTTGCAAATGAAATAAATTCGTGAGGAAGAAAGAAATGTTGCAACTTAGCTTCTTGCAAAAGTCCAAACAGTTCATTCATAAAGATGCTTCCTCTTGAAAGTTGATTCATAAAAATACTTCTTCTTTACTTCCAAAAACTTCATGATGAAGCTTTGCAACACAGTATTCTTGCAAAATCATCAAAAGTCCACTTTTGTGATTTTTATAATTTCCAACTTGACTTCATATTAGGGGCTTTCACTATACCGCGCATATGAAGCTACATTACTATATATCATATATTTATTTAGAAATATGCAAGCAAGGTTTAGCTGAGATCTTCACTTCACCAAGTGAATGCAATGTATGGTTTAGGTGCGGTGTTACTACACAAAGCTTTTTCAAATATAAAACGAAGCAAAAAGGTAAAGTATTTTAATATAAAACAAAGTTATCTTTCAAAATCAAAGATTTTTGCAAAGCAATAATGATTATACGGTCATACGGCTGTGTGGAAGTAAGTATTTCGGAAAAAGTGTATCACACAAAGAAGTATAGCTATCGCATAGCAAATTTGTATAAAAAATAATGAATAAATTCCCCCCTATTAAGCGAATAAATTTAAATAATTTTTTTTTAATATTTATCTAAAGTGGATAATTTCGCGGGTTCACCGCCTCATATTTTTCAGCTTTTAAATTGATACGCTTATTTTATTCTTGCCATTATTTTATGCGGCAATGTTGCTGTTCCGGCTGAAGAGTTTCTAGTTTGCCCTCTTATGGCACAAATTCCCACTGACACGTCGATGTCAAAATTTGCATTTGTCGCTATTTTTTTCGTTTAAAACGCATATTTGCGCTAATTTTATAATATAATATACAAAAGGAGGTTGCGAACAGTCTTTCCAGAATAGTATGGATGACTTAAATAGCCTTATTGATGAAAACAGCTAGAATTTAGTTAATTCTAGCAATTATTTAATTCCCTTTTTTTGTCCCCCGTTTTCTGAAAGCTGTAAGCGGCAACACTTTTGACAGCCGACAACTTTGCCATCCCTTCGTATTTGATTGTATTCGCCATTCGTATACGTAAATTTGTATTTATAAATAGATATATGTTTTCGTACATACATATGTATATTTTCAAAGGCAGCTGACACATGTCCATATGTACATATATTTAAATGCAACCATGCAACCACCCCCAATCCCAATGAAAACGCTTAATTCGTATTGTTTGCGAATAAAATAATTACATTTTTATTTATAATAAGTACATACATACATATGTACTTTATGCAATGTATGTAAATTTTAGTGACCAATAATATCGTTTGCCATTGGCAAAAGGCATAGATATCTAGTAGATCATCGCCTGATTAATGAAATTGATTGAAATTTTTGAAATGTTCATTCATTTTAAGTATTATAATTTGATAGATCAAAACTTTTTCAACTCACAATATTTTTATATCTATCAAAACTAAATATCAAAGAAAAGTATGTATATTAAAATATTTGACATAAATTATAAACAAATTAAGGTATTTGAAAGTTGATATATGTACGAGTGTATATTGTTGTATATAATTATTATATATTTGTTGCATAAATATCGTGCATGCTATGTTGCATGAAATTACATTTTCAAACCATGTAAATTTTGGTTGCCATTATAAAGATTTGCCGTCGGCAAAACGCAACACCTCCCCCTGATTAATTAAATTGTACTATGCTATAATTTATTTAAATTAAAATTTTCAATATTGTATAAATATTGAACATAAATTGTGCATAAATATTATAGGCATTTGTACAAAAGTATTAACATGCTATTTTTCTTGAAATTGCATTTTGTAATCATTTGTACAAAAGTTAACAAAACTTCAAAAAGCTCAAATGCAGAAAATAACTCAATGTTACTCATTTTGACTTATTCTCTACTTAATTTTCGTCAGGCGAAACAAAAAATATGAGAAAGAATTTACGAAAAATAGGAAGAGACGGAATGGCCGAGGCCAAGAAATAGGTACATTGGCAAATTGCAGTTCTGCCCGACATTGTCAGCTGGTGTCTCTTATTATCTATCCTCTTTGCTATTATTGGAGTCTTTTCTCCCGGGAGTGGGAGTCGAACCCGCACTCCTACGATAGTTGAAATGGTTACAAACGCATTCAGCTACGTCATGCCTTAGTTGCTGTAAAGTTTTCCCCAATTGCCTTCTTTTTGCATATTTTAATCTTTTACACATTGCATACTTCGTATGCAATTATGTGTTAAAGCTATGCTTGGTACGGCGGTTTTCAAAGAAACTTTGGCATTTGCTGCTGGTTTTGTTCTATTTATAGAACTACAACGAATTAACCAATTTTGTATGGTCGTATGATTTAATTGGGGATTGCCCGTATTGCTTTTTTTAAATGTATGAAAACATTTATTTGAAGCAATTTTTTAATTTTATAATTTATTTAATAATTTTGGAAAAATTTAAACAACGTGACATTAGGACGGACAAGGCGACAGCTGTTTCGATTATACCTTGTAAATCTCTTCAAAGCCTTTTCTCCCGGGAGTGGGAGTCGAACCCGCACTCCTACGATAGTTGAAATGGTTACAAATGCATTCAGCTACGTCATGCCTTAGTTGTTGTAAAGTTTTTCCCAATTGCCTTCTTTTTTCATATTTTAATCATTTACACATTGCATACTTCGTATGCAATTATGTGTTAAAGCTATGCTTGCTACGGCGGTTTTCAAAGAAACTTTGGTATTTGTTGCTATTTTTGTTCTATTTAGAGAACTACAACGAATTAACAAATTTTGTCTATTTGTATGATTTAATCGGGGATTGCCCGTATTGCTTTTTTAAATATAGGAAAAACATTTATTTGAAGCAATTTTTTTATTTTATAATTTATTTAATAATTTGGGAAAAATTTAAACAACGTGACATCAGGACGGACAAGGCGAAAGCTGTTTCGATTATACCTTGTGAATCTCTTCAAAGCCTTTTTCTCCCGGGAGTGGGAGTCGAACCCGCACTCCTACGATAGTTGAAATGGTTACAAATGCATTCAGCTACGTCATGCCTTAGTTGTTCTAAAGTTTTTCCCAATTGCCTTCTTTTTTCATATTTTAATCATTTACACATTGCATACTTCGTATGCAATTATGTGTTAAAGCTATGCTTGCTACGGCGGTTTTCAAAGAAACTTTGGTATTTGTTGCTGTTTTTGTTCTATTTAGAGAACTACACAGAATTAACCAATTTTGTCTGTTTGTATGATTTAATCGGGGATTGCCCGTATTGCTTTTTTAAATATATGAAAACATTTATTTGAAGCAATTTTTTAATTTTATAATTTATTTAATAATTTGGGAAAAATTTAAACAACGTGACATCAGGACGGACAAGACGACAGCTGTTTCGATTATACCTTGTAAATCTCTTCAAAACCTTTTCTCCCCGGAGTGGGAGTCGAACCCGCACTCCTACGATAGTTGAAATGGTTACTGTATACTGAAAGGACGCAAACTAGTCCATCAATTTGCGAGATATCTTGATAAAATTTTGGGGGGGGGGGGGGGGGGGGGGCAGGTATATTTCGGTGGCCGACTTGACATTTGCCGGAACCGGCCAAATCGGCTCACTTTAGCAAACAATTCATTTTATGTATTGTCACCGACTTCTCAACAACGTAGTAAGATTGTAGCTCAATGAGAATAGCTCAATGAGAAGTCTCTTAAAAATTAATCGCGAGATTCTCCCCGTTCCGTATGATTTTTCTTAATGTATTTTGTTTTATACTTTCATCGGCCTCTGAATTCAGTTTAAGTCGCTAGCTCAGCGAGAAGTTACTTGAAAGCCGGTTTCAAATTTCCAAGTTCTCATCTTATTATTTCACTCTGTGCGTCTCCTAACGAAATTGTTTTCCTTTGTCACGGTGTCTTAACCTATCTGTGAAGTTTCACGTCTGTAGCTCAATGAGAAGTTACTTAAAAATCGATTGCAAGATTTGCACTGAATATGCGGACAGTCAACCGACTTAATATAAAGGAAATAAAAATGAGTAGCATTATCGTAGTATCTGAATAAAATATAAATTATAAAAGACTTTTTTTAACTTGCTTATTTCAATATAAAGCGGAAATGAAACTAGAACAATTTTAATTATTGTTTTATTTTAAAATGGATTATATCAATGAGTATCATTCTACTATCTTTGGGGTTAAAAATGCGACTGGGCCTCAGTCCTTATTTAACCGAATTGTGTTTGAGCATGTCAATGCTCAAACAAAAGGGAACAGTTCAACTCATACAAAGAGATCAAAACTGGCATTGGTCGCATATTCCTTTGCTACTCATCCCGGATTCATCCTAGACTAATCGCGTTTTGTGGAAGGTAGCGTAAACTACAAATATACAGGTATATAGCTGGTAACCAAGCATGAGATACAATTGTTCTCAAACTGTCCGCGAAATTACTAGACGTTAAGAGAAATAGGTGAACTAGAAAACCGTGAGTATAAAAGCAGCGCAAACTGAGGAATGAATAATCAGTTTGATTTAAACACGTTATTAGTTGCGAAGTGAAGTATAATTGTGTAGTATAATTGTACTACTTCCAAAGTAGTCTAATAAAGACTATTTTGCAATACAGAATATTGGAGTTATTTATTCGACAGTTCAGTGATTCGAACATTAGCAGAAGGTTTCAAATAAGCGGTGTTTCCCAAAATTCGTTGCAATTGGTGTCAGAAGAGGAATTGTTGAATAAATTCCAGAGGGCAACAGCCACATGGCCAAGTTAAGTGATTTGAAGATCCAGCAGCTCAAAACGGAGTTGGAGAACCGTGGATTGAATACAACCGGCAATAAGTCCGAACTTCAAGCACGGCTACGAGACGTTATGGAGTCGGAACGAATTATTGTTGAAGAGCATGTCTTTCATCTTGATAACGACGAGACAACAACAAAAAATGAGGAGAAATACGAAACACCGCAGACAAAGGCGAGTACAGACTTGAACATGATATTGGCTGCAATATCGACAAAAATGTCTGAAATGTCATCACAAATATCCACAAACATGGCCTCCCAACTAGGAACAACGGAGTCACGCATTTCAGAAATGTCATCGCAAATATCAACTCAACTGGAAGAACAGAAGACATATATGGCATCCCAACTGGAATCACAGGAATCACGTATCTCAGAGATGTCGTCAGAAATAACATGCACAAGAGGCACATATATCCGATATGTCGGCACAAATTTCGGCACAGGTATCATCGCAAATCTCCGCACAACTGGAAGCGCGTATGGAAGAGAAACTATCGCATTTCCAGGAAGGGTTCAATAGTCGACAAGATAAAATGGAAGCCCATATTGATGCTTTAAAATATCGTATTCAGGAGTTACAATTGAACCGTCCAATCACTTCAGCATCCTCTCTGAAGCTAAAATCCCCAATGTTTGATGGTTCTGTTCCTTTCCAGGTATTTAAGCTTCAATTTGAGAAGACGTCAACAGTGAACCACTGCAATGCTGAAGATAAAGTTGCTGCACTGTTGGTGGCATTGAAAGGGCCTGCAGCTGAAGTCTTACAGACTATTCCAGAGTACGAACGGAACAGTTATGAAGCATTGATGGCCGCTATCGGAAGACGTTACGGAAGCGAGCATAGGAAACAGATATACCAAATTGAGTTGCAAAACCGCTACCAAGAAGCGAATGAGACTTTGCAAGAGTTTGCGTCGGATGTTGAAAGATCGGCTCATCCCGCAAATGCAGACGCACCCGTGGAATACACCGAGAGGGATAAATTCAGAGCTTTATAAGTGGAACACGGGATGTCGAAACGAAATGAGCTACATATGCGAATCAAAAACCAACATTTGCAGAAACGGTATCACATGCTCTGATTCAGGAAACAGCGTCGCTTCTGTGTAAGCCAGATTTCAAAGCACGCCGTGTGGAAGTAGAAAGGCCAGACTGGGTGAACACAATATTGGAGGCACTGAAAGGATCGCAAAAGCGGAGTGACAGAGTAATCAAATGCTTCAAATGCGGGAATCCAGGTCATTACACATCATTGCGGTTTGGATTCTAGTGGATGGTGGTCTTAAGTACAAAGCTGGAGGAGATGAGCATGAGCGAGCTAGATGTAAAGATCGAGAACTTGCTCCAGCTAGTGAATGTCCTGTGATAGCTGTATCACAAATCGGAAGAAACTCGAGCAGTATTACTGTCGGATTACATGTGGATGGAAAGGAACGTTTGCTGACTGTAGATACGGGTGCATCTCATTCCATCATTCGATCTGATTTGGTCAACAGGAGAGTAAAGCCATTATATGGAGCAAGATTGCGTACGGTCACTGGCGAGTATAACCAAGTCCAGGGAGAAGTGGTATGTGAAGTCTTAATTGGGAAGTAGAGATATACGCTGCCGATTTTCGTCGTTTTTCGCATGCCGCCGCCGAAAGTCAAAATTATCGGCGCGGCGGCGGCGTTCGGCGCGTTACTATATCGTCGCTCGCTATCCAGCAGCATGAATGTGCAAATTTTCCGATCCTGTGTTAGAACCTTCGTTGGATTACCCTTTAGATTATTTTGGTTCTACTTAAATCTACAATTTCCTACCTTACATGGAAGCCCCAATAATTTGCAATGCCGGTTTCATGAATGTATAACTCAATCACACAAAGTTGGGCCAGAGAAATGAATGTAGCACATTCATATTTCTGGCTGGCAACAAAGCAATGCTGTTCCTGTTTGTACGACATATTCGTTGATATGGCTCAACAATTTTTGTTTATTCGAAGCTGTTGCCTATCGCCGAGGCAAAACTAATAGACTTGAGAAAAATGTGCGAAAAAATGGTTATACTATTCTTTTCTGATTCCGAAAATTAGAACTAGTTCTAAGTTTGCAATAATCTTATATATTATTTCTAATACCTGTTTTTATGTACAGGTCCCTTTCTCGCTCTTATTTGGAATCCAAATCTATAAATAAAGTTTTGGTTCTAAAGATGGGGGTTTGTGCTATTAGCGAGCTTTGGGCATTATTAGTCGTAGGGCTTTTTTTTAGCTATATTTTATTAAAATAATTTGTTAAAAATAGACGATTGTGAGCACACAAAGAAATCTGTTTGTACTATGGCACCATTGTGAATATTTGATTAGAACTAACACAGCATTACCGGCAGTTGCTAACATTCGCCAGATGACAGACATAGATGTTTGGTTGATAGAACAGCTGATTTCTGTTGATATTTGATATGAGACTTTTATATTTATTGCGCAAGATGCGTACGGGTCCGGCTCGTATCTATTCTAATTATATAAAAATACTTATATGGGAAGTGTTTGGAACGGCTAACCACAAGAAGTACCAAACCGATTTTTATGAATTTTTTTTTTAAGAAAGTATTGGCGCAAATAAACACTCTGCGCCGTTTACTTTTTCCATTTTCACAAACTAAAGCCCCTTGTTATACTCAGTTGAGCAGAGCTCACAGAGTATATTAACTTTCATTGGATAACGGTTGGTTGTACAGGTATAAAGGAATCGAGATAGATATAGACTTCCATATATCAAAATCATCAGTATCGAAAAAAATTTGATTGAGCCATGTCCGTCCGTCCGTCCGTCCGTCAGTTAACACGATAACTTGAGTAAATTTTGAGGTATCTTGATGAAATTTGATATGTAGGTTCGTGGGCATTCATCTCAGATCGCTATTTAAAATGAACGTATCGGACTATAACCACGCCCACTTTTTCGATATTGAAAATTTCGAAAAATTGAAAAAGTGCGATAATTCATTACCAAAGACGGATAAAGCAATGAAAGTTGGTAGTTGAGTTAACCTTATGACGCAGAATAGAAAATTAGTAAAATTTTGGACAATGGGCGTGGCACCGCCCACTTTTAAAAGAAGGTAATTTAGAAGTTTTGCAAGCTGTAATTTGGCAGTCGTTGAAGATATCATGATGAAATTTGGCAGGAACGTTACTCCTATTACTATATGTATGCTTAATAAAAATTAGCAGAATCGGGGCCGACCACGCCCACTTAAAAAAAAATGTTTAAAGTCAAATTAAAAAAAAAAAAGTTAATATATTTACAGTATATAAGTAAATTATATATATTCAACTGCAGTAATGATATGGTGCAACATAATACAAAAATAAAAGAAAATTTCAAAACGGGCGTGGCTCCGCCCTTTTTCATTTAATTTGTCTGCAATAAGTCGAACAAAAATTTACCAATCCTTGTGAAATTTGGTAGGAGCTTAGATTCTAGGACGATAACTGTTTTCTGTGAAAAAGGGCGAAATCGGTTGAAGCCACGCCCAGTTCTTATACACAGTCGACCGTCTGTCCTTCCGCTCGGCCGTTAACACGATAACTTGAACAAAAATCGATATAT
Source organism: Eurosta solidaginis (assembly GCF_040869045.1). Lineage (NCBI taxonomy): Eukaryota > Metazoa > Arthropoda > Insecta > Diptera > Tephritidae > Eurosta > Eurosta solidaginis. Next base: position 106,393,192 of record NC_090324.1, read on the forward strand.
TTTTTTTATGATTTTTCCGGTCAATTTATTTTTGTAGATTTTTGTTGGTAATAGGCTTTTTTGACCAATCGTTTTTTAATTGCAAATAAAGATATTTATTTCAATTTTTCCACCTAACGTTTCGCTAGACTTCCTAGCATCATCAGATGTGATCTAATTTATTAACAACAATAAAGATAAAAATATTTACATTAATTTATGGTATAAAGACTACTTTAATTTATATATATAAATTTACTTTATATATGTAACGAGAACACTAACATTGATTTACATACGTACAAACATAGACAACACTTACGTAATATATTTGTTATTTAAATATTAAAACTAAAAGAATTAGTACCATTTAACATTGGTATCATTGTCATACTGATTCTTAACTATAAACATAAAAGGTAAACAGCTGCTATATTTTGTGTGTCCTCTTTCTTGTTTATCGTATTTGCCCGTTTTTCCAATATTCTCAGACTTTCCAATGTATATCTGGCTCTCCCGTGTTTGTTCCTATCTATTATTTTTGTATTAGCCAGATCAGCTGAGTGTCCACTTGTTGTGATATGCTGCGCTAAGGCGGTGGTGGTTTTTTTGTTTTGTATATCAGCTTCGTGCTCTTTCAATCGGATTCCCAGTGCACTTTTGGTAGTCCCTATATATACCCTGCTGCAGATTTCATTTTCTTTACCTTTACACGTTATTTCATATACCACATTGTTTTGTTCTAATTTTTCGGTTGGGCTTTTTGTGTTAGTAAATATACTTGCTAGTGTGTAGTTTGATTTATATGATAAAGATATGTTTTGTTTGTCGTGGAATATAGTTTTGCTGAGGTTTTGGGTAAGTTTAGGTACATAGGTTACACTGAAGTATTGTTTTGACTTATTTTCCTTATGTGTCGTTGTGTTGTTTTGTGCGTTATTTATTTCTCTTATTATTTGTTCTATTAGATTTTTAATTAGGGTGTGTGGGTAGCTATTGCTTTTTAGCATTTTATCAATTTTTTGCAAGTTTGTGTTGCAGTATTGCTTGTCACTTATAGTTAGTACTTTCTTTATCAAATTTTTCGCTGTGTTTATTTTGTATTTCATTGGCTGGGACGAATGAAAATTTATCAGTCTGCCGGAGGATAAATGCTTTGCGTACCACTCAAATGAGAGGCTTCCATTATTTATATTTTTATATATTCTTACGTCCAGGTATGGTATGCTGTCATCTCTCTCCATTTCAATCGTAAACTGAATTTTGTTGTGATATTTGTTAAGTGTTTCTAATATTAAGACCACGTCCTTACGTTTTACAATCGCCAGAATATCGTCCACATATTTTACTAAAACCAAAGCATTGGGCGATGAAAATACCAAAGAAATGGCGAGAAACAAAGTGAGCAACAGAATTCTCCAATTTAAACGAAACATAAAAAACAATTCATTGGAAAAATTTATATTAGAAACATACAACAAATGCAAAGCATTTCTAAACCTACACAAAAACAACATAGTTATAACAGACGCAGATAAGGGAAACAAAACTGTGGTTATATACAAAAGAGACTACAAAGAGAAAATGGAAGAGCTACTGGAACACAAAAACACTTACAGAAAACTGAGAACAGACCCAACAAATGCACTGCAAAAGAAAAACAACAGAATAGTCAACGATCTATACAAACAAAAATACATAAACATTAAAGAAAAACACAAGTTAACTTGCTCGGCAGCGATTGCACCAAAACTTTACGGGTTACCAAAAATACACAAGCCCAATACACCCTTACGCCCAATTGCATCATCCGTGAATGTACCATGCTACCAGCTATCGAAACATATAGGAGACATAATAAAGAATATAACCTCAGAAGAGTACAACATTTAAAATATGTTTAGGCTGAAAGAGAGACTACAAAATATGATAATCGACAAAGAAGAAGCTCTTGTATCTTTCGACGTCGTGTCACTATTCACGAACATTCCCACCAATCTCGCCATAAGAATAATAATGGAAAAATTTGATAAAATCAACTCTTTAACAAATATACCCAAATGCAAATTCCAAGAAATTTTAAGATTTTGTTTACTTGATCATAATTATTTTATTTATGACAACGACATATACGCTCAAACTTTTGGTATGCCAATGGGCAATCCGCTCTCACCTACAATAGCGGATATAATTCTAGATGACCTTATTGATAAAACTCTAAATGAGCTGAAACAAAAACATGACATCGACATAAAGTTTTTAGTAAAATATGTGGACGACATTCTGGCGATTGTAAAACGTAAGGACGTGGATTTAATATTAGAAACACTTAACAAATATCACAACAAAATTCAGTTTACGATTGAAATGGAGAGAGATGACAGCATACCATACCTGGACGTAAGAATATATAAAAATATAAATAATGGAAGCCTCTCATTTGAGTGGTACGCAAAGCCTTTATCCTCCGGCAGACTGATAAATTTTCATTCGTCCCAGCCAATGAAATACAAAATAAACACAGCGAAAAATTTGATAAAGAAAGTACTAACTAAAAGTGACAAGCAATACTGGAACACAAACTTGCAAAAAATTGATAAAATGCTTAAAAGCAATAGCTAGCCACACACCCTAATTAAAAATCTAATAGAACAAATAATAAGAGAAATAAATAACGCACAAAACAACACAACGACACATAAGGAAAATAAGTCAAAACAATACTTCAGTGTAACCTATGTACCTAAACTTACCCAAAACCTCAGCAAAACTATATTCCACGACAAACAAAACATATCTTTATCATATAAATCAAACTACACACTAGCAAGTATATTTACTAACACAAAAAGCCCAACCGAAAAATTAGAACAAAACAATGTGGTATATGAAATAAAGTGTAAAGGTAAAGAAAATGAAATCTGCAGCAGGGTATATATAGGGCCTACCAAACGTGCACTGGGAATCCGATTGAAAGAGCACGAAGCTGATATACAAAACAAAAAAACCACCACCGCCTTAGCGCAGCATATCACAACAAGTGGACACTCAGCTGATCTGGCTAATACAAAAATAATAGATAGGAACAAACACGGGAGAGCCAGATATACATTGGAAAGTCTGAGAATATTGGAAAAACGGGCAAATACGATAAACACGAAAGAGGACACACAAAATATAGCAGCTGTTTACCTTTTATGTTTATAGTTAAGAATCAGTATGACAATGATACCAATATTAAATGTTACTAATTCTTTTAGTTTTAATATTTAAATAACAAATATATTACGTAAGTGTTGTCTATGTTTGTACGTATGTAAATCAATGTTAGTGTTCTCGTTACATATATAAAGTAAATTTATATATATAAATTAAAGTAGTCTTTATACCAAAAATTAATGTAAATATTTTTATCTTTATTGTTGTTAATAAATTAGATCACCTCTGATGATGCTAGGAAGTCTAGCGAAACGTTAGGTGGAAAAATTGAAATAAATATCTTTATTTGCAATTAAAAAACGATTGGTCAAAAAAGCCTATTACCAACAAAAATCTACAAAAATCGATATATCTTTACTAAACTCAGTTCTCGTAATTATCTGAACTCAATTTGTATTGATACAAAAATGACCGAAATCCGACTATGACCACGCCCACTTTTTCGATATCGAAAATTACGAAAAATGAAAAAAATGTCATAATTCTATACCAGATACGAAAAAAGGGATGAAACATGGTAATTGGATTGGTTTATTGACCCAAAATATAACTTTAGAAAAAAACTTTGTAAAATGGGTTTGACACCTACCATATTAAGTAGAAGAAAATGAAAAAGGTCTGCAGGGCGGAATCAAAAGCCCTTGGAGTCTTAGCAGGAATACTGTTCGTGGTATTACATATATAAATAAATTAGCGGTACCCGACAGATGATGGTCTGGGTCACCCTGGTCCACATTTTGGTCGATATCCCAAAAATGCCTTCACATATACAACTACCACCACTCCCTTTTAAAACCCTCATTAATACCTTTAATTTGATACCCATATCGTACAAACACATTATAGAGTCACCCCTGGTCCACCTTTATGGCGATATCCCAAAAAGGCATCCACCTATAGAACTAAGGCCCACTCCCTTTTAAAATACTCTTTATCACCTTTCGTTTGATACCCATATTGTACAAACCCATTCTAGATTCTACCCTGGTCCACCCTTATAACGATATCCCGAAAAGGCGTCCACATACAGAACTAAGGCCCACGCCCTTTTAAAAAAAACTCATTAACACCTTTCATTTGATACCCATATCGTACAAACAAATTCTAGAGTCCCCCTGGTCCACCTTTATGGCGATATTTCGAAAAGGCGTCCACCTATAGAACTATCGTCGTTTTAAAATACTCATTAACACCTTTCATTTGATACCCATATCGTACAAACAAGTTCTAGAGTCACCCCTGGTCCACCTTTATGGCGATATCTCGAAAAGGCGTCCACCTATAGAACTAAGGGCCACTCCCTTTTAAAATACTCATTAACAGCTTTCATTTGATACCCATATCGTACAAACAAATTCTAGAGTCAGCCCTGGTCCACCTTTATGGCGGTATCCCTAAATGGCGTCCACCAATACAACTATGGCAGACTCCCTCTTAAAATACTCTTTAATACCTTCCATTTGATACACATGTCATACAAACACATTCCAGGGTTACCCTAGGTTCATTTTCCCTTATTTTGTCTCCATAGCTCTCAACTGAGTATGTAATGTTCGGTTACACCCGAACTTAGCCTTCCTTACTTGTTTTTAGGATAAAGTTCATGAAAACCCCCAAATAATGCAAGCATAAGACTTTTCGATGGCCAAACCCAAGCTACAGCGGGCCAACAAAAACCACTTTGTGTTTGTGAAGAGATACATATACTCACAGCCAAAGGGAGTGCGTTAGTTCGCTCTTGGCAAATGCACGAGTTTTTTGCTTTGTTATTGTTTTGCGACAACCACTGAAAATCAAAACAGGCAATTCTGTACAAAGCAACACATATGTACTTATGAATGTAGTAAAGTTGATTAGAAACACGCATTATATGCAAATCCAAAATGTGTTTTGCTTTGATACTGTTTTGCTACAAGAGAGTTAAAATGAAAGGTTACGTCCAGTGTCCAGTCAGAATACCCGTCATGAGTCTACCGTCCGCTCTTTGTTAGTCTAAGGTTGTAAGACCTACACATAATCTTCGACACTTTACAGCCCCACGCTTGAACACGCGCCTTTCCTGCTTGGCCGATCATGTACACCTCTCGCCTTCGCTTAATCTCGCCCAGTCTAATTGGGACGTCTACGCAGCCCTTTTTAGCTAGTTCGTCCGCTTTTTCATTCCCATCTATTTCCATATGCCCTGGAGAAAAAACATTAAATTCCTCTCGTTTAATTATTTCGAACGTATTTTGTACATATAAAGACAAAGTAGCACGATCTAAAATTTTAAATTGTGTGCAAGGTCTCCCCCATAAATTCAGAAAACAAAAATTCAGAAACACATTTTGTCAGAAAACATCAGTAAGAACTCCTTTTTCAGAAAGCCAAAATTCAGAAGTCACAACTCAGAAACAAAAATTCAGAAATCAAAATTCAGAAGTCAAATTTCAGGAGTGGTTTCCGTAAATCGATGGTCGACACTCGTCGGTATGATACTTCAATTCGATGTCGAACCATCGACGAGGCCGTTTTGGTTTCCGTATTTCGATAAAGAAACTCTCGTTCTCATCTTTTGGGAAGTGTTTGGAAAGTGATTTGTGCCTGTTAAAAACTGTGTGCCATAAATAAAAAATAAAAAGCAAAAAAATTTTAATTGGCGTTATTTTTTGATTTTGGACGATTTTAGTGCGGGAAACTCGCCAATTAATAGGAGGAGGATAAGAGATGCATCTAATCCTATGGAGATGTCACAAAAACTGTAAGATTATACACATTTTAAAGAGTAAGTCTTAAATCTGTACATTTGCATTTCACAGCTTCCAAACAAAATACCGGCTAACCAAAGAGATTTTTACGGAAATCTTAAGAGAAATCAACCTAAGGGAAGGCGTACGAAGCACGTATATTCCTCCGATTTTGAGGCTAGCATAAAGACTAGAGATATTAGCAGGTGGTGGTTAGCAATGGCAAACTGGTGGAGCACACACAGCACCAATGGGGCATAGTACATTGTCGAAGGTTTTTCGCAGTACTTTGGTATCTATGGATGAACATCTTTGTAGAAAGTGGATACTTTTTGAAAAAGACTTTCAGCCATGCAAGGAGTTGTTTAACCAAAAATATAATTTTCCTGGAGGTAATGCAGCTCAATAAGTCAGTAAATAACGAAAGTTTAGTTTTTTTTTTAATTATTTCCAGTCGTTGGTGCCGTTGATGGTACTCATTTGCAGTTGCTAAGACCTGTGGAAAATGAACATATATATTTCAATAGAAAAGGAAAGCATAGCATTAATGCAATAATTGTAAATATATATGTACGTACATTCCTATATACATATGTATTTTTTTATGTAAATCCTTTCTTTAGAACGTTTATTGAGTAATCGCATTGGACATGCTTTATTACAGATATGTGATCATTAGGGCGGGTCGATTTAAAAATTGCTCATTGCTCTGTGAAAATCGAATTCTAGGGATCAAAATAAGAAACTTTGCCGAAGGAAACATACCTCTAAAACGAATTCTGATGTACCCCAATTTGGGTCGAACTTTTGGGTAGGGGAAAATTTTGAAAAATTTCACTTTGACCCATTTATAGTGCTCCAATCGAGTCCAAATGTATGACCGACCCCCACTAACTTCGCAGGACCGACCCACCGATGCCAGTGGCACACCCCCTGGAACCCCCCTGGGGGTTTACCATACAAACATTTCAAAAAATCGCCGGTTTTGCACTTTACATGAAAAAATCAGCTAAATGGCTATCTGGTAATAAGGCCAATTGACCTTATGGCCGTTGACCTTATGTCACCACACCATCACATTAATCCGTTGTCATCGAGCCTTGATAGGTGTGCAAAGTTGCAATCAAACTTATCGCCATTCAAAGTGGTGATAAGGCCAATTGACCTTATGGCCGTTGACCTTATGTCACCACACCATCACATTAATGCATTGTCATCGGTCCTTGATACGTATGCAAAGTTTCAAATTAATCAGACTTCTAGAAACCGGTGAAAATTAAGCTCAAAAATTCCGTTACATACAGGCCAAGCTAATAAAAGCGTGCTAAAAATGAATTTAACTTAGTAATAGAAAAGAAATTTAAAAAAATTATTAGAAATTAGCGTTTTTACAACCCCCTTTTAAAACCAAGGCATCACTGTGATGCATTTGCATGTCGTAAACATAGTTGTGTGGGTTTTTTATTCAACCGTTTTAAAAAATGAAGGTATCACTGTGACACAATTGCAGATCGTAAAATTGTTGTGTTGTTTGTTTTTGAGCCACCACAAGACACAGCAGGTAGAATTGAAATTACCATTTCATTCTTATTACCTCGTCTCGTAGACCATATATAACGCAACAGTTTTTGTGAATGCATTAAGTCGTTGTGAAGAACTCAAAGTGTGAAGTGCTAATTTCAGATAAAAAAAAAATTAAAGAAAAAACTTTTTTTAAAAATAAGCTTTTATTATTGGTTAATAAAATTAACTAAAAAGTAAACAATAAATTGACTCTAAAGAAATATAACACTTTATAAGTTCATTGTAAGCTTTAACGATAATTAGGCTTTTTCGTCTGCGACAAAAGAATTCTATATTGTACATAATTATATATTTTTAACATTAAAACTTTACACCTAAATTATTAAACCTTACAGCCTTACAGTTTTTTTTTTGTTTCAAAAAACTGTTATCGCCAACGTTTTTAGCGGATAAAAAAATAAAAATAAATATAAGGCGCGATAAACTCCGAAGAAATTTTAGGCCGAACTTCTCTTCCAATTTGAGTCGAGCTCCTTTTTAATTTTTCCTACAAATTGGCGGGACGGGACCTATTTGTTTTATGCCGACTCCGAACGGCATCTGCGAGACAGGCGAGTTTTCACTGAGAGCTTTTCATGGCAGAAATACACTCGGAATGCTTGCCAAACACTGCCGAGGGGCGACCCCGCTTAGAAAAATTTTCGTTAATTGAAAAACCTTATTTCTAAAATGTTGATGGGTTGTTGTTGTTGTTGTTGTAGCAATGCTCGCCCCACCTAATAGCCGCGACCGATCACAAATTGTCATCAATATCCTCTAACGGGAGTCCAAGGAAACTTGCAGTTTCAACAGGGGTGGACAATAAGGAAAGGGGTGTTAGAGGCGTTGGTTCCACATTACAATTGAAGAGATGGTTGGTGTCATGTGGGGACACATTGCAAGCGGGGCATACATTTTGTATGTCGGGGTTGATTCTGGATAGGTAAGAGTTTAACCTGTTACAGTATTCAGAACGAAGTTGAGCAAGAGTGACACGCGTTTCCCTGGGGAGTACGCGTTCCTCTTCCGCAAGTTTTGGATAATTTTCGTTAAGTACTGGATTCACCGGGCAATTCCCGGCATAAAGGTCCGACGCCTGTTTATGGAGTTCACCAAGTACCTGCTTGTGTTTTTTCACTTCATACGGCTGGGTTCTCAGGTGCCGTATTTCCTCAAAATGCTTACGGAGATGACTCCTTAAGCCCCTAGGCGGGGCTGGTTCATCAGTCAGATGTCTGTTGGGATGCCCAGGTTTCTGGGTATTCAACAGGAACTGTTTGGTCAGCATCTCATTTCTGTCCCTGATGGGGAGTATTCTCGCCTCATTATGCAGATGGTGTTCTGGGGACATAAGAAGACAGCCCGTGGCGATTCTGAGAGCAGTATTTTGGCAGGCCTGTAGTTTCTTCCAGTGGGTGATTTTTAGGCTTGGCGAACATATGGGTGACGCGTAGCACGTAATCGACTGGCTAATTGTTTTGTATGTAGTCATGAGCGTTTCTTTATCTTTTCCCCAAGTACTGCCAGCGAGGGATTTGAGGATTTTGTTACGGCTCTGAATTCTGGGAACAATTGCGGCTGCGTGCTCACCAAAATGTAGATCCTGATCAAACGTCACACCCAAGATTTTGGGGTGTCGGACAGTCGGTAGCGTAGTGCCATCGACGTGGATATTCAAAATGGTCGACATTTGGGGCGTCCATGTTGTAAGTAAGGTCGCGGAAGATTTAGTCGGTGATAATGCCAGGTTTCGCGAAGCGAAAAAACTGGAGAGATCAGGGAGGTAGCCTTTTATTTTATTGCATAGCGCATCGATCTTTGGGCCTGGGCCTGTGGCCATTATTGTGCAGTCATCGGCGTAGAAAACGATTGTGACTCCTTCCGGTGGTGAAGGTAACTTAGATATGTAGAAATTAAACAAAAGTGGGGATAGGACACCACCCTGTGGCACCCCCTGTTTAATTTTCCTTGGTTTTGATGTTTCGTTTCTAAATTGCACCGATGCCTGCCGACCACCCTGATAATTTGCGGTCCACCTTTTAAGACATGGGGGAAGGGTAGACCCTTCCAGGTCCTGCAGTAACGAGCCATGGTTGACCGTATCAAAAGCTTTTGATAGGTCTAGCGCTAAGAGTACTGTTCTATGGTGGGGGTATTGATTTAAGCCGCAATTTATCTGTTTATGTGCGCGTCTATTGGCTCTCCGTCTATTTTTGTCGACCGTAGGATGCATTATATATTGTCGGCAGAAAGCGCTCGCGCATTTTTTCGCGTCCGACAGCACTTTGTCGCCAAAGGCGATGGAAACTTTGTCTTTGTGCTTAGTCGGATTCGATAGGGACTTTACGGTGGACCAGAGTTTAGCCACACCGGTAGAGAGGTTACAACCTCTTAGGTGCTCCTCCCATTTCGCCCGCTTGTGTTCATCTACAAGCAGTCTGATGCGTTGGTTTATATCCCTTATTTGGGGGTCGCCTGGGTCAAGCTGTCTTATAAGGTCACGTTCTCTCGCTAAGTTTGCGGCCTCTGCCGGGAAGTGGGGCCGGATTTCGGGAATTCTCCCGGCGGGAATGAAATGTGCCGAGGCGGATTTAATGACCTTACGGAAGGCACGCTCCCCTTGGCGGGCATCAGTCGGGATAGGGAGGGCAGCTAGGGGGCTGTCTGTACAGGATTTATATTCTTCCCACTTTCCTTTATTGAAGTTTATGAAAGTGGGTTTTTCAGTGACGATGAAGTCGGCGTTACGCTCAAGCGAAATAAGTATGGGCAGGTGGTCGGATGCCAATGTTACCATCGGCTGCCAGTTGACGCAGTTTACGAGTTCTACGCTAACGATTGAGATATCTGGCGAGCTGTGACAGCTTCCTACCATACGTGTGGGGGCGTCTCCGTTTATTGTGCAGAACGTCGTTTCTTCTATTTGATCCGCCAACATCTCACCCCTACTGTCCGCCCGCAAGTTTGAATGCCATAGATCATTATGGGCATTGAAATCGCCTAAGATAATGCGATTGTTGCCAGTGAGTAAGGCCCTGATATTAGGGCGGTATCCACTGGGGCAACAGGTGGCAGGAGGGATGTAGATGTTGATGATTTCTAGGTTTGCATCGCCTGACCGGACAGATAGGCCTTGACGTTCTAAGACATGGTCCCTGCGGTCGATGCCAGGATCAAATATACAATATTGCACAGAGTGGTGTATGATAAACGCGAGACCGCCTCCATTTCCGCTCTCGCGGTCTTTCCTGTGGACGTTATACCCAGAGCAGGTCTGCAATGCAGATCTTGCTGTGAGTTTAGTCTCTTGAATCGCAGCAATGCGGATGTTGTACCGCTTCATGAAATCGACTATCTCCGTAATCTTCCCAGTTAGTCCATTACAGTTTAACTGCAGAATTCTGAAGTGCATAAGGGGAGACGTCGCCACTCTGGGGGTAAGTGACGGGTGACTACGCCTGGGTTGGGGAAGGCCAGGACGCAATTGTTGTTGTGGCCCTAGGACTGGGCGTCCTTGGGCAAGCATTGGGGTACCCGGATGATTTGGGTTTGCGACCTGGCAACATGGCGCGATGAAACCCGTCGGGGGGTTGCCGTCGCGGAGACCAGAACATCTAGGGAAGTGGCACCACCCAAGGCAGGAGCTGCATTGGGCGGATGTCGCAAACATATATATTCTGTGCTGGCAAACGGTGCAAACGGAGGTAGGGACTAAGAGTCTGTTTCGCTGAACTACACGATTGCTGCCGGAAACGAGGGGGGAGAAGACGGGGCAGGTACTGTTGCTCAGCATTGCTTCCGACTCTACTACGAAGATTATAGTTATGAGTGGTAGCAGCTGTTTGAGTTGTTGGCGCCGTGGGGTGCGAGCAGCAGTGGGTACTTGTTGTGGCTTGCTGAGCAGCGGGGCTGCTGGAAGGTAGTGGGGGGGGGGGGGGGGGGGGGGGCTTAGACGTAGACTACGGGTCGCCCTTGGGCGTGAACAGCAAGGAGCCACAAAAGATTTATAAAAGTTACGTGGACGTCGGGTTTTGGGATCAAGCCCAGAACAACCTGTCCGATGCAAACATCCCTTGCACGAGACACACTGAACAGAGTATGACCGTCCTAAAAAGATTCTTTTCCGGCAGATTCAGCAAAACCATTTCTCAGGGCCGGGGTCAGGAGACGGACCCGGATTGGATTCGATGCCTTCCCGGAGTAAGAGGATATGGAGCAGTCCTGTTGCAAGGAGCTGGTGGGAGGATGAAAATTTGTGGGAGAGACGAAACAAATTAGATGGGGTCACACTGAAATGACAGTCCTTGTTCGGGAAAAATCCCAAGTCGCTCCGGTACATAGAACCGACTGCCTTGGGGTGTGAACCCAGGGCATTCGGTGTGGTAGGCGGAGTACGCTAACATCACACCACGGTAGCCGCCAATTTTACAATCAAATGAAATTTGTTTTAGTAGGTCATGAAAAAAAAAACTTAAAAATCAAAGTCGAAAAAAAGTAAAAAAAATGATATATATATATATATATATAATTGGCGGATTTTGCCTACTGGTATAGCGGATATATTCTACTAATTTTTGGCTGCAAAACTTTTGCAGGAAAATGAACGGTAAGAAAATTTCCGCAATATTCATATGTATATTTATGTGGATATATATATATATACTAGCGGCCCGGTACCTACTTCGCTACGTATAAAGTGAAATATTAAATCAAACTCATTTATTTCAAAAAAATATATATATTTTGTTATTTGCTAGCTATTTTAAAACTTAATCCAAAACATTTGGATAAACAATATTTTTTGTTTTTCCATTTTGAGCATGAATAAACAAACGGCTGGGGGTACCGACTTTGGAACAGGCAACATAAAGTTGGCCATGTGAAAAACATGATTCCTCCAAATTCACACCAAAAACGTTAAGTGTTTGCCCTTGGGCTTTGTTGATGGACATCGCAAATAATAAACGCACAGGATATTGTAATCGTTTCAATTCAAATGGCATATCAGTTGTAATCATAGGGAGACGCGGTATTAAACAAACTTCTCCTTTTGATTTACCAGTTAAGATCGTAGCTTCAATCAAATTTGGCAGTAAATTTTTCACTGCCAATCTGGTGCCATTACACATTTTTGGTGCATTAATATTTCGCAATAATATAATCAAAGAACCCACTTTCAGATTCAAACAATGCGGTGGCATACCAGCCGGTTCTAATGAATTTAAAAATTAAATTGGATAATTCATTGCCTCATCTTGATTCATAGCACTGTCAATTGATTTATATGTCGTAACTACATCTGGGAGTCTTGCTTGAATTTGAAAATTAATGGCATTTATATGAATGTTTTCGGTGCTAAAATGGCGCGTTCTCTCAACCAATCATGATTTCTGTAATTTTGAAGAATATTTGGAAAAACACATTCAATAAATTCATCTATCGATTTCGTAGTTGTACTAAATTCTTCGGTACAGTGATCAATCCGTTGGTTCTGTCGATTTGTATTTTGCCATCACCAATTTCTAACAATTGTTTTGAAAACTCATGGGCAGCTGGATCATTTTGTAGGTGAATAGGCATATTAATGTTCAGTGTAAATTTTTTTACATATCTCCAAAGAACTGATGACTTCAAACAGGCATTTATTTCATCAGCAGGAGTTGATCGAGGAACGACAGGCAATGTTTGTCGAAAATCCCCTGACAGTAATATCAAATCACCACCAAAAACTGTTGATTACCACGTAAATCTTGCATTGTTCGATTAAATGCTTCTAGTAGTTTTTTATTCGCCATTGTACACTCATCCCATAAAATAATTGACGTCAATCACAGAACTTTTGCCATAGCAGAATTTCTTGAAATATTGCAAGTTGGAGTTTCAATTACCTGTACATTCAATGGCAATTTTAATGCAGAGTGTGCTGTCCGACCACCTTCTAATAATGTAGCAGCAATTCCCGAAGATGCAAGTGCCAATGCAATTTTCTGTTCCGATCGAATAGTCGCTAAAATCAGTGATATAACGAATGTTTTGCCTGTACCACCAGGTGCATCCAAGAAATATAATCCAACTGCATTTTTGGAAATGGCTTGCATGATTGTGTCATATACATGTTTTTGCTGAATATTCATTTTGGTTATATTCGATTGTAAAATAAACGCAAATCATTAGAATTGAATTCCTGCTCACGTTGCAATTCACGATCAAACAGATCATACATCTCATGATTTGGTGCGATCATACCCAATTGTACAAATGTTTTATTTGCAATCGTTAGACACATATCTTCAATTATTGTCAAAGCTTCGTTGTACATTTCCAAAGTTATCAACAAATCAGGATTTCTTGTATGATGACGCATACGAATTAAAATATCTTCTGTAATATAATGTTTATACTTGTTCCATAATTCAAGTGGATTTGATAGCATACATGTTGATAATATAATGGCAAATAGCATTCGTATTGGTTGAGGATGAGCCGAAATAGATGCATCATGAAGTGTTGAATCCCAATGTGCATCATCCTCCAACAAATGCAAAAGTTGGCATGCTTCACGGTAGGTTTGACACAAATGACCGTTGACTGTTCTCAATTCTTCAAATGATTTTGGGCCATTCACGTTAACTAATAACAATCTCAAATAAAACCCTCAACATTGTTTGGATGTACTGTATATATTCTCCCAATTGCATCTGTTTGGAAAATCCCAGGATGCCCATGAACTGCTGTTCCTTGTTTACGTCTATGAAATTTTTTCGAAGACACATTCCATGTGTAATACTGAGGCACTTCAGAATACAACAAAGTTATCGCAAATGTATCAGTTTCGCATAATTTGAAAAAAGCTGTTAACGTAGTTGCTGGTGGTTGTGATGCTCTTTTCAATACATTTGCTACATTAAAATAAACACGTTGGCCATTCTCAAGATGTACAGCCAAGTGAACAACCGCAGGATGTCTTTCGTGCATTGGAAACGACATAATCTTCCAGACGGCTCCATTGATATTAATATAGCGCCTCATTTGGTACTGAGTAATTTCATCATTTGTATTATCACCAGCAACAGCGAAAATTGCCATATCGCTCCCTTTATTTACATACTTGCAAATATATTTAATGGGTTTCACAGAATTACAATATTCCCCATTTATATGAGCATTGAATATTTTCGATAATAATGGACAATATGGAACCACCCAACGATTATCAACTTCAACTTCCTGGTTATGCATTCTAATGGTTGCCGTTTTGCCATTATCATTTGGTGATCTACGTCGATACAACAGATATCCGTCATTGCGCGTTATTGTGTCTGAAGTAAATTGCCTTGGGTATCGTTTCGAACACTTTTCATCAATCATACATGGTGAATTCACATTTAGTTCACCGCACGGTCCATGTATCATGTTTTTAACGACAACTTGAAATAACTCAGGATCAGCAGTGTGATCAGGAATTTCAGCTGATATAAGGTTATCGATTTGATCCGGAGTTATTTTTTGTACCAGCAAAATTAGTATATGTGCGTGTGGCAATCCCTTTTTTGCCATTCGATGGGGACATATGGCAACGCACCTCCCCAAATACATATAATTTCACAATTAAATCCATAAGTGCTTTATATTTTTGCCGAAAAACACGCGCAGTAATGTCATGACGATCGGTTGTCGACTGGCCTGCAAATAAATTGTTTTTGATGTCATCCCACTGCGGATTACATGCAAATGTAATGAACAGATCCGGTCGGCCGTATTTTCGTACATAACACATTTCGTCTTGTGCATATTCGTTCATATTCCGTGGGCTACCAATATACGAAGATGGCAATATAGTTAAACGTCCGATGTCATTAATATTAGCATCATTCGCTACCGCATCTTGCAAATGAATATGTTGTTCAGTTCTTAATTTTGCTTGGTTGAAACGAATAAAATTAAGACGTTCTGTTTCTATTTTGGCATACATATCAACCATGTACTGATGATATGGTTTACCACATCTCAAGATATATAATTTTGTTCTTGTGGACAAACCATCAATCGATACAAATAAAAATTCATGGCAATAACTTTTTCTGTACATGTAGATCTCAAAATAAGGGCAAAATGTGACTTAAGAAATTTATACAAATGATGAAATGTCAACACACTGAATATGTTATTTACCTGTTCGTGGATCAATAATTGGTATATTGACATGGTAGCCATCGCCACCTTTCCAACGCAATATTGGGCATTGTAATGCGTCGTAACTACGATGAAGTTCCGAAACACGTTGCAATTGCTCATTTCTGCGATGAAGTATAATATCACGGGATTGAAACTGATCACCAAGAATTACAATTGCAACCTCATCAATTGTCGGAGCATTGAATCGCCTTTCATGGTCTCCAAAAGTTGTTTATCAGCCCTTATTACGATTTTGTGATTATCAGACGGCATACGATCGAGAGCAATTTTGAACAATTGAACTAATGCGTTATCCTGATGGAAAAACCTTTGTAGCTCACAAATAATTTGTCGTCTTGTATTCAAAGCAATTGCACAACGTTGATCCAATTTACGATTTTCATCACCAATAAAATAAATTTGCAAAAATTTATAATCAGCGTCGGGGTATGGCAATAACGAACCAGTTGATTATTTATTTGGCCCTGAATTTGCAACATGTATTCAATTTTAGGTATATGTTGCATAATAATTTTCAAAACTATAAAATACTTTTATGATTCAGATTGATTACGACAATCCTGTTTAAGTATTTACCTTAAACGTCGGCATAAAATTATCTCTAATAATGTTAGTAGCACCAAAAGAAGTCATTTGAAATGCCGAATTGTATTGTTGAATATGATTCAAAAATAGCTTCGAATTTCACAACGTGGACATATTGCGTCCATTATTCCATATATATCCGTACATACTGTAACCAATCTGACTGTTGTAATTAAAAGCAGCACGCATAATTTCAGGTACAACATATCTATTTCGTGCGATGCATTAGCTTGTGCTCGTTCATCTGGAATCTGCCATCACCTTTGTAATGCCGCAGTATTTGCATGACGCGTTCGACGACATATATTTCTTCGTGTGGGTCGTGGCATTTTTCTTTCAATTAAAAAAGAATAAATTAAATTTTAAAAAATGTCTAAATTAATACTGGTACCCCATATGTTTTTTCAAATAAGGAAACACACATGCATTCGTGTAATTGACTTCAACAGTTCAAAACTTACCGTTTTTTGCTATGCAATTCGCTTTGCGCTATATTTCTTCTTTTCACAAATTCACACAAACTTCAATAATTATTAAACAAAAACACTATTTGCATTTTTATGTAATAATTTGCACCGCGGTAATTTCGGACACTACTGAACGTATTGGGCTGCTTCGTTTATTCTGGTAACGAATGGTGTTGAGTGAAAAGAAGACGCTCCAGCGATGTTTACACTCCAATGTCATTTATTCTCCTAATTTGAATTTTCTTAATGATAAGAGCCAAAGCTCTATATACCTATATATACAAAATATTCATGTATTTCTCTATGCAAAAAAAAAATGCACCGTAGTATTGTTCGATGTCTTTTCAAAGCCTACTTTGTTTGTCGATCTGCCTGCTACATACATACATGTTGATATAAATATAATGCAAGTAAGTTTGTAGGTGGGAATAATAAGTAAGCTAGTTAAGACGAAAGTACATAAAGTTTGAGAGCGAAAGAGCGTATCTAAGTAGGTAACAAATGGTTTAGTAAATGACTAAACTATTATTGATGTACGTATGTTAATAGGAAAACGTATAATCCGCAGGCTAAGTGGGATGAATCTGACCAAACAAATGGGTTTTTGGTGTATTTTTCAAAATAATTTCACCATACATTGAGCGCTTTTCAGCGCCTTAAGGTAAAAATATTATATTGTTATGTGATTGAATATACTATTTTAACTGGTTGTAGTACATAAGAATGCAATGTCTTAACCTGAAGGCGAGTTCCCAATTGGTCTATATCTCGAGTTCTTAGTTACCCAGCGAAAAGCAAAGCCCTCTTTTCATTAGCATTTATCAACAACTTACAATGGACACTCATGTGGTTCAAACACATCCTAGCGTTATCCGGGTCCACGTTTTGGTCTATATCTCGAGATTCTAGTCACGGAGGGGCATGAAAAATAATCTATACTATAGCAATCATCAACACCTCCCATTTGCTACCCATATTGTACAAACACATCCTAAAGTTATCCGGGTCTACGTTTTGGTCTATATCTCGAGACCCTAATCACGGAGCGGCATGAAAAATAATCTATACTATAGCAATCATCCACAGCTCCCATTTGCTACCCATATTGTACAAACACATCCTAAAGTTATCCCGGTCCACGTTTTGGTCTATATCTTGAGACCCTAGCCACGGAGCAGCATGAAAAATACTCTACACTATAGCATTCATCAACAGCTTCCATTTGATACCCATATTGTACAAACACATCCTAGGGTTACCCGGGTCCACGTTTTGGCCTATATCTCGAGATCCTGGTATCCGATTCTTAAAATAACACAAACCATCTACTGAATAGTCAGAACAAAGCCTAAAAATTTGGTTTGGATAGGTGAGCCCGTTCTTGAGTTATAAAATCACAACGAAAAATGGCATTCATTTTTATATATATAGATGTTTTGCAGTTTACAAAATAATATAACTTTTGTAGGAAAAAGTTTTATTATTTTTTATATTTTTTATGAAAAAATAAAAAACTGCCTACTCACCAATTCCTGTATGTTTTGTTGCTCCTTATATTGTTGTTGTTATGTGGCTTGTTGATTGTTGCTTAGCTGGGCTGTTGTTGCCGCTGCTTGGCTGCTGGGTAAAGATGATTTTTGATTTTGATGATCTTTTTTTTTTAATATGAGTGTTATTTTGTATATATTTTTTGGGGTTTAACCAAGCACTTTGAAAATTGTTTTAAATATGCGTTTTTATGTGTATATATATAGTATATATATATATGTATCTATATTTTATTTGCTTTTTACCAAAAACTTTGTTTTTTTGCAATTATATTTTTTGTCACTTTTTTTCGACTAATTTTTTCCAATTTTTTTTCTTTCCACTCAATTTATATTTGTTCTATAGTTATGTTTTTTCGTATGTTTTTTTAAATTAAAAAAAATTTCCCAATTTTTTGTAAATATGTAGCGTATGTGTTTTTTTTTTTTTCCAGCAAAGCACTCTGAAACTTTATGCGGTTTCGTTTATCCAAATGTAGTTTTTTGTGCAGTTTTCTTTTATAGCACTTGTATCCGGCTCGAAGAACCATGAACAAATCTGGTCTTCCTTCGCTACACTCTTCACTTCGCTAAATAAAAAGCGTTTAGGGTTTTATTTAAAACGTTATAAAAATTCCCTTTGTTTTTTATTATTTAATAATTCAGTAATTAACTTGGTATAAAAAAGGATGTTCAAACGCACAACTACAACTTTCTGATGACAAGCTTTATGTTCACGATAATAATAAACTTATGTTCGAAATATACATAAATATGCAAAAGGAGCGCGTCCGCGTTTTCCCGTTTATAGTGCTAGACTGACTTTGTTGCAATTTGTTGATGGCGATTCTCCTTCGTAGGTGTTGGCGCTTCCAGTTCACTGCGCACGGCTGCGCGTAAGGGTGGCGCAGGCCACCGTCTCATCTGACTGAAATTACCCTTCATTCCTTTTTGTATAGGTTGTAGTGAGTTGTAAATAAAGTTAAACGAACATATAATTTGAGTAGCGCTTATGTTCAGTGCAGACATCAGATTGATGCTTTATTAACAAATGCTTTCTCTTTTATAGGAATTTTACTTACAATACTATTACAATATTTTTGTACCATACTTACACACTAAAAATAACTACATACTATTTCTATATACCTATTCAGTAGAATATTCTTATTACCTAACTATGTAATAATGTTTGGTCAGTCGCACCGACAAACCGACCCTGTCGATCAGTCATGCTGATCAATACGTGAGCTAGTCAGTGTGACGCTTATGGGTTAAGCAACTGTAAACGGATACGGCTCCCCGCAGGGTTCAATATAACTTATCTATGCCGCTATGAGTAGTTTGTGTGTGGTCGAAAGTGAAATTCATTTGCTTGTGCATTCCAAGGTAGACCTATTCTGGCATTTACATAAATACAAATATCTTGTATTGTGGTAATGCAACACCATCTACCTTTAAGAAGGATCACATACCCTTGAGAACAATTGTATGTGATTCTTAAAGTGACTTAATGACCCATTTAGAATTTACAAAATTTTAATTGCTTTGATATTGTAATTTATTGTCTTGCGGTAATTTGATATTGAGCGTGAAGAGTTTGTTTACTTTTTTATATATCTGTTTACATTTGCTTGCCATGTGTAAATTTTTGTGCTGACACATTTTTTTTTTGTTCTTTGTTGTACATTTTTTCTTTAATATGTTTTGAAGTATAATATACACACACATCAGAATTTTAAGTGTGTCGACCCACTTAAAATCCATTTATGTTGACAAATTTATTATGAAGTAACTGTCACTTGATGCCAACATGGATTTGTATTTATTATTTCTTTTGTTTATTTACATTTTCTTTCTTACATATCTATGGTGTTGAGTAAATTGGAATTGTTTTGGTTTTTTTTCAAATCATATGTGTTACTAGTAAAAGTTCTATACTAGTTTAAGCCTATTTTTATGGATTACTATTTCTCTTACTTTGTTTGTACAATCTCTATTTCCTATCCTATTAGGTATTAACGTATCATTATTATTTCTATCTATACTTTTTACTTTATAACTTCCTTTGTATTTATTATCTAGCTTATGATATGCTTCTTCTCTAACTAACACTAGGTCGCCTTATTTTATTTCCTTACTGGCGCTACTTTTATCATAATTAACTTTTTGTTTTTTTAGCTTCTTTCACTAATTTTCTAGCTCGCTGTTTTACTATTTGAAGTCTATATTTAACGTCCTTGTCATAAGCTTCGTGATTATACAATGGGCTTATTTTATTTTCGTCTAGGAATTCGTAGGTCGGGGGGTTTTTCGGGAATATAAGCTCGAAAGGACAATACCCGTGTACGGTCGATGGGGTTGTGTTGTAAGAGTACGCGAAATACTTGAGGTATTCATCCCTATCATTTTTGTCACTGGATATGTATGAACGTACATATTCATTAAACGTTCTATAACTACGCTCTACAGTGGCCAAAGTTTGATAATGGTATGATGTTGAGTTTTTGTGCTCAACTTTTAGCAATTTGCACAGTCCTCCGAATAAGTTATTTTTGTATTCGGTTCCCATATCTGTTGGGATTGTTTTCATGGGACCATAAATCAAAATGAAATGCTCGAGTATAGCTTTAGCAACTGTTATCGCATGTTTGCTCGGGACTGGGATTGTTACCAAATATTTGGTGAGATCGCATATAATGGTAACTGCGTATTCGTTTCCATTTATCAATTTCGGTAATGGTCTGACCTTATCGATCTGTACAATATCAAAAGCCTTCGGAGGTGTCTCCGTTATTGTCATTGGTTCCTTTATATACTTATTAACCTTATTCTTCTTGCAGTGGATGCAGTTATTTACGTATTTCTTTATGTCACCTCGCATATTTTTCCAGCTAAGCTTTGTTTGATTTTCTTTATCATGCTATTTATTCCTGGGTGGCCACCACTAATAGGATCGTCATGATAGTTCTGCAGAATTTCTTTAATTTTCCCGGGATTAGTCACGTACATAACATCTGGGGTTAGTGCAAATGTTAATTTTTTGAGAACCCTGTTTCCTATTTCAATAAATTTGCCTACTCGAGTATAATTACTTTAAACAATTTGTGCCCTAAGGACAACTGTATTTTTTCAAGCCCTAAATTGGCGGCTCCTTTTTCAAGCCTGATAAAGAATTGTCCTAAGTCAATTTTATCATCTACAATTAGGTTGCTTGCATTTATAGTGCTACAAATTTTCTTTCCCTTTTTATACTCAGTTGAGCAGAGCTCACAGAGTATATTAACTTTGATTGGATAACGGTTGGTTGTACATATATAAAGGAATCGAGATAGATATAGACTTCCATATATCAAAATCATCAGTATCGAAAAAAAAATCGATTGAGCCTTGTCCGTCCGTCCGTCCGTCCGTCTGTCCGTTAACACGATAACTTGAGTAAATTTTGAGGTATCTTGATGAAATTTGGTATATAGGTTCCTGGGCACTCATTTCAGATCGCTATTTAAAATGAACGATATCGGACAATAACCACGCCCACTTTTTCGATATCGAAAATTTCGAAAAATCGAAAAAGTGCGATAATTCCGTACCAAATACGGATAAAGCGATCAAACTTGGTAGGTGAGTTGAACTTATTACGCAGAGTAGAAAACTAGTAAAATTTTTGACAATGGGCGTGGCACCGCCCACTTTTAAAAGAAGGTAATTTAGAAGTTTTGCAAGCTGTAATTTGGCAGTGGTTGAAGATATCATGATGAAATTTGGCAGGAACGTTACAATTATTACTATATGCCTGTTTAATAAAAATTAGCAAAATCGGAGAACGACCACGACCACTTTTAAAAAAAATTTTTTTTTTAAATTCAAATTTTAAAAGAAAAGTTAATATCTTTACAGTATATAAGTAAATTATGTCAACATTCAACTCCAGTAATGATATAGTGCAACAAAATACAAAAATAAAAGAAAATTTCAAAATGGGCGTGGCTCGCCCTTTTTCATTTAATTTGTCTAGGATACTTTTAATGCCATAAGTCGAACAAACATTTACCAATCCATGTGAAATTTGGCAGAGGCTTAGATTCTAGGACGATAACTGTTTTCTGTGAAGAAGGGCGAAATCGGTTGAAGCCACGCCCAGTTTTTATACACAGTCGACCGTCTGTCGTTCCGCTCGGCCGTTAACACGATAACTTGAGCAAAAATCGATATATCTTTACTAAACGCAGTTGACGTACTTATCTGAACTCACTTTGTATTGGTGTAAAAAATGGCCGAAATCCGACTATGACCACGCCCACTTTTTCGATATCGAAAATTACGAAAAATGAAAAAAATGCCATAATTATATACCAAATACGAAAAAAGGGATGAAACATGGTAGTTGTATTGGTCTATTGACGCAAAATATAACTTTAGAAAAAAACTTGGTAAAATGGGTGTGACACCTACCATATTAAGTAGAAGAAAATGAAAAAGTTTTGCAGGGCGAAATCAAAAGCCCTTGGAATATTGGAAGGAATACTGTTCGTGGTATTACATATATAAATAAATTAGCGGTACCCGACAGATGATGTTCTGGATCACCCTGGTCCACATTTGGTCGATATCTCGAAAACGCCTTCACATATACAACTAAGGGCCACTCCCTTTTAAAACCCTCATTAATACCTTTAATTTGATACCCATATCGTACAAACACATTCTAAAGTCACCCCTGGTCCACGTTTATGGCAATATCGCGAAAAGGCGTCCACATATAGAACTAAGGCCCACTCCTTTTTAAAATACTCATTAACACCTTTCATTTGATACCCATATCGTACAAACAAATTTTAGATCGCCCCTGGTCCACCTTTATGGCGATATTTCGAAAAGGCGTCCACCTTAAGAACTAAAGCCCACGCCCTTTTAAAATACTCATTAACACCTTTCATTTGATACTCATATCGTACAAACAAATTCTAGAGTCACCCCTGGTCCACGTTTATGGTGATATCTCGAAAAGGCATCCACCTATAGAAATAAGGCCCACGCCCTTTTAGAATACTCATTAACACCTTTCATTTGATACCCATATAGTACAAACAAATTCTAGAGTCACCCCTGGTCCACGTTTATGGCGATATCTCGAAAAGGCGTCCACATATAGAACTAAGGCCCACTCCTTTTTAAAATACTCATCAACACCTTTAATTTGATACCCATATCGTACAAACAAATTCTAGAGTCACCCCTGGTCCACCTTTATGGCGATATTTCGAAAAGGCGTCCACCTATAGAACTAAGGCGCTCACCATTTTAAAATACTCATTAACACCTTTCATTTGATACCCATATCGTACAAACAAATTCTAGAGTCACCCCTGGTCCACGTTTATGGTGATATCTCGAAAAGGCGTCCACCTATAGAACTAAGGCCCACTCCCTTTTAAAACACTTATTAACACCTTTCGTTTGATACCCATATTGTACAAACGCATTCTAGAGTCAAACCTGGTCCACTTTTATAACGATATTCCGAAAAGGCGTCCACCTATAGAACTAAGGCCCACTTCCTTTCAAAATACTCATTAACACCATTCATTTGATACCCATATAGTACAAACAAATTCTAGAGTCACCCCTAGTCCACCTTTATGGCGATATTTCGAAAAGGCGTCCATCTATAGAACTAAGGACCACGCCCTTTTAAAATACTCATTAACACCTTTCATTTGATACCCATATTGTACAAACGCATTCTAGAGTCACCCCTGGTCCACTTTTATAACGATATTCCGAAAAGGCGTCCACCTATAGAACTAAGGCCCACTCCGTTTTAAAACACTTATTAACACCTTTCGTTTGATACCCATATAATACAAACGCATTCTAAAGTCAACCCTGGTCCACTTTTATAACGATATTCCGAAAAGGCGTCCATCTATAGAACTAAAGCCCACTCCCTTTCATTTGATACCCATATAGTACAAACAAATTCTAGAGTCACCCCTGGTCCACCTTTATGGCGATATCTCCAAGAGGCGTCCACATATAGAACTAAGGCAATACGTGAGCTAGTCAGTGTGACGCTTATGGGTTAAGCAACTGTAAACGGATACGGCTCCCCGCAGTGTTCAATATAACTTATCTATGCCGCTATGAGTAGTTTGTGTGTGGTCGAAAGTGAAATTCATTTGCTTGTGCATTCCAAGGTAGACCTATTCTGGCATTTACATAAATACAAATATCTTGTATTGTGGTAATGCAACACCATCTACCTTTAAGAAGGATCACATACCCTTGAGAACAATTGTGTGTGATTCTTAAAGTGACTTAATGACCCATTTAGAATTTACAAAATTTTAATTGCTTTGATATTGTAATTTATTGTCTTGCGGTAATTTGATATTGAGCGTGAAGAGTTTGTTTACTTTTTTATATATCTGTTTACATTTGCTTGCCATGTGTAAATTTTTGTGCTGACACATTTTTTTTTTTTGTTCTTTGTTTGTACATTTTTTCTTTAATATGTTTTGAAGTATAATATATATATATGTATATTTGTATGGTTATGCGCTTGTGATTGTGAATAATGTTTTGCATCAAGTGTTATTGACATTTGTTTTTACACATCAGAATTTTAAGTGTGTCGACCCACTTAAAATCCATTTATGTTGACAAATTTATTATGAAGTAACTGTCACTTGATGCCAACATGGATTTGTATTTATTATTTCTTTTGTTTATTTACATTTTCTTTCTTACATATCTATGGTGTTGAGTAAATTGGAATTGTTTTGGTTTTTTTTTCAAATCATATGTGTTACTAGTAAAAGTTCTATACTAGTTTAAGCCTATTTTTATGGATTACTATTTCTCTTACTTTGTTTGTACAATCTCTATTTCCCATCCTATTAGGTATTAACGTATCATTATTATTTCTATCTATACTTTTTACTTTATAACTTCCTTTGTATTTATTATCTAGCTTATGATATGCTTCTTCTCTAACTAACACTAGGTCGCCTTATTTTATTTCCTTACTGGCGCTACTTTTATCATAATTAACTTTTTGTTTTTTTAGCTTCTTTCACTAATTTTCTAGCTCGCTGTTTTACTATTTGAAGTCTATATTTAACGTCCTTGTCATAAGCTTCGTGATTATAAAATGGGCTTATTTTATTTTAGTCTAGGAATTCGTAGGTCGGGGGGTTTTTCGGGAATATAAGCTCGAAAGGACAATACCCGTGTACGGTCGATGGGGTTGTGTTGTAACAGTACGCGAAATACTTGAGGTATTCATCCCTATCATTTTTGTCACTGGATATGTATGAACGTACATATTCATTAAACGTTCTATAACTACGCTCTACAGTGGCCAAAGTTTGATAATGGTATGGTGTTGAGTTTTTGTGCTCAACTTTTAGCAATTTGCACAGTCCTCCGAATAAGTTATTTTTGTATTCGGTTCCCATATCTGTTGGGATTGTTTTCATGGGACCATAAATCAAAATGAAATGCTCGAGTATAGCTTTAGCAACTGTTATCGCATGTTTGCTCGGGACTGGGATTGTTACCAAATATTTGGTGAGATCGCATATAATGGTAACTGCGTATTCGTTTCCATTTATCAATTTCGGTAATGGTCTGACCTTATCGATCTGTACAATATCAAAAGCCTTCGGAGGTGTCTCCGTTATTGTCATTGGTTCCTTTATATACTTATTAACCTTATTCTTCTTGCAGTGGATGCAGTTATTTACGTATTTCTTTATGTCACCTCGCATATTTTTCCAGCTAAGTTTTGTTTGATTTTCTTTATCATGCTATTTATTCCTGGGTGGCCACCACTAATAGGATCGTCATGATAGTTCTGCAGAATTTCTTTAATTTTCCCGGGATTAGTCACGTACATAACATCTGGGGTTAGTGCAAATGTTAATTTTTTGAGAACCCTGTTTCCTATTTCAATAAATTTGCCTACTCGAGTATAATTACTTTAAACAATTTGTGCCCTAGGGACAACTGTATTTTTTCAAGCCCTAAATTGGCGGCTCCTTTTTCAAGCCTGATAAAGAATTGTCCTAAGTCAATTTTATCATCTACAATTAGGTTGCTTGCATTTATAGTGCTACAAATTTTCTTTCCCTTTTTATACTCAGTTGAGCAGAGCTCTCAGAGTATATTAACTTTGATTGGATAACGGTTGGTTGTACATATATAAAGGAATCGAGATAGATATAGACTTCCATATATCAAAATCACCAGTATCGAAAAAAAAATCGATTGAGCCTTGTCCGTCCGTCCGTCCGTCCGTCTGTCCGTTAACACGATAACTTGAGTAAATTTTGAGGTATCTTGATGAAATTTGGTATATAGGTTCCTGGGCACTCATTTCAGATCGCTATTTAAAATGAACGATATCGGACAATAACCACGCCCACTTTTTCGATATCGAAAATTTCGAAAAATCGAAAAAGTGCGATAATTCCGTACCAAATACGGATAAAGCGATGAAACTTGGTAGGTGAGTTGAACTTATTACGCAGAGTAGAAAACTAGTAAAATTTTTGACAATGGGCGTGGCACCGCCCACTTTTAAAAGAAGGTAATTTAGAAGTTTTGCAAGCTGTAATTTGGCAGTGGTTGAAGGTATCATGATGAAATTTGGCAGGAACGTTACAATTATTACTATATGCCTGTTTAATAAAAATTAGCAAAATCGGAGAACGACCACGACCACTTTTAAAAAAATTTTTTTTTTTAAATTCAAATTTTAAAAGAAAAGTTAATATCTTTACAGTATATAAGTAAATTATGTCAACATTCAACTCCAGTAATGATATGGTGCAACAAAATACAAAAATAAAAGAAAATTTCAAAATGGGCGTGGCTCGCCCTTTTTCATTTAATTTGTCTAGGATACTTTTAATGCCATAAGTCGAACAAAAATTTACCAATCCTTGTGAAATTTGGCAGAGGCTTAGATTCTATGACGATAACTGTTTTCTGTGAAGAAGGGCGAAATCGGTTGAAGCCACGCCCAGTTTTTATACACATTCGACCGTCTGTCGTTCCGCTCGGCCGTTAACACGATAACTTGAGCAAAAATCGATATATCTTTACTAAACGCAGTTGACGTACTTATCTGAACTCACTTTGTATTGGTGTAAAAAATGGCCGAAATCCGACTATGACCACGCCCACTTTTTCGATATCGAAAATTACGAAAAATGAAAAAAATGCCATAATTATATACCAAATACGAAAAAAGGGATGAAACATGGTAGTTGTATTGGTATATTGACGCAAAATATAACTTTAGAAAAAAACTTGGTAAAATGGGTGTGACACCTACCATATTAAGTAGAAGAAAATGAAAAAGTTTTGCAGGGCGAAATCAAAAGCCCTTGGAATATTGGAAGGAATACTGTTCGTGGTATTACATATATAAATAAATTAGCGGTACCCGACAGATGATGTTCTGGATCACCCTGGTCCACATTTGGTCGATATCTCGAAAACGCCTTCACATATACAACTAAGGGCCACTCCCTTTTAAAACCCTCATTAATACCTTTAATTTGATACCCATATCGTACAAACACATTCTAAAGTCACCCCTGGTCCACGTTTATGGCAATATCGCGAAAAGGCGTCCACATATAGAACTAAGGCCCACTCCTTTTTAAAATACTCATTAACACCTTTCATTTGATACCCATATCGTACAAACAAATTCTAGATCGCCCCTGGTCCACCTTTATGGCGATATTTCGAAAAGGCGTCCACCTTAAGAACTAAAGCCCACGCCCTTTTAAAATACTCATTAACACCTTTCATTTGATACTCATATCGTACAAACAAATTCTAGAGTCACCCCTGGTCCACGTTTATGGTGATATCTCGAAAAGGCATCCACCTATAGAAATAAGGCCCACGCCCTTTTAGAATACTCATTAACACCTTTCATTTGATACCCATATAGTACAAACAAATTCTAGAGTCACCCCTGGTCCACGTTTATGGCGATATCTCGAAAAGGCGTCCACATATAGAACTAAGGCCCACTCCTTTTTAAAATACTCATCAACACCTTTAATTTGATACCCATATCGTACAAACAAATTCTAGAGTCACCCCTGGTCCACCTTTATGGCGATATTTCGAAAAGGCGTCCACCTATAGAACTAAGGCGCTCGCCATTTTAAAATACTCATTAACACCTTTCATTTGATACCCATATCGTACAAACAAATTCTAGAGTCACCCCTGGTCCACGTTTATGGTGATATCTCGAAAAGGCATCCACCTATAGAACTAAGGCCCACGCCCTTTTAGAATACTCATTAGCACCTTTCATTTGATACCCATATCATACAAACAAATTCTAGAGTCACCCCTGGTCCACCTTTATGGCGATATCTCGAAAAGGCGTCCACCTATAGAACTAAGGCCCACTCCCTTTTAAAACACTTATTAACACCTTTCGTTTGATACCCATATTGTACAAACGCATTCTAGAGTCAACCCTGGTCCACTTTTATAACGATATTCCGAAAAGGCGTCCACCTACAGAACTAAGGCCCACTCCCTTTCAAAATACTCATTAACACCATTCATTTGATACCCATATAGTACAAACAAATTCTAGAGTCACCCCTAGTCCACCTTTATGGCGATATTTCGAAAAGGCGTCCACCTATAGAACTAAGGACCACGCCCTTTTAAAATACTCATTAACACCTTTCATTTGATACCCATATTGTACAAACGCATTCTAGAGTCACCCCTGGTCCACTTTTATAACGATATTCCGAAAAGGCGTCCACCTATAGAACTAAGGCCCACTCCCTTTCAAAATACTCATTAACACCATTCATTTGATACCCATATAGTACAAACAAATTCTAGAGTCACCCCTGGTCCACCTTTATAGCGATATCTCGAAAAGGCGTCCACCTATAGAACTAAGGCCCACGCCCTTTTAAAATACACATTAACACCTTTCATTTGATACCCATATTGTACAAACGCATTCTAGAGTCACCCCTGGTCCACTTTTATAACGATATTCCGAAAAGGCGTCCACCTATAGAACTAAGGCCCACTCCGTTTTAAAACACTTATTAACACCTTTCGTTTGATACCCATATAATACAAACGCATTCTAAAGTCAACCCTGGTCCACTTTTATAACGATATTCCGAAAAGGCGTCCATCTATAGAACTAAAGCCCACTCCCTTTCATTTGATACCCATATAGTACAAACAAATTCTAGAGTCACCCCTGGTCCACCTTTATGGCGATATCTCCAAGAGCCGTCCACATATAGAACTAAGACCCACGCCCTCTTAAAATACTCATTAATACCTTTCATTTGATACCCATATCGTACAAAATAAATTCTAGAGTCACCCCTGGTCCACCTTTATGGCGATATCTCGAAAAGGCGTCCATCTATAGAACTATGGTCCACTTCCTCTTAAAATAGTCTTTAATACCTTCCATTTGATACACATGTCATACAAACACATTCCAGGGTTACCCTAGGTCCTTTTTACAACATGGTGATTTTCCCTTACTTTGTCTCCACAGCTCTCAAATGAGTATGTAATGTTCGGTTACACCCGAACTTAGCCTTCCTTACTTGTTGAAATATAATTTCGGAGGATTGAAAATGAGCCTGACATATCTTATTACTTCAAATTTATTTAGCCTTTCATATATTTTGGGGTTCTCTGTGTGACTTTCTTCAGTTTTAATATTATTTTTGATATCTTTAGCTGCTGATATAGTTGTGACTTTCATTATTTTGCATGCTTCCACTGAGCTTTCTTTTAAATTTGTTATATTAATGCGAGAAAATGCGTCCGCGACGTGGTTTTCTTTTCCGGCAATATACTCCACTTCGAAATCATATTCTTCTAACTCGATTCTTACTCGTGATAACTTAGATGAAGGACTCTTCATCGAGAAAAGGTATGTTAAAGAGCGATGGTCGGTTTTAATTAGGAATTTTCTGCCATACACATATGGTCTGAAGAAGGTTATGGCCCAATGGATTGCTGCTAGTTCTTTTTCTATTGTAGTTTTGTTTGTTTCACCTTTTGTGAAGGATCTAGAAGCGTAATCAATTGGTAACTGTTTGCCATCGTTTTATTGGCTAAGGACTGCTCCGCAAGCATACCCACTAGCGTCTGTTGTTATGCAAAATTCTTTATTGAAGTCGGGGTATTGCAAAAGTTTTGGGCTTATTAATGCTTCCTTTAAGTAGACAAAAGCTTTTTGACATTCTTCTGTCCAGTCGAAGGAAACATTCTTTTTGCAAAGCCTAGTTAATTTTCTTGAGTACTCTGCGAAATTCGGTACAAATCTTCTGTAATAATTGCAGAACGCTACGAATCTTTTAGCTTCATCTGCTGTTTTTGGTGTTGGGTAGTTTTGAACTGTTTCAAATTTGTTTGGGTCGGGTAGTATTCCCTTGCTTGTGCATTTATGTCCTAAATAAGTTACCTCTTGACTGAAAAATAGGCATTTATCTGAATGTAATTTTAAGTTGGCCTTCCTACAAGCAGACAAAAAACATCTCTTAAATTTTTCAGCATGTGTTTTTCTGAACACCCTAGTACAACTAAATCATCCATATAGAGAAATGCTTGGGATGGTTTGAGGCCTGCAAATGCCAGTGTCATCATTCTTTGGAATGAGTTTGGTGCTACTTTTAATATATAGGGTAGTCTTTTGAATCTATATGTACCATTTTCTGCTGCGAATGAAGTTATATCTATAAAATCTGGGTGTAGTTCTATTTGATGAAAACCTGACATAAGATCTAGGCATGAAAAATATTTTGCTCTCCCAAGTTGGTCTAAAATATCATCAATTCTTGGAAGTGGGAATTTATCCCCTGCTAATTTTTTGTTTACTTGTCTGTAGTCAACTACCAGTCTCCATCTTTTTTCTGTATTACCTGGTAGTGATTTTTTAAGTACCAGTAAAATTGGACTGTTGTACTCTGATATTGAGTGTTCTATAATGTCGCCTTCGACCAATTTATTAACCTGTTTGCTTATTTCCCCTTTTTGTGTCTCGGGCAATCTATAGTTTTATTATGTAGACTGGTGTGTCATCTTTATGTGTATTTTTTGCTTGTAAAAATTATTAGAGTAAATTGGTTCTGTTTGTAGTGCAAATATGTCTATGAATTCTGTGCATAATGAAGTTAATTGTGAATTGAAACATTTTGGGAAATTTTTAGTTAATTTTTAAAATTTTCTGTGTCATTACTCTGTTTATTGTGTGTGTTTGTTTTAATTAAATTGTAGTCATCTAAATTTTCAGTATGTATTTTGTAATTTTGAATAGTTGTGTTTTTATGTGTGGTGTTAATAATTCTGACGAAAGTTTGTTCTTTATTTGTGATTGTGTTTGCTACAAAAATGCCTTCAGATAATTGTTGATGGGGTATGAAGATGGTTTTATTATCAGTGTTTACTGTTACTTGTCTAATGACTTCAGATCTAGCAGGGATCGTAATTTGTTAGAAACATTGTGATGGTTTGGGGAAATTATATGGTCTTAGGATTAATGTATCCTCTGTTTTGCCATAGTCTAGAATACAATTATATTTCTTTATAAAGTCCAAACCTATTATTCCATCGCACGGTATTGGAAAGTCGTCTTCTACGACGTGAAATTTATGATAAATTAGAAGGTCATCACCTTTTAAATCAGCTTTAACTGTGCCTAATGTACTGGTTATACCCTGACCAATGCCCTTTAAGTCTGTTATTTGTTCTGTATTTATTTTTTCATGATTAATTATTTGATTCTTTTTAATGATGAAGATATCAGCTCCTGTGTCTACCAAGAAATTTGAAATTGAGTTATTTAATGATGTTTTTGTAGATATATAGCTATTTAATATTTTTCTATCTACTGATTTTGAAGTGGAGTTTCCTGGTTTTTCTGCTGGTTACAACTGCGTACATTACGTGTCTGGTTGCGTGTCTGATTGTAGGGTCTATTATTATTTTGGTTTTGCGATCTTCCTTGGGAATTATTATTATTGTTATTTAATCTAAATTTGTTGTTGTATCTTGGCTGGGGTCTAAATCTCCTACCTCGGTAACGTCCATAGTTGTTACTTTGGTAACTTCCACGGAAATTTCTCCGGTATTGATTTTGTTGACGAATGTTTAAAATGGTATGTGAGCTGCCTGTAATTTCTGTACAGCTATTTGTAAATTTCGAAATTGCATCGTTCATTGTTGTGAACGTTCCTGCTTGCATTATCATTTTTACTTTATCATTCGAGCAGTTTTTACACATATCCTTTACTGCGGCTTGTGTCGAATATCTCGTTGCTAAGTCGGGTTTAAGTCCGTCCGACATATAAGCTCCTTCTAATGATTTTGTAATGTTCTCTATTTCTGCAGTTTACTGGTTTGCAGTTTTGCTGCGCTGTTGGATATTAAGGAGTTTTGCTGATAAAACCTCCACTGATTCGCCTTTTATTGCCGTTCTCAATTTTAATTTTATTTGTTCAATAGTAATTTCGTTGCTAATAAAATTTCTTGCAGTGCCTTTTAGCTTGGCCTTTATCATGGTTATCGCTAAGGCTTCATGATTATTCTTGAATTGGTCTAGAATATCAAGGGCATCTAAGAAACTGTGCAATTTTCAGGCTTGCCATCAAACTCTGGCAGCACTGATGAAGCAGTTTTGATAAATTCTACTACTGTTTGTGCCATTGTGACGTTTATGAGTGGGATATGTAGTTGTTTATGTTCTTCCACTGATGAAGTTTGACTCAATTCTGGTGAAGTGGTGCGGTTTCGTGAAAATTCGCTTAGAACTGAGCTAAAATCAACTTGAAGATTTTCCTCTATTGTAGTTGGTATGGGTATTTCTATGTTGTATCTTGCTAATGAGGATACTAGTTTTTGACGTACGTGTGAAAATAATTGGTAAGTTTCGTTTTGGTGTTCTTTACTGAGTATATAATTTACCTGATTGATTACCTATCCTATATTATTTAGGGCTTCTACGATTGTGTTTAAATGTTTAACTGTAGTTTCTGGCTTTATCGTGGTATTTTTATTTATGCATTTGTATGCTTTTTCCGCTTTAATTTTTTCTTCTAATAATTTGTCGTAAATTTCTTGCCATTAACTAATTTTATTTAAATGCGTTATTGTACATTATTTGATTGTCTCAATTTAACTTTTTATGTAATTTTTTATTAAAACTGCAAGTGTGAAAATCAAGAATGTAATTACGCATACAAAAATAGTTAACCATTTATCTGGGTTTTCTCCTTTATTTTCTACACTTAATTTTGGTTCATATTTGGTTAATTTATCTGCAGGACTTTTCTCATTATTTTCCTTACCAAATTCATAGCCAGCTATTGCTATCATTATGCCTTGAGCTATTTTAGTCCACCAAGGAATTTTAGTGAATTTTCTTAACCATTTTCTATCAAATTGAATAAATTGGACAAAGAAAAAAATTAGTTTTTTTTTCTATTTTAGTTTATTTTCCTTAATTATTGTATTTTTTCTTTTAATTTAATCCTATCTGCTGTATTTGTTGTAAAATACACAAATTCTATGGAATTCCTCCTCTGTTGTTATCCGTTCATAACTAAGGAATAACTGAAATTTGCATATGTCGAAAGTTAACTAAATATTCTAAGAAACGTCCTAAACATTCCAATTTACTTAAATATTGAATTTTTATTTATTTTAAGTTTAATTAATTCCTTTTTTTCTCTTTAAATTTTTACATATATTTTTCTTCTGCTTAAATTATTTCTAATATCTCCTATTGTAATAAAAAAAAAATACTAGGCAAAAATAGAATTTTTGCTAATGGTGAAGCGTCACAGAGCTGCTCAATTTATTCTAAATTTTTAAACATACTTAACGTTATTAATTGCCATTCTAAATTCTCCTTAGTGGTGTCTTCTATATTCCACTTGAATTATTGGTTACCAATATCCATATTTAGTTGACTTCTTTACCTAATCCTTGCCGTGTATTAATAGTGCTGTTAGTCCAAATTTTTTTTCATCTCTTATGCTGCTTGTTGTTAATTGCCTTTTGGGTTTTATTCCACTCTGATTTTACTTCATATGTCCTGTTGGTCTCGTCTTTTTCGATGTGCTTCTTTATAATAACTAGTTTATTCCGTTGATATAATTTATGTCCTTTGCCCTGTGGCAGGATAACGCTCTTAACTTCTAAAACTTGTAGTATCTCCTTTCAGTGAGTTGTTTTTCAAATAAAACTTTTACTGGTTAAATTAAAACAGGCAGGATCTCTGTTCAGTTAGATTATTTTTTGAAGTTTTGCAGATTTTAATCTAAGCTGGATCGCCATGTAGTGAGTTGTAAATAAAGTTAAACGCACATATAAGTTGAGTAGCGCTTATGTTCACCGCAGACATCAGATTGATGCTTTATTAACAAATGCTTTCCCTTTTATAGGAATTTTACTTGCAATACTATTACAATATTTTTGCACAATACTTACACACTAAAAATAACTACATTCTATTTCTATATACCTATTCAATAGAATATTCTTATTACCTAACTATGTAATAATATTTGGTCAGTCGCACCGACAAACCGACGCTGTCGATCCGTGAACCAATAAACAGATCCCGCATTAAATAATTAGAGAGCAAAAAAATCATAGTTGGCTGGGAAATAAATTTTTCGGCGTTACCCCACGCTTTTGACAACTGTTTTATTGCTGACTCAGTGTTCAGACTTTATTCCAATCGGAGTATTTTGCTCCGCTCTTACCTCCTACTACATTTTTTATCTTAAAGGTTTATTTTGGTCGAGTTGAAAACTAAATAGTATTACTGCCTAATATCTTTTGGTTGAATTTTTCAATGCATATGTACGTACGAAAAGCTGATTATTTACAAGAGACGATTGGACGAAATGATTGTTCGTGTCTTAAGACAAGTTTGTTCACATTTTCGTATGGAATCAGAATAGAAGGAGTAAAATGCAAGTAAAAAATGTGTCCGGATGCGAACTGTAAATCCTGCCTAAATTCAACATACTGCTCTTCTTGAAGTTTTATATAAAAATGAAGTACGTTGAGTCAGTGAGGTCAGCTAACCCTGTTTTGCGATAACAGTCGCCAATTGGGAGCACCAAGCGAGGTCAAAGCTTCCCCTGACCCTAAACTCAATGAAGGTCTTCTCTTTCCTATGCTTACAAACTTCCGGAGCGTATTCGCTCATCCGCATAACTTTACCTAGCTAGCGAAGCTTTCTGTTTTTGTTGGCTGCACTATCGTCATATCTGCGAAAAGCTCATATAGCTTATCATTATACATCCTTCGATACTCGCCGTCGACATCACGGTTAAGACTATAAATCATCCGGAGAACTTTTCTCTCGAATACTCCAAGAGCCATCTCATCTTCTCTCGACACCTTTCATCATTCCGAGCCATACATCAGGAAAATTAGGATGAGTGACTTATAGAGCGAGAATTTTGTTCGTCGAGACAGGACTTTACTTTTCAATTGCTTAAAGAAGCACTTGTTGGCAAGAGTTATTCTCCGTTTGATTTCTAGGCCGACATTGTTTTTGCTTTTAATGCTGCTTCCCAAATAGACGAAATCCTTCACAGTCTCCAATTTAAAATCCGTCGGCAGTGACGTAGCTACAAAGGCCACGATGACAGCAAGTACTTCGTCTTGTCCACATTTACTGCAAGACGCACTTTTTTGCTTCTTTATCTTATACCAGCTCTTCGCCTCCATGTTGAACAGTCCGACGGGTATCCCGTCATTACTTGGCACCTTGTGATTTTTTAGCTGTAATATTGCTATTCTCACTTCGCCGAAGTTGGATGCCGGAGCGTGTTTTTCATCATCGGCAATCGGGATATCGGGTTCGCCTTCCTCCACACTCTGTACGTCAGTTACCAGGTCGCCATTATCATTCCTACAGAAATCTGCTCCGGTCTTGAAACCATCTGTCATTAAAAGAGTATAAAAAATGTATGACAAACCAAAAGTAATAATAATATTTTTCGCGATATATATCCGGGGAGATAGAGCCCACTTTTCTTCCAGAATGTTGTGTGCTAATGGGAGCATTATTTGGTAATCCTACACGTTTTAGGCCGACTCCGTGTGCATCTCATAATCCAGATAACTTTTTTGCCGAGAGATAGAGCCCACGTTTCTTCCAGAATGTTGTGTGCTAATGGGAGCATTATTTGGTAATCCTACACGTTTTAGGCCGACTCCATGTGCATCTGATAAGGCAGATAACTTTTTTGCTGAGAACTTTTCATGACGAAAACACAATCAAAGGGATTGCCAAGCTACCAAATCAATTTGATGTTAGTTGTTCGCCCGCTTTCAAAAAGGAAAAAAATATACTCCGAAAATTTTATTTTTACTCCGCCGTAGTCGTTTACTCAGGTAACAGCTTTAAATACTCCGAACACTGGTAGCGAAATATGAGAGAAATGTAATAAATCGAAAAACTTGAATAGCGCTACGTCATCACACTTTGTTTTCAAATTCGATTACAAATACAACAATTCCGGAATGCGAGATCTTTGCTGATTTGTTTATGCTGTCGATCAGTCATGCTGATCAACACGTGAGCTAGTGAGTGTGACGCTTATAAGTAAGCAACTGTAAACGGATACGGCTCCCCGCTGGGTTCAATATAACTTATCTATGCCGCTATGAGTAATTTGTGTGTGGTCGAAAGTGAAATTCATTTGATTCTGCATTCCAAGCTAGACCTATTCTGGCATGTACATAAATACAAATATCTTGTATTGTGGTAATGCCACAAGGTTACCGGCCCATGGGGGAATCTCAATACAAAATTTCTGATAAGGGTGTTATTCTCAGTATTGAATCACCCGTTAATCCTAACTTTAATTTTAAATTGAAATTTGCAGTTCTTCCATCCAGTAAGAGTGATGTCTTGGTGTCATCTTAAAAATTTAGCACTGGCTGATTCCCACTATGCAACTACGGGCCAAATTGATTTGTTATTGGCCGGCGATGTATACGGCCGTATTCTTGAAAACGGGGTGTGTAAGGGTGAGGTCGGTGATCCCGTTATTATATTATCATGTTCTTACCTTTCCATTAACTCAGTGTAACCATATTTCCACAACAGAAATACGAGATTTGCCTACAAGGTTTTATGGACTAGAGGAGGTACCTACTGTCAAATCGTTATCCATGGAAGATGAATGGACAGACCATGAGACTACCATTCCTCAAACAAATGGAAAGTTTATGGTGCGTCTACCATTCAAATCCTATTTAGATCCGTCAATTGCATTAGCTTCCTCCTACGAAGTGGCAATTCAACGTTTTCAATCGATACAACGTCGCTTCATAGCACAGAGCCGTGAGCACAGATTCAAGGAAGCATATTTTGAGGTGTTTAACAAGTGTCAGAAATTGAATCAGGTTAAGCTAATGCAAGAGATCCAAGAAAAGCACTATTATTTGTCCCACTATGCAGTATTTAAAGAAACCAGGCTCACAACGAAACTTCGACAGGTTTTTGACGGCTCGGCCAAGTCGACAAACGGAAAATCTTTAAACGACATTTTGACCACCGGTCCCGTTTTACAATCTAATTTAGTCTCAATTATCCTAAACTGGAGAACGCACAAATACGCCTTCATTGCAGATATCGAAAAAATGTATCGGTGCATCGACATGCGTCCAGATGACACCCACTATCAATACATTTTATGGCAAGACGATGAAAATTCGGGCATTCAAACACATATGCACTTCAAACTGTAACGTTTGGCCTCGCACCATCACCGTATCAGGCTATTAAAACTCTTCACGTATTGGCCGAAGAAGCCAGAATCACTTCTCCAGCGGTCTACAGCGCTCTTAAGTTTGAAACATACGTGGATGAGTTCACTACCGGAAGCGAAATAATCGAGGACGCCATAAAAATGGTTCAAGAACTCATTAAATTGCTTCGCAGTGCTGGTTTGGAACTTCGCAAATGGGCGAGCAATTCATCCGAAATTCTTAAGCATTTATTTAATCCTGAAGATTCTATTAAGGCACTTGGGTTGGGATGGTCAAGACTCAGCGATTTTTTTTACATTTTCGATGCATTTTCCAACGGCGACGCGACTGACAAAATGCAATGTCTCCTCCATAGTGGCACGTCTGTTCAACCCACTCGGTTGGCTGAGTGCCTTCATCACCAAAGAAAACATTTTTCTAAACAGGCTATGGGAACAGGAATTAGATTGGGATGAACCCATAACGTGTATCAATCTACAGTCTGAATTTAACCAAACTATAGATGACTTACAGTCAATCAAGCACATTGAAATCCCTCGCTGGATCCGTACATCCTCAACGAACAAACAGAACCAACTTCACGTTTTCTACGACAGTTCAAGCAAGGCATACGCCACCGCGATTTATTTCCGACCTAACTCAACCTATTGGCTGCAAAGAGTAAACAGGCACCCATTCGAAAACCTTTCACTATACCTAGAGCAGAACTAAGTGGTGCGACGCTGGCGGTCACATTACTTGATGCTGTCAAACAATCATTGAGACTTAAAATCGACAAGGTTTTTAAGTGGACTGATTCCACCGTCGTATTATCCTGGATTCGAGGAGATCAAAATCGCTGGGCTGCCTTCATATGGAATCGCGTTCATAAAATTCTTGCGTCGACTGAATTTGAACAATGGAATCATGTCTCTTCCTCAGCTAATCCAGCCGATCTCAACAGACGGGATTTAGCCATTGCCAAATTGCGCGCTTCTTCACTACTTCTTTGTCTCAAGCGAAATGGCCAAACTCATCATACGAACTTCATGACGACGATGAATCCGAACTTCGTGCACGATTCAAAACCATAAATTTTACTACGAAAGAAGAGTGTGGACTAGAAACACTCTGTGGGCTTCTTTGTCGGCAGAATTATTCCAACAAATGATGGTTTCTAATGAAACGCTTTATCGCTGCCGAATCAAGGAAACACACTGTATAACTTTATATAAATATTTCTTGATTTTATTCGCGGATGAACCACAGTGTTTGCGATTTAGTTTTTACAAATTTATGATGAATGCGTGCGCTTGTCACGGCCGCTCGAACAAAAAACAAAGTAAGAAAAAGTATAAAACTCATTTTGACATTTATCATTGAATGACATGTGAATCGTGTCGCGAAGTAAAATGACTCTCATTGACTATTGTAAAAAGGCTAGTTAGTAAACCGCCACATACTCCCCCACCAGTGATCCACCGATCACGTTGAAAAAGTTACAAAACGATTGGGTTTTCTAATCAGTCTTCCTGATCGTGTTCTAACTTCTGTGGGTACACAGTTAACGTTATTGGATTTTTTGGCATGTTCAAATTTTTGACTAAGAGGTTCATTGTTTTCTTTAACATTATTTTTTACAATAAAATTTTTGGTATTCGTTTCATTATTATCCTTATATGATACAGCTGCTTTTAAACGGTCACATGATACCGTTACCAATCTTCCATTTACCCGAATGTCGAAATTTTTTTCTTTTCGTTTAACAACTTCAAATGGGCCATCATATGGCTGTTTAAATGGTGCTCTAACGGAATCATCACGTAGGAATACATGTGTGCAATTCGAAAGTTCTTTTTGAATGAAACAATGGTTCACAGAGTGATTCGAAGTGACAATGGTTTTGATTTGGTTCA
This sequence comes from Eurosta solidaginis, assembly GCF_040869045.1. Taxonomy (NCBI): domain Eukaryota; kingdom Metazoa; phylum Arthropoda; class Insecta; order Diptera; family Tephritidae; genus Eurosta; species Eurosta solidaginis. The sequence goes on from NC_090324.1 coordinate 106,433,187, forward strand.
TGACGTTTTTTAGATTTTTAACAAAATCTGTCGAGAGATCAGTAGTTTTGTCATCGAGAAAATCGCCCGGCAATCTTAAAGTTGTGCCGTATAACAATTCAGCTGGACAAGCTTGTAAATCATTTTTAATTGTCGTTCTTAATGCGAGCATGATTAAAGGTAACACGTCATACCAAGTTTCGTTTTGATGACACATGATTGATGCCTTCAGAGTTCTATGGAAACGTTCAATCAAGCCGTTGGCTTGTGGATGATAGGGAGTGGTACGGATGTGTTTACAACCAAGAAGACGATTCAATTCTTTGAATACATTCGATTCGAATTGTCGACCTTGATCGGTTGTGACATATAATGGTACGCCATAGTGTGAAATCCATCCACGAATGAGTGCATTGGCTACCGTTTCAGCTGTCATGTTTTCGATGGGGATTGTAACTGGCCAGCGTGAGAAACGATCAATGCATGTTAAGCAATAACGGAATCCCTTGGATAACGGCAAAGGTCCAATGATATCAATATTTATGTGTTTGAAACGACCGTCAGGTGCATTGAAATTAGCTAAAGCAGTTTTGTTATGTTTGTGAACTTTGCTTTTTTGGCAATTAACACATTCACTTGACCATTTAGAGACATCCGATTTGATGTTTGGCCATACATAACGTTCGGTTAATAAATTGACAGAAGCCCTTTTACCAGGATGCGAGATGTTGTGCACCAGATTGAAAATTCTCTTTCGCATGTTACCGACGATAAAGGGTCTGATTTGCTTAGAAGATGTGTCGCAATAAACGTGCAGATTAGAACCAGGATGATAAATTTTGTTCAAATTTAAAGAACATGGGATTTTTCCTTCCAGAATGTCATTTAGTTCGTTGTCGTTTATTTGAGAATTTGCTAGAAGTTCTAAGCTGATATCGTTAACTTTGATTTCTTCAATGCGCGACAATAAGTCTGCAACAACGTTATCTTTGCCGGAAATGTGACGAATGTCCGTTGTGAATTGACCAATGAAATCAAGTTGACGTGCTTGTCTGGGTGAAGCTTTGTCGGGATTTTGTCGAAAGGCAAATGTTAATGATTTATGGTCAGTATACACAATGCAATTGCGTCCGTCGATCATAAATTTGTTGTGTTTGATTGCCTGAAAGATTGCCAAAAGTTCACGATCATAGGTGCTATAACGCTTTTGGGTATCGGTTAATCGTTTGGAATAGAAACTTAATGGTTGAAGTTGACCATTGTTGATTTGGTGAAGGGCTGCCCCTATTGCGTGATTACTAGCATCCACGTGTAATGCCAAAGTTGTATTGGGAATTGGGTGAGCTAACAGGACAGCGTTGGCGATATCAGCTTTACATTTTTCAAATGCTAAAGATGCATCGTCGTTCCAAGCAATTTGCGAATTATCTTTTTTTTTTGTTGCCTTTTATTAGCAGCTGAAGTTTGCCTTGGATTTGAGCAGCATTCGGTAGAAAGCGACGATATGAGTTAAGGATTGCCAAAAAACTACGGAGTTCGTGTGCTTTTTCAGGTTTTTTGAAATTTTTAATGACATCAACTTTTTCAGTTTTTGGTAAAATGCCATCTTTTGTGACGATGTGACTGAGAAAAGTGATTTTTTGTTGTCCAAATTCGCATTTGGCAAGGTTGATTTTAATGTTTTTTTCTTTAAGACGTTGTAAGACAATTTTCAAATGTTTTCGATGTTCGCTCATGTCATTTGAAGCTATGCAAATGTCATCGATGTAGACAACGACGAAATCAAGATCGTGAAAAATACTGTTCATGAAACGTTGAAAAGTTTGAGATGCGTTTCTGAGACCAAAAGTCATCACATTGAATTCAAATAAGCCGAAGGGTGTAATGATTGCAGTTTTCTCTTTGTCTTCTTCTGCTATTGGGATTTGATTGTATGCGCTAACGAGATCGATTTTTGAAAAAATTTGTTTGTTTGCAAATATGTGTGTTACATCTTGGATGTGAGGTAAGGGATATCGATCAGGAATCGTAACGGCATTTAAAGCACGATAATCACCGCAAAAACGCCATGTGCCGCCTTTTTTGGGTACTATGTGCAATGGGCTTGCCCAAGGACTTTTACTTGGTTGACAAATTCCCGCTTTTAGCATTGCTTCGAACTCAACTTTAGCTAGTTTAAGTTTTTCAGGGTTTAAACGACGTGCTCGTGAAAAAGTGGGACGACCCGTTGTAATAATTTGATGTTTTACCGTACTAGGTTTCAAATTATCACGTTTATTGAAGGTTGGAGGCAGAGTGAGATCTACAAATTCATTTATTATTTCGCTGAAATCAGATTTGCAATGAACCGAAGAGACTCTTTGATAATGTGTAAGATGAGAATTGCATTTAGTTCGTAAATTTGTATGAACATCGATCAATTGTTTATTTTTTATATCAACCAGCAATCCGTATTCATCAAGAAAATCAGCGCCAAGAATGGGTTTGGACACATTTGCTATCAAAAATGTCCAAATGAAATCACGTCTTAGTCCTAAATTGACATTGCAAGTAATGCTACCGAAAGTTTCTATGGGTGTGCCGTTTGCGGCGAAAAGTTTATAGGAATTTGGTTTATTTAATTTATTGAATAAATTTTTTGGCAAAATTGATAAGTCTGCGCCAGTGTCGACTAAAAATTTACGATGATTTGATTGATCAGTGACGAAGAGACGGCGAGTGAGATTTGATTCCACTTCGTGTACCGTCGGTGGCGAAGTGGTTTTTAGTTTTCCGAATTATCGTTTGAACTGCCTTCAGGTTTTTTGAACCGGCAAGGTTGTTCACAATTGCGAGCAAGTGCCCCGAATTTGTAATGATAACGGCAATATGGATGTTTTCTATTTGATTTAGATCGAGAACGTCTGTTACTGTTGTTGTTTCGGTTGGGACTTTTACTTCGACTTGCCCTAAAGTCATTAAACGATTTTGTGAGTTCATCAATTTGTGCTTTTAATTGTGACAAAGAAGGGTTTATTTCCGTTTTGATTTCGGAGATTTGTTTCGAAGAAGTTAATTCCACTACTTTATCGGCCAGAGTGGCGCATGTGTTCAAATTATCGTTAGAAATGGCTACAACCGCTCTCACATTTTCGGGCAGACGATCGATCCAAAGTGATTTTAATGCTTCATCACTCATAGAACTTCGTGCTAAATCACGCATTTTACGCAATAAATGCGATGGTTTGTCATCACCGAGTTCGATTTCTGTTAACAAAACTTTTAATTTCTTTTGATCAGATGCTGTATATTCATTAATTAAACGCGCTTTTAATGTTTCATATTTTGTGCCGTCGTCCGGCGGATTACGAATCAAATCAGAAACCATTGACAAATATTGAGGATCGAGTGCAGCAATGACATGATTATATTTAGCGTTATCTCTAGTGATTCCACCGTTGGTAAATTGAGCTTCCATTTGAATAAAAATAAATCCGGTTCATTTTTTACGAACGTCGGTGCCCTTATTGTAATTCTACTAATTTCAGGTAAAGGAAAATTGCTAGCGGTACTTACGTTTGATGCTGATTGTCCATTTGAATTGTTCGATTCGTCCATCTTGAATATCATCCGAAAGCTCTGGTTGAAATCGTCAAGATACTGGTTATCTTCCACTTCGGCTTCTGTTGGGCACGTTTCCCAAATCAATTTTTTGGATAATAATGTTTTTGTGTTGCAAACAATTTAATTTTGTTGCGCACAAGTGACGTAATGTGTGAATCAGCTGGTGAAATTTGTGCGTTTTTAATTTTTTGACTTTTGCAAAAAAGACGATTTTGATTGCACTTTTCTGATTAAATTCACTTTTGGTTTTGTGAAAATATCGATGCTTTAATGTTTTTGGTAAGTTTATTCCATTCCCGAGTCAATAAACGATGAGGGCAATGCGAATATGTATTTGCACCTTGTTCACTGTATTGTATTTGTTATATGTCGGGGTCACCAATGTGGGCTTCTTTGTCGGCAGAATTATTCCAACAAATGATGGTTTCTAATGAAACGCTTTATCGCTGCCGAATCAAGGAAACACACTGTATAACTTTATATAAATATTTCTTGATTTTATTCGCGGATGAACCACAGTGTTTGCGATTTAGTTTTTACAAATTTATGATGAATGCGTGCGCTTGTCACGGCCGCTCGAACAAAAAACAAAGTAAGAAAAAGTATAAAACTCATTTTGACATTTATCATTGAATGACATGTGAATCGTGTCGCGAAGTAAAATGACTCTCATTGACTATTGTAAAAAGGCTAGTTAGTAAACCGCCACAACTCCTTAAACGGTTTTCGAACTTCAATCGCCTTCGTCGCATACGCCATCCGTTTTGTAAAGATTGTGAGGTCTTCAATCAAACTCAAACGGCAACGTCCATCCATTGCAAAGCTTTCGAACCCGATAAGCCAACTCATTCAACATATCCCTCCTCCCACAGTTATCGAAATTCAACATAGAGAACTGTCACTCATCCGCTGGATCCAATACAATGAAGTCTCATCCGAGCTCAAAACAGTTCACAATAAGCAACCAATTCCAAAATTTAGCCAACTATTTCTTCCTAATCCATTTATTGACGATAATAATATTCTTCGTGCCAATGGCCGCTTGCAAAATGCCTTTATACCGTTTGAAGAGATATTTCCAATAATACTACCATCAAAGAGCTACTTCGCGACGTTGACCGTATACCATTATCATCGCCTCACGTTACGTGGAGGGCCCAAAGTCACCGTCAATCAAATTCGACAAATTAATTCGATTTTAGATGTGCGCAATGTCGCTCGTCGTCTCATCCAAAGCTGTGTAATTTGTTTCAAGGCGCGTCCAGTTTTATCTCAACAACAAATGGCCGCCTTACCCACGGTGCGTGTGAACCACAACACTCGACCATTCGGTTCACCGAATTTCATGCGAACGTTCTGAGTTTCCCTGATCGAACCTTCTGGTCACCACCGGGCTAAGGGCCTCACTACATTCCCATGGTAAAAGATTCCAGTCGTAAAAGGCAACTAAAACACACATGTCTCAAGATTCGAGGGGTGCAAAATGGGTTCATTCGGCAGTCGGCTTCGTATCTGAGCTTAGCGAATTCATATCCGGAAATGACTCCCGTATCCATAACACCACTAACTTTATTGTGGTTGTAGCAGTGCTTCGCCCAATCCAAAAGCTGCGATCACTCACACATCGATATCCTTTTACGGGAAACTTGGAGTTCGAGGAAATTTGCTAAGAGATAAGGGTGTAAGAGGCGTTGGTTCCACATTGTAATTGAAAAGATGGTTGGTGATTTTAGTTGTTGTAGCGATAAACACTTTTGCTGCCGGCAAGGCACTTTAGAATTTGTTAAGGTTGTAGGTCCTGATCGAACGTCACACCCAGTATTATTGTGTGTAGGTCACTTGGTAACGTAATGCCATCAACATGGGTGTCCAATATTGCCCAAATTTGCCGCATACACGTTGTAAACAAGGCCGCCGAGGATTTGGTTTAATTCTTCCAGGTTTTGATGTTACGTTCCTGAACTGCACCGATGCCCGCCGACCACACAGATAATTTTCAGTCCACCCTTTAGATTGAGTTGACACTTCAAAGTCTAGAACCAACGTTCTGTGATTGACGTGTTAAAGGTCTTGATAAGTCTAGCGATATGAGTACTGTTTTATAATGGGGTCTTGGTTCATTTCGCAATTTATTTGTGTGTTGATGTCATTTAGAGCAGTGGCAATTTTCGAAAGCCATGATGATGCTTGGCAAGTCGTAGGCTTATGGTGAAATTACTACTAGCGATAGGAGAGAGTTCGGACGATATGAAACTCCTACGTTAGCTGGTTTCCCAAGCTTTAGTAGCGATACCACCCTCGCCAGTTTCAATTTGTGAGTCATTCAGGGACGGACCTACTGCTTTAGATGATTTAGAACATTCGATGGCATGTTGTTGTTGTAGCCCCACCTTATAGGAGCGACCGATCACAAATTGTCATCAATATCCTCTAACGGGAGTCCAAGGAAACTTGCTGTTTCAACAGGGGTGGACCATAATGAAAGGGTTGTTAGAGGCGTCGGTTCCACATTACAATTAAAGAGATGGTTGGTGTCATGTGGGGCCATATTGCAAGCAGGGCATACATTTTGTATGTCGGGGTTGATTCTGCATAGGTAGGAGTTTAGCCTGTTACAGAGTCCAGAACGAAGTTGAGCTAGAGTGACTCTCGTTTCCCTGGGGAGTGTGCGTTCCTCTTCCGCAAGTTTTGGGTACTGTTCTTTGAGTACTGGATTCACCGGGCAATTCCTGGCATAAAGGTCCGACGCCTGTTTGTGGAGTTCACTGAGGACCTGATTGTGTTTTTTTGCTTCATACGGCTGAGTTCTCAGGTGCCGTATTTCCGGTTGTGAGAGCAGTATTTTGGCAGGATTGTAGCTTCTTCCAGTGAGTAGTTTTAAGGTTTGGCGACCATATAGGGGACGCGTAGCATGCAATCGGCTAGCCAATTGCTTTGTATGTGGTAATGAGGGTTTCTTTATCTTTTCCCCAAGTACTGCCAGCAAGGGATTTGAGGATTTTATTACGGCTCTGGATTTTCGGATCTGGTAACCTTGCCGTGCGCGGACGTGTTTTTGGTCGCTCTTCGAATTGTGATTCTTTTTACTTTGTAAACAATATTCATAAATATAATAGAAAACAGTTTATAAGTTTAATTTCGTATTAAATCTTTACACAGTGCAATATACATAGTGGCTTTTTGTGCAATTTAAACATTCAGCCTGTGTGGTCATATATCATAGACTTTCACAAAAATTTGTGATAACTGCAGACCTTTTTGTTGGTAGCTGCTATTAGCAAGTCATTGCGTGCCCTTTTTGCTTTTTGTTGTGTTCGCTGCTAGCTATAGGCTGTCTTGCGATTTGCATCCAGTGCTCCAAAATAACTCTCGCCCATATTTTTTGAACAGCTGTTCAATTTATCCTATACTTATAGTTTCTTTTGCCTATTTTTCTTTTGGGTTTGTTTAACTTTGCAATTAGGTTGGATTGCTGTTTCAAGAAGTGCACCAATCAAAAGAAAATTTCCCGTGGTGATACTTATGTTTGTTGTTGGCTCTGTGATAATATGGCTCATGTTATCTGTGCCGGTTTCTCTCACATAGGTGGTCGGGTGGTTGACCTAATATCCAGCAAAATTGGACTGAACTGGACATGTCATGATTGTCGTTCCTAGAAAATAACATGCGAGCTTTTATGAGGCAAACTCAGAAAGAGTTCAACAACATTTTTATTGGGTCTCGTGACCTTAACGAAAGATTCAAAATGATGGAGGCTCACTTTAAAAAATTGAAAGTGATATCTGAATCCCCAAAACGTAAGAAATGTATGCCCAACAATGACTCCAACTTGTCTTCGAGTCAGGGGCATATCTGTCTTCCTACGAATGTCCCTTCAACCGCGTTGACTGATACGAACAGGCTTACCAAAGACGTTATGAACAATGCAGCTCAGGAATCTCCACAAGAATCTCCACAAGGCTGTGTCGAGACTTCCAGTGAGACGATCTCTGGCAAATTAAACGATGCACGAACTAATAGTGGTACCTTTGCGGCTGTTTGTTCTACGTCACCAATGTTGATTTCGCTGGACTCCCCAATTCATCCTACACCTCCACCGGTATCTTTAGCTCCAACAATAACAGTTACCGATACTGGGGTTGTTGCTGGCGATACAAGTGTACCTGAAAAAATAGTAATTCTTTGACGGGCTCGATAACCAACGCTAGGTCAAGCAATGCGTTTTCTGCCAACTGTTCTATAACGGCCGCACCTTCCCAGCTCTCTGGTGCGCTATCCGCTACTCCTTTGCAGGTGACTGCCGTGCCACCTCGTAGGGCTGTATTTGTGTCCCGATTACACGCCTCGCTTACCGAAAATGACATTGCTCATTACGTTTGCTCTAAACTTGGTGTTGCACCCACTAGTAACATCAATGTGTATAAATTTAATTTTAAATATGAGAGAGACATCTCCTCATTTAAAATATCCCTTTCAGATGAATATTTCGATAAGGTACTTGATTCCTCTTTTTGGCCTAAGCATACTGTGGTTCACTTTTTCACAAGAAAGGCGAGGGCCGAACCTGTTTTATTACAGCCAAAAAACGGTATGACGAACACAGTAATAACAACACAAAGGTAATTGCTGATCTGTCCCCTCTTCTCATTAATTACCAAAATGTTCATGGTTTACGATCAAAACTTGTTCCATTCTTCCTTAATTCTTTCAACTTTTCTGCACAAGTTGTAGCTTTTACGGAGACCTGGCTAAAACCTGATAATTACAATTCTGAGATTTTTTCAAATAAATATGCTGTTTATCGGCTGATCGCATCTCTAGAGTGGGAGGTGTCTTTATTGCTGTTGAATCTAACCTATCATCTGAGTTGATTTCGCTGGACAATATCTCTCATATCGAATTCATAGCAGTTAGGCTTTCATTCGGTAGCTATAGCGTAATTGTTTGCTGTTCGTATATACCACCTCATTCGGATATGGATGTTTATGATAGTCATAGCTCGGCCATCTGCGATTTGCATTCGCAGTTGGGAGATAACGATCGACTTGTTGTTGTTGGTGACTTTAACTTGCCAACAGTTAATTGGGTTAATATAAGTGATTCAAACTTTTTAACTCCCACTGCTCAACATGAGTTTCTCAATTGCTTGTTAGACTCATCTCTTTTACAAATTAACAATGTTCCAAATAGTGGAAATAAAATGCTGGATTTAGTATTTGTGGATGGCTCGGTGGGTACTGCCGTTACGCAAATACCACCTTTATCCCTTCCAGAAGACCCTCTTCACCCTACGCTAGAGATATCACTTGATATCAGCCTACCCCGTAGGATTCAAGTACAGTCTCGTCCCCGATCTAGATGCTTCAACAAAACTAATTTCATTATGCTCAATGATCTATGCTTGCACTGATGTCGATTCGGCTATCTCTATATTTTACAGTACACTTGATGGCTTCTTTGATACCTGCATTCCTACTCGCTATACCCTATGTTCGAATAAGCCCCCTTGGTTTTCAAGGCAATTTATCAGACTTAATAACATTAAATCTAGGCTTTATAAGAGATTCAAGAAATCTGGAGCATCTGCAGACCTCTCTAAATATCTAATAGCTCGTTCTAAATTTCACCGTCTTACTCAGCTTTGTTATAAAAATTACTTGAGTTGTTGCAATCCCCATTTTTTTAGAAATCCAAAAAAGTTTTACAGTTTCGTAAATTCAAAGCGGAAAACTTCTGGGTATCTTTCATCATTAACCTTTGGAGGTAAAAAAGCTTGCACTGATGACGACGTTCCTGAACTATTTTCTGAGTTCTTTAAGTCCACGTATTCATCCAGTGGTTTTCATTCCGGTCAATATCCCTATCGCTTAGATAGCTCGAATTACATTAGAAATCCTGCTATTGATGGTAATATTGTCCTTCAGAGTCTTCAATCTTTGAAGCCCACCTTTTCTCCGGGATCGGACGGTGTTCCTAGTTGCGTGCTTAGGTACTGCGCCGAAAACATGTATGAGCCTATTTTAAAATTATTTGAGCTATCTCTGGGATCTGCGTCATTCCCGGCACCTTGGAAACAGTCTTTTATTATACCCCTGCATAAAAAAGGTAGTAGGTCAAAAGTTGAAAACTACAGGGGTATTGCTAAACTTTCAGTCATTCCTAAAGTCTTTGAACATATTGTTACCAGTCAACTCCAATATCAGTGTTCTAGTCTTTTGTCTCCATGCCAACACGGTTTTATTCGTCAAAGGTCAACCACTACAAACTTGCATGTATTCACCTCTATAGTTATGGAAGGATTTTTAGCGAACAAGCAAACGGATGTCATCTACACGGACTTCAGCATTTGATACCGTCAACCATGAGTTGCTTATTCATAAGCTTGATTTACTGGGCTTTCCGTTTCACCTATTAATGTGGCTGAAAAGCTATCTTTCTAACCGGACCCAAAAAGTCCTGTTCAAGTGCAATCTGTCGGAATCGTTCGGAGTTTCCTCCGGCGTACCCCAGGGAAGTCATCTAGGCCCTTTGCTCTTTCCCCTTTTCATTAATGACTTGCCACAGACAATATTATATTCCCATACTATAATGTATGCGGATGATGTAAAAATTTGCTACACTTACTGTCCTACCGATTTGAGTTCCTTGGATCTTCTTCAGGCCGAATTGGACTCGTTCCAATGTTGGTGCACAACAAATTTACTAGCTTTAAATTGCTCTAAATGTAAGCATATGACATTTCACCGAGTGAAGCCAGCATTGAAATCTTATGTAATAGAAGGTACGCCTTTGGAGCGTATATCTATTGCAAATGATCTAGGTGTCCTTTTTGATCCGAAATTGAATTTTAACATGCATATTTCATCTATAGCCCACAAAGCGTTGGGTTTACTTGGATTTGTTAAAAGATGGGCTAAAGAGTTCGATGATCCGTATCTCTCTAAGGTTCTTTACACATCGCTGGTTCGTCCAATACTCGAGTATTGCTCATGCGTTTGGTCCCCTGTTTCTCAAAAGCATATAAAGCGTCTTGAGTCAGTGCAAAAGCAATTTTTGATATTTGCATTGCGCGGCCTTAATTGGGCTCAAGTCTCCACTTTCCTCCATACAGAAGTAGACTTCTTCTTATTAACTTACCCACTCTGGAAAATCGGAGAATATTACTGGGGGTATTGTTCATCTATAAGCTCATTATTGGAGAAATTGATTCTGCGGACCTCCTCAGCCGCTTGTTTTTTGCGGTTCCCCCTAGAGTATCCAGACACTACGTTCCTTTCTATTTACACCTTTGTCGACGAAACTTTGCTAAAAATAATCCTCTTCTTATCTGGTGCGCGCACTACAATGACTTGTATAGCTGTGTCAGTCTTGAATGTACTTTTGCCACTATACGTAATGCAATACTTGCCTATCTAATTTAAGAGATACAAGCTAATTTAATTTGCTGGCATTTTATTCCTTCCATAAAAAACAGGAACTATCTCGCTTAAGGATGGAGGAACATTTATCAACATGTATCATTAAGAAGGAACAAGACAGTACTGTGTTGATTGGAATCTGGTGCATTCCAACAACGTAAAAAACATGCTTTTTCATGAGTCACTGACCGGAATCGTATGCATTCCGGCAGTATAATCTTATGGGTCAGGCATCGAGCTGACAGGTCATGTTACTTTTTTATGTCTTGTGATGGCGTATCCTCATTACACTACTCTTAGCACTGCCGGATTTCGATGGCATGCTTATTGGAATCTTGTTGCATTCCAACAGGAAGATTGGAATCCACTGCATTCCGAAATCATGCTGAGCGGAATCTCATGCATTCCGCCAGTATAAGATTTCGGCATAAGATCTTATTTCTGCTCATATTTCTTATTATTATTATATTCTGAAATTAAAGAGTAATGTTCAATTATATTTCTTTGTTTGTAATATAAAATTGTTGAAATCTCGATATATATTAAATTTTATTTTTTGAGTTGTATATTTATATATCTTTTATATTATGCAGTCGACCATAATTTGTCGTCGACTTTAAATAATAAATAAATATATAAATAAATAAATAAATAAATAAATAAATTGCGGCTGCATGCTCACCAAAATGTAGATCCTGATCAAACGTCACACCCAAGATTTTGGGGTATAGGACAGTCGGTAGCGTAGTGCCATCGACGTGGATGTTCAAAATGGTCGACATTTTGGACGCCCATGTTGTAAATAAGGTCGCGGAGGATTTAGTCGGTGATAATGCCAGGTTTCGCGGGGCGCAAAAACTGGAGAGATCAGGGCGTTATCCGTTTATTCTGTTGCAAAGCTCATCGATCTGTGGGCCTGGGCCTGTGGCCATTATTGTGTAGTCATCGGCGTAGGAAACGATGGTAACTCCTTCTGGTGGCGAAGGTAGCTTAGATATGTAGAAATTAAACAAAAGTGGGGATAGGACACCACCCTGTGGCACCCCTTGTTTAATTCTGCTTGGTTTTGATGTTTCGTTTCTAAATTTCACCGATGACTGCCGACCACCCAGATAATTTTCGGTCCACCTTTTAAGACATGGGGGAAGGGTATACCCTTCCAGGTCTTGCAGTAACGTGCCATGGTTGACCGTATCAAAAGCTTTTGATAGGTCTAGCGCAGCGAGTACTGTTCTATGGTGGGGTTTTTGATTTAAACCGCAATTTATCTGGGTGCCAATGGCATTTAGCGCGGTGGTGGTGCTATAGAGCTTTCTGAAGCCATGCTGATGACAGGCTAGCTGCAAATTCGCTTTGAAGTAGGGGAGCAAAATGGCTTTAAGCGTCTTGGCTATTGGCGATAGGAGTGGTATCGGGCGATAAGACTCTCCTATGTTAGCTGGTATCCCAGGCTTTAGTGGCGGAACCACCTTGGCCATTTTCCATTTTTCGGGAATAACAAATGTGGAATGAGACAGGTTGAAGACATGTGCTAAATATTTGAAACCCTATTTCCCTA